>NW_018164565.1:1987528-2009227 GCF_001263595.1 Phalaenopsis equestris | reverse complement strand
AACTACGACCTACATGGCTCACAACTCTTGCAACTTTATACTACGACCTTAATGGTCAACCTACGCTCTTGAAATGACCATCCGCAACTCATATGACCAATTACTATCATGGATTCAACTACTGCCTATAAGACAAGTTTGCGACCACGACCTACAACGTTTATGACAGACTATTGTATCCGTAACAATCGATTACAACCCTTATAGCCTACTTTCATCGATAACTACATTAATTACGACTAGACTATGTCTATTATCGGCAAACCACTATTATACATTTAAAAAAATTATTTTTTTTAACTTCATCCCCAATTCAACAGAAGACTAGACCCATGTATTCAAAATTACATAATTGATAATTTCATTTAGGCTATGCCCCATGAGTTTTCTCCTTTTTAGGATTTTTCACCAACAAATTTTTAGTGTTGCTAATGGTTGCTTACTTCTATCTGAATGTCTGTTAGATTTTGCTGCAATGCTGAAATAATAAGAAATTACTCACGCATCAGTTATAATATTTATAACATCTAGAATGATGAATTGAACTGCTATTTATTTATTTTTTATTAACAAATGCAAAATATCACATAAATTTAAGTATATTAACTTTAAAAAAAAAACATTATATGAAATGCTGCACATTGATTTTTGAGACATATTTATGCCTAACAATGAAATAATGCCGCATTAAAATAGAACTAAAGATCACAATTATAATCAATAATTAAAGATTAACAATATATCTTTGTATGCAAACATAGTGAAGAATATATGTATATATAGGAGGAACAGCTTAAATAATTTAGTAAGAAAAGAATACAACAGCCAGTCCAGCTTTTATTGAACAAAAAGCATAAATATTAAGTTCCAGCTAACGTTTTTGAATAATAAAACAAAAATGATGATAAAAAGAACAACAACTTAGTTGATGAGGCAAATAAACTTAGCCTCCCTCTTATAACAAACACACTTTGGTAAAATAACCTGAAAATTTTGCAGGCTGGAATGGCATCAACCAACCAATTTTTGCATCCCGCCCCTGCTTTATCAGCAAGCATTATTGCACACATGCTGGACCATCTCATGGCTTTTGCTCTATTTTTTTTTTTTTTTAAAAGAACGTTTTTTTTTTCTCCTCACCAGAGTTCTCCTAAAAAATGGAGGGGAGCCTGGAACCAAGATGAAAGCTTTAGGAAGAATCCAGCTCCAGATACTGTGAGTGCGCGGCGGCGATGAGAGCCGCACCGATGCCGGAGCCATCATTGGCATGCGTTATGATGACGGAAGAATCAGCTTCTTTGCCGAGCATTTCCGTGAGAGTGCTCTCCAAGCTATTCCTGAATGCTGTGTAGTGCTCGAACAGCCCGCCATCCAAAGCAATCACCGTTCTCTGCTTCTCAGAGGGAACATCCCTTCCCTGCTTCTTCAGAATGCCGAAGATGCCGGCGGCGGATAGCCGGGCGCCGCGCTTGGCGATGATGTCGCAGAGCCTCACCACCATTTTCCTCATTTTTAGTGAGGTGTTTGTTATCTGGAACATGGAAGATATGATGAGATTAATGGCATTAATGAGCTGAATCTATGTTCTTGCGTGCAAAGTATATTATATATATAGATGATATGCATACCCCCAATATGTCTTTCAATTTACTACTGACTACTTTGAGATCTGAGGATGTATCAAGATGCATTGAAGACATGTGCGGTGTCCTGCAAGTTTAGGTGATCAGAATGTGTCAAAAAAACAATGGATGGTATAAATGTCAAAAAGGGAAGTTTATGTGTTAAATATATAAATACATAGGAAGATGGTGGTATGAATATAAATGCCCAAAATAAAATAGGTGCTAAATATATAAACATACTGTTATTTGTCAATTTGCTAGATTGACATCTAAAGGAACAAAAATGAAAATATGACAAGCATGTTATGTGAGATGATCGATTCCTTCGCTAAAAATATCAAAAGTTAGGGATAATCATATACAGAGCACCATAAACATTGATATTTGCATATCATGCACCGAGGTTGATTTTTGAATTATCGAAACAGATGCATTTACGCGTGTCTGCATTTACGCGTGTCTCGATCAAACCATTGAAAATTTGATAAAAATGAAAAATATGGGCTTGGGTTTTATCATGAATGTTGATATGTGAGTGAGAAATTGAAAAATGGATGGAGGGTGCTTGATTTGTAAATAACAAAAGTTTCGGGTGCTCTGTATTTAATTTTGCCCCAAGGCATACCTCAGTATAAATGGAACCATAAGTTTTGGAGGCACAACATCCCCAAAGAAAGAAGCCTCCTCTGCCAACCTCAACAGCACTCTTCTAAGAATCTCTCCCAAATACATTCCTGAAATTAACTTCTCAAATATCTGCAAATTCCAAATTACCACACAAGTTTACAACATGAGAAATATATACTTCCAAATACAATATCCCAAAGGACTCTGAAATGCCACATGGGGAAATAGCAAAATTATGCATTTATTTATCTGACACCTACATTTCACTTTTTACATCTATACCGCTCAAATCTTTCGTATCACATCACAAATACCACTATTTTAACTTTTAAAAAGAGAAACACATCTTTTGAAGCATATGTGCGGTGTCATATATGTAAAAATTGAAGTATAGATGTTGGATATGCAAATAAATAAGAATTAAGTGGTGGCATGTATATAAATCTTCGCCTAGCAGCTCAAACATGTGAAACAGAATCATACCTGTTCTCCAGGATTCAAACTTTCAGTATCTAATGAGAGATCATATTCTGTCAAAGGAAGATGAGATGACCTGAAATTTCCCCATTCCATGTTGATCACCTACATAATGCAGCATTTCTTCACTAATCCAATAAAAAAAACTTCAAATAATCAACACTTAAGTCTAATATAGCCGCAGTTTCTTTTCACCCAACGCATCTACTCCTCTGTGCCACTTCAAAAACTCAACTTTTGCGAAAAAGAAAGTATAGTTAAATCTTCTTACCATCTCTCCTGATTTTGGTAACAGGCCGTGCCACTTCGGAATAGCGTGTGCGCGCTCCACATATGCTGCGTTCGTACCTGTACCTAGAATAACAGCAGCAACAACATCTTTATCATAATAGCGTCCTCCAGCTAGTGTCCCAACAGTATCGTTGACCTACATTAAAATGATTGCTGTTAAAATTAAAATCGGTATATGACGCAAAATAATTTTTTTGTAGAAAGAAGAGGCAAAGAAGCTCACTAGTGCGGCAACACGCAAATCAAGACCTTGTCTTTCAATGGCTTTTGTCAGCTCAGAGACTACATCTTCGCCAACCTAGTTTCAATGCAACAAAAATTATGAGTAAAAATGATAGATATTTAGATAATACAGGGTATTCTATTTACTCAAAGTCTAGTTTAATCATTGTTCTTATGTATTTTTATATATTTAACCTCCAAAGTTTGATATTTATGCTTATAACACTTTGGTATCAGAAACTTATACATTAAAATGTGTATTTCACTTTAAAAAAGATAATGATAAGTGGACTTTATCATGTGATGTTAAAGATTTGAGGGGTATGCATCTAACTGTGATTGTTTATGTGTTAGGTATGTAAATGCCCCTCATTTTTATTCATCTACTTACATTTGTCACATTCAAATTGAAATTAACAATGATAATTGCAAAGCATGGTGCTAACAAGGCAGTCTCAAATTAAATACCAAAATCATATTTTGAGGAGGATAAACCTCATAAACAAAGATGGGATATTAAAATTAATATCCCTACTCATCAACCATAGATTTCAAAAAGTAAATACGCCAGAACTGAAAATTAGAGTAGCTTAAACAACAAAAGGTAAACAAAAAAAAATAAAAATAAAAATAAAAATAAATAAAAAAACTCAAAATTATCATATGACGTTGAACACAAATTATGAGAAATTAGAAAAACAAAAAAACAACAATTTTACAAATAAGGGATCATTATAAGGGCTCAATGGTATCGAAAAATGAAGAACTTTGTTAAAATCTTAATGTAGTTGATTGCAATTAGACACTAGCAATTGATTTCAAACTCAGAAAACCTTCTCAAAACTCCTCTAAAAGTGATGAATTTATTCAAATCAAAGGACAGTGCACATTTCTCATTGCCTTTCATTCAGCCTATTGCAGCCTATTGCAGCCTAACCAAAACCATAAACTTCCGCTTCACTTTATAAGCACATCCAACCAACTGCCACAAACTCAGTCACACTTTATCAATACACCCAACCTATAGAGAATGAGTTACATGGAAAATGAAAACAAAAAAATGGAGCTATCAATATACATCTACTAAAATTAAGATCCCTAGACTGGTTTAAGGAACAATAATGTACAGACTTCTAAAAATAAATCCATGAATAACAAAATTGATCTTTAACATTCTATTGCCTCAAGGAAATAGGTGAGATCATGTTCCAAACACAATCTATGATTTCATGACTTATAATAGCTTGATTCAAGGAAATAGGTGAGATCATACCCCAAATGAACAATCTATGATTTCATAACTTACAAAATCTTTCAACTATATTTTGCGCTTTTGTAATTTCTCTTGATAAAATACAAATTCAAATTAATGTTCATGAAGCTCTCACAAATCCCGAGTGAAAGAAAGCTATAATGAAAGAAATTTAGGCCTTAGAATAGAATGATATGTAGGGTGTTTCTGAACTTCCACTTGGAAAGTTTAATTGAATATAAATGAAACTTTACAGTTAAATACAAAGCAAATGAAAGTGTGGATAAATTTAAAACTTCACTAGTTGCAAAAGAGTATATTTAATTATCTATAAGAGAGTGCACTAATTGGGAATAACTGTTTAACCAAATCAAGCCAAAGTTTTTGGATGATTAGGTTTGATTTCGGTACTACGGGTTTTAATACTGCTTTAAAATTTTAAAATGTTTGGTTCTCAGTTATTGGATCCAGTAAAGAAGCAAAAATGTGATAAATAAAAAATTGAATTAAATAGCTTAAAGTTAAAACAGCAAAGCCTATTACTTGGTTAAGCCATTTAATGGTTCAAGCGTATTTGGGTATTCTGCTTGCCCCTCATGCCCACTATTTGCTAGGGTAAATGTTAAAGGCCTTACATGTATAAGAGCAAGCCATCTGCGACCGTGATTCGTGTGATGCTACTCTCCAATGAAGATGATGTCTCTATGCCTCCCACGAAACCATTTTTGAAGGGACAATAAGAAAATCAAGGTCCCAAAGAGCAGAGTTGTCATTTGAGAAGAATGCGTGCAAATATGAGAAATCACATTAGCATCTGATTGGTCATTGAAGCCACACACTCATTTTGTAGTCAATGTTTGGAGAACTGAATTCCAAGCAATGTTAACCATGATATGGCCAACTAATCCAAAGGAGTTTGATTGATTGCGACTTGTAAGCTAGCTATTTCTCATTTAAAAACAACCATTAGCTCATAGTTCTAATGTGCGCAAGCTAACTTCAAAACAATGATTAGTTATTTTATTTGTGTAGTTATTCTTTGTTAGAAATCCTAAATCATGATTGATATATTTCTTCCATTGATAATTAGATAAATTCTATTCTTATAGCAAAATGTTGAAATAGATGCATCTGCGTGAAATGTAACGGCATGCATGATCACCTTTGGGTGTTCAAATAAAGAATATTGATATTGATTATAACTTCTTTTTAATATATACTAATTATGCATGCAGCTTTTACTTCTTTTTCTCACAAATATCGAACAACCACCTATGTCCTTCATGAAGAACCAATTGTCCATTCAAGGGCAATTAAAAAGCCTCCATCAAATGGTAAATCTTCAACAAATGGAAATCATATGCAAGAATCAAGACAATGGTCGTGATAAAAAATAAGCCAAAATGATACATAAGGAGAGAACCGTTGTATGGGGTAGTTTTATTTATTTTTACCATTTATGTAATATTTGTAAGGTGAAGGCTTCATTAGGATTAGAATTAGTATGAAGTGTTAACTAAATGTGTAATGAGACGGCCAAATAAAGAACTAAACATGAAGTTCACCAACATATGAAGACCAAACAATTTCAAGGTTAGCCCAAAGAGAAGAAATGCATGCAAACCATAATTCCCATGCAAAGAACATCAATTCAAACCACAAAACACTTAGCCCACTAGCTAAGTTTTGATTATATTTTAAGCCTTTTCTTTATCGTTCAATATGGACCATCTCTTTCAAGCACAATATATAAAGTAATGGAAAACAGATAACTTTTGTTGGTGTAAATTCTTTTCAATGTTTGGATTTCACTTTTCATGACTGGATGTCAAAAATATAAAAGAATTCATGAACTAAAACACATCATATCGAAGATCGATAAAATCACAAGTTTCAACTACCAAATTAATTGTTTCAAACAAAGTTAATTATTTTTCAAAAAGAAAATTAATGATGTTACCAAAAATTAGAGATACTATTATTTAGGATTCACTATAATCCCAATCACAAGTTTTATAAAAATCAGTCCAAATTGTATCTTCAATAAAATAAAAATTTTTAGTGAGCCAAAAAAATAGAGGGTAAAAAGTTTTAACCGTTTCCTCAATGGAGAAGCCCTTCGTCCACTTGATAAGAGTGCCAGAAGAAAGTGGAAAGAGAAAGTGAACCCAAGTTCTCTCTGCCTGCCAGCAGGAAGCTGATATTCTTCACTTTCAGAATTAACAAATCTTGCTACCTCTGCCGCAATGAAATCAAATAATTCCTAAAAAAAAAAACAAAAAAAAAGGATTTGGTAAATCAGAAAAGAAAGCAGAAATATACCATGAAAAAAAAAAAGAAAAAAACAGAAATACTCCAGAGCTACACGTACAAAGGAGCTCCCAACCATCAGATGTGGTGGAATAGAGACCTCTTCGGCCTCCTGATTAATAACACCTTGTTCTTTTCCTCCCAATTGGACACGTATTACACGGAAGTTAGTTCCTCCAAGGTCCAATGCATAAAATAATCCTTTCTCATCACTAAAATAGATATATATACTTCATTAGTTGTCTTTCTGTCCTCTTAATGCAAACTTTGAATTACAAGAAAATCATCATCAACATAAGTTGAATGTTAAAGCTATAAAAGTAATTTCCATATTAAAAAAAAACATTTGCTTTCAAGGCAAAAGTTATAAAAATAATTTCTACGAGTCAAAATCACCGACTCATCTTTACATAAAAATCAAGAGGATCCTGAAATCAAAAGAGAACCCACTTTTTAATTGTTGGCAAAAAGTATTTTTTGCAACCAACAAAAGACTAATCATGTTCCCTTAAACTGAAAAAAACTCATTTTAAAATAATTCAATCTTATATTTGATATGACTAATTACATCTTAGGCCTAACTACATACGATTGTGTATACTATCTACAAATCTTTGGAAATCAATTCTCGAATTTTAGTTTCTCTATGTTTGTGCATAATAAATCTCAAACTTGAATTATAGAGGTCTACATTGGAGTCTAAAGGCCTTCGTTTAAGTAGAACTAAAACTGAATACATGGAATGTAATTTTAGTAGTAAAAGCTCTAGTGACATAGGTGTGACTTTGGGTGATCAAATTATTAAAAGGTGTGAACGATTTAAATATCTTGGGTCTGTTGTTCAAAGTGATGGTGATATTAATGGGGATGTTAATAGTGAATTCAAGTTGGTTGGTTGATGTGGAGAAATGCTTCGGGTTTTTTGTGTGATAGAAAAGTACCGCTTAGACTGAAAGGAAAATTTTATAAGACGGTTGTGAGACCTGCAATGCTCTATGGCGCTGAATGTTGGCCTTTAAAAGAGAAGCATAATAATAAGTTAAGTGTTGCCAAGATGAGAATTATTAGGTGGATGAGTGGCTTTACACTTAGAGACAAAATGCGAAATGAATATATTCGTGATAGGGTTGGTGTAGCTCCTGCGACGGAGAAAATTAGAGAAAGTCGTCTTAGATGGTTTGGTCACATTATACATCGACCATCTGATGATCTGATTAGGAGAGTAGATGTTTTAGATTCAACTTGTGTTAAGAAAGGTTGAGGTAGACCTAGGAAGACTTGGGCTTATTGTATTAAAAATTATCTTAATTTATTATAACTAAATGAAAATATGACACTAAATAGGACGCAATGGAGAAAAAGAATTCATGTAGCTGACCCCACGTAGTGGGATTAAGGCTTTGTTGTTGTTGTTGTTGTATGTTGGTGCATAATAAATCTCAAGTTTATGGCAGCTATAAGACCTTTTTTGGTCTTGTATGGAAAGACTAAATTGCATTTCCATGGAACTATTTACAACGTTGAGGAAAAAATATCAATAGTTCACTCCGGAAATGAAATAAGTAAAACTCCATTACAAAAGATAGAATAGTTTTAATGCTTGGAAGAATCTAAATGCTTGTTTTCTCAATTATTTTGAATTTTATCCAAATGAATATAACATGAACATATAGATAGCACTAGATAACAATCTGCATAATCCTCTGCAACACAGAACAAGTAGAGATTTATAAAATAATAAACAAAAAACTAATATATCTGGAGCATACAGTTCAAGAATTCTTCAGAAAATTTTCAGCATGCACATTCATGTTTGCAAATTGAATTGGAAAGTTAAAAGAATGTACAAAAATAATGATAGTGCAATATAACATAGATGAAAATTGATGTTCATTAAAGATTTTGTTGATAATAATTGAAACAGGAAAACTTTAAAAAGGAGAATAAAAAACATTTAATCTACCAAGGCCAACAGAACAAGAGTAAGATCATAAAGGCTAATTACAATTTTAAATAATAATAATAATAATAATAATAATAATAATAATAATAAAAGGAAAATAAACTGTCCATGCAACGGTAGCAATAAAAACACATGACAAGGCCATGAAGGGATAGGGGGAAATGATGATTTTTTTTTTTTACATATAATTGCCGATCATAAGACATTTAAAAAAAAAGGGTAAAAAGTCTTTTTTCTTTTCCATAAAAGAATTGAGAAGAAACAATCCGCCATAAAAGAAGAATTAATGAAAATCTAAACAATAAATGACAATGAATTCCTTTCTGTAATCACTGCCTCGGTCAATTACATCCACATGAAGGTAGCAAACAGAAAACCATGCAGAACAGAGGCAAATCAAAATCGAATTTTCAAGTTTTGAGTGAAAAAAAAAGCTCTTTTTGAACATAACGACAAGTTTCATGTTAACGAAATTATAAATAACAGATAAACGAACTACGCAATAAATTACAGTCAAGAAATCAATAACGTGAGTCTAGACGGGTAAAACCCTACCGAAACCTCAAACAAAGCCAAATTTACAGAAATCAGCAGTAAAACCAAACCGCGAAAACGTATTAAAACATGCCGACAACTCGGATTATAAACCCTAAACAAGGAATTACCCCTTCGGAAGATTATCGACGTAGGAGATGAGCATCTTCAGCTTGCTCCCACCCTCTGATGCAAGTCCGGCGTGCATCTCCACCATCATCGCATCTGCAACCTGCCGCAGCTTCCCGATCGGCGTCGCACACTTCTCCTCGAAGTCCATCACAATCGCCTCCACTTTTGCCCACCACCCCGATTTTTTCATCCTGTGTTTCACGATCAGCGCCGCAACCGCGCACGCCGTCGCCGCGCCGATCACCACCGATCCGATCACCACTTTCCTCATCTCTCTCACGCCCTACCTCACTCTCTAATCCCACAAAAATCGGAACTTTAGCTGCTAGCGGTCTTCTGGATTTCCATGGAGATCGATCAATGCTTTATAACAAGGGAGGGAGGTGGAATCAAAGTATGGAGAGGATGAAGAGACCCTAAGCATTCGGCTCTCTTATGGCACAGTTTTTGGCCGGAAATGAACTAAACGACATGAATCTGTGGGAGGATGGAGACGGCTTTGACCCAAATTCTGCAAAACCCTCCGTTGTTTTAGCTGATAAATCTATCCATACGAAATTTATTAGTCAAAAGATAATGATAAATGAAAAATAAAAGTAAATGAAAATAATAAAAAAAAGTAATTAATTTGTTCCTCTGTTTTCAATTTTGCACCATCATTTTTTTTTTCTTATAATAATAATTTTTAGTTTGCAATCTCATGTCGGCCGATGTTTACTCGATCACAGCTCTTTGTTTTAGCGTGTCATTGCATTTTGTTTAGAGAAATTTACATATAGATCACATCTTTTTTATGTATTTATGTACGTAATAGACAAATTTTGACATATAATTCTTAGGTTATTTCATATCTAATACTTACAATTTTGATATTACATACATACCTTTCAGCTCATATTAATATTATATTTGTCGAGGAGTAAAAAGGTGGGAGCTTCCGAGTTATTTGTACGCCACAATCCTGCAAACAAGCCGAATATGAGTGTGCTTAGAGTTTGGTCGTGTCCGACTCACGTTCAAAATGACTTGTTAATAGTTTGTTTTTGTCCGGCTCCATTTAAATTTATTTATTAAAATTAGACGGTTCAAATTTAACTTCAAACACCTCAGGAGATAAAATAATATAATATAATTAATTAATTATTATATTACAAATTTCTTTTATTTTTAATAAAAATAATTCAAATGTTCGGTGCCCAAACTGCACAAACTTATTTACTTTGCTAAGCCTTTGTTTTAGCTTTTATAAACTTTTCTTAAATTATTTATTTATTTATCTCGAGCCAAAATAAGCTTAACGTTAAAGAACAAAGATTTGCTTATGTTCGACTCGTTTATAAATCGAGCTCCAAAAAGTTATTCTTGTTGGACTATCTTGCAAAACAAACAAAGCAAACACGAACACTTTGTGAGTAACGAACATTTTGATAGCCATATTTACTCTTACAAAGATAGTATATATGATATTTTTGATATGATATTGAAATTTTAAGTAGTATGCGTGTAAATATCAATTTTAAGCATTAAATAAATAAATATACAATAATTTTGTGGTGTGTGTGTAAATAACCATTTTTATTATATTTTTAAATTATTTTTGTCAAATATTATGTTTAATGAAAACTTGGAAACTCTCTTATTAAATTAAGATATGAATTTGGACGCCAAAAGAGCCGGCTACTTCTTCTTTACATCACAACGTAAATTAAAATAAAATACAGAAAAAAAATATAATATTTAAAAAAAGGTTGAATGATTAATTTGTAGTTATGAAAATTTAAGATGGCCTTTATGTAAAAAATTGGTCGGAAAGCATCTTTTTGAGAGTTCGTACGTTTTTATTGACCTAGTTCTTTTATATGTACTTTTCAATTTTAAATTATTGCAATTTCATATTGGTGGCAATTTATATTTTATTTTGTAATATAAATTTAATCATGCATATGATATATTATTTACGTCTATTTATTCTTATTATATATTTTTTAATTATTAAAGTACATGTAATGCTTCAAAATTTAAATAAATTTTATGAAATTTTGATCATTTATATTTTTTGGAATGGTTTTTTTTTTAATATAAAAAGGTGAAATTATTAATACTTCTTATTTTTAGTTATTTACAATGCTTACAATCCATCATTCATAATTTTATTATTTGAGACAACTTGAAATTTATTAAATAGTATAAAATTAATTGAATATTAATATGACATAAAAATTAACATGAGAATATTTCTTTCATATATTTAATTCATTTTCAATTTTAGTGTGGGACTATTTGAATGAATATAGCGCTTTATATAAAGATAGAAATAATTTAATAAGTAATATTGATATGTGTCGAAAGATTTGCAAGATTAGATTGATTATTTAGAGTCATATTGTTGCACAAAAATATAACACAGTCAAGTAATTAAAGTGATATGTAGAGACACGAGAAATTTTTACGTGAAAAATTCTAAAAATAGGAGACGATCATGGGGTCTAGCCAAATTAAATAATACATTATGTAATGGTGTGTACATGGGGTTATTCTGCTCCTGATTTAGGGAAGATGACATTATAAGTTGATGTATAATGGGGTTTCAGTAATGAAATTTGTAACGAATCATGTAGATCGTAGTTGATTGCTATGGAGGCAGTAATCAGCGGTGAATGTTGTAGAGGGTGGTTGTAGCGCACGAGGTGTGATATGAAAGCCACAAAGACAAGAGTTATGATAATATTCGTAACCCACAAAGACAAGAGTTAGGAGTCGCATGACGTGTGATATCATCCTTAGATCATAGGGTTAAAGTTGGGAGCTACTTGAGTTGTGATAATGTTCGTATTTCATAAAAGCCGAAGTTGGGAGCTGCATAAGCGTAGATAATGTCTATAGGTCGCAGAGATTAGAGTTGAAAGATGCATGAGTTATGTGATAATGTTCGTAGGTTGCAGATGTTAGAATTGGGAGCTCCATCAGCTGACAAAATGTTGTAGGCCATGGAGGCTATAGTTGGGAGCTACATGAGACATGATAACATCTGTAGGTCACAGAGATTGGAGTTGAGTGCTGCATGAGCTATAATAATGTATGTAGGCCCAAAGAGACCGGAGTTGGGACCTGTGTGAGTTGTAGACTGCATAGAATGTAGTCATGCATGTAGGTCGTAGTGGTAGTTGCAATTAGAGAGCTTCAAAAGTTTGAAGAAAGTCATCATATTATGAGTACGATGATTGTAGAACAGTTATTATAAGGTGCATTGTTACACAGTTTTTGGGAGGCATCGTTGTACTGCATGCATCATATTTGAGGTACGTTGTTACACCGTCTATGTGGTGCGTCATTATACCATTTTTAGGGTACATTATTGCATTGTATTCGGGGTGCATGTTACATCATATTTGGGTGTGTTACACCGTCTTCGAGTGCATTGTTATGCATCGTTCGAGGTGTGTTGCTCTGTAGGAGGCTTCGTTATTCCACAAGGTTGATCACTACTCCGCACGGTGTTTCGTTACTCAATAACGTACGACTTCGTGACTCTGAAAGAGGTTTGTTGGTCGACGGTGGTTGGCTACTACAGGAGTGGGTGGCGTGCTCTGGACCTTTCGTGTAGAACACTAGACCTCAGTTTCTTTCCCTTCAAGCTCTAGTCTTCCCCTGGTTTACGGTCTAGGTATCATTTCATGAAGCAGGTAGAGTTCTATTATATAGTCTGAGAGAGGCCTCTCTATAATAAGAAATAAATATTTTCACTCTATTGGATGTCCCAGAAAGGCTCCCTCAATTGAACGATTATTTGAAAACATTGACATGCTTTAACGATATCCGAATTGAGTGATCTTGGGATCATTGGATTTGTCATGTACACAGACTCAATTTGACTATATGGTTATCAGATTGGAATTTATTTAAGCTTTTAATTAATCATCCAAAATTTTCAAAATTAATTTAACGGCTTGATTTTACAGCATATTGAATCAACTCTAGTGTCATTGAGTCGTCTTGTCGAGCCAACCAGTTTGACTGTAAGTTTATTGAAATCGAAGTTATGGATGATTTTTAATTGAAGGTTAAAATTTTTTTACTTACAGTCTAACATTTTGGTTAAAATTCCAAATATCTCTATTTAGGAAATGGGATGTTATCTAAGCCATTCAACACTGAAAATTTTAATCCAAAATGTTCAGCTATTGCGCAGCGCATATTAGAAGTAATATCTAAAACGGGGATTTACATACACACCACTCAATTCTTATTAATTTTTATATCTAAAGCATAATTATATAATTATATATATATATATATATTAACCCCCAATTTTTTTGGTTTACATGGTAAATACATATAAAATGAGTGGTTCTTTTGCAAATATTTTTAAAATAAAAATATACCGACGCGTGATGATATGATATGATTTTCATATTTTGCTATATATATATATATATATATATATATATATAAACCCCCAAATATTTTGGTCTACATGGTAAATACAAAAGATATGAGTGGTTCTTTTGCAAATATTTTTCATGTAATTTTCATATTTTGGGTTGATTCCAATGATGACAACAACTTGAGTGTTTGTTCATTGATGTGGAGATTTTCTTAGTCCAAAATGCTTAAATGAGTCAATAGAAATATCATGGAGAAATTAACATACATACCACACAATTTTTATGTATTTACATATAGACCTTTTCAAGTTAAGGGGGATTAATTTATATAAACCATTCTCATCTAATTTGTACTATTTATTGAAAGAAATAATAAAAAATTTGATCCCTATTATTTATTGCCCTTTTTTTGAAAAAGAAGATTATGAAAATGCCTTCATAAAAAACCATACCACACAATTTTTATGTATTTACATATAGACCCTTTCAAGTTAAGGGGGGTTAATTTATATAAACCATTCACGCCAATTTGTACTATTTATTAAAAGAAATATTTTTTTTTTTTATCCCTATTATTTACTGCCCTTTTTTGAAAAAGAAGATTATGAAAATGCTTTCATAACAAAATTAATTAAGAAAAATATTTTTAATATTTTGAAGGTACGTAAGTTGTACTCCTGTTTCATGCATAAGTTTCTAATACCAAGATGTTAAGGATGTAAATATTAAAATTTAGGTGTTAGAAAGGCAAATGCATAAGAACTATGTAATATGTAAGAAAATTTCTCTTTAAACTTAGTGCAATTTACTATTTAATTGGTTAACTATGTATGATTGATTTTAAAATAAACATTATGATTATAAAATACATCATAAATTTGGGACGAGATGTAGAGATCTTGAAAATAAAAATATTCACAAGCTCGAATCACGTATATTGCCCATCTGGCTCGCATTCTCTGAAAAAAACAAAAAGTGATACGGGATGTGATTGCACGAGTGCAAATGGGTGCCTTGATTTGTGCTTGTTATGCGTTGAAAACTTATAACAATAGAGCAATAATTTTTTGTTATATTGTTACTTGAACGTCAATAGACATAGAAATTTTTTTACAAGAAGAAGAGTGCAAATGGGTGCCTTGATTTGTGCTTGTTATGTGTTGAAAACTTATAGCAATAGAACAATAATTTTAAGTTATATGGTTACTTGAACGTCAATAGACATAGAAATTTTCTTACAAGAAGAGGATTATGAAAAGAGAGAATCCATTATTGATAAAGATGATATTGCAAAATATTAGTTCTTACCCTCAATCAACATTAAAGTTGTCTCGTCCTCTTAGTAAGAAAAGTACTAAAGAAATGTTGAAGGCTAATCATAACTATAAAAAATTAAACATTAGCTGGTATATGCTAGTGTCATTAGTAGCCAAGAGCAATTTAGAGATAGTTGGACTTTGAGTAATGTCGTCAGGTAATGAGAATTAGATGATAAGAGTTGGATAATGCTCATCGACGCTGGTATATGCTAGTGTCATTAGTAGCCAAGAGCAATTTAGAGATAGCTGGACTTTGAGTAATGTCGTCAGGTAATGACAATTAGATGATAAGAGTTGGATAATGCTCATCGATAAATCGAAGTTATGGATGATTTTTAATTGAAGGTTATAATTTTTTTACTTAAAAAGTATCTCAAGATTTGTGTCACACCTCAAGATTCATATTGGATGATAAAAACTGATTGATGGCATATCTAACATATTGATGACATACATTAAGAGCACATTATTATTGGCTATTAGAATTGAGGAGATATAAAAATAATAATTTTAATTAAAATACATTGAATTCCAAATATCTCTATTTAGGGAATGGGATGTTACCTAAGCCATTCAACCGCAGCGCATATTAGAAGTAATATCTAAAACGGGGATTTACATACACACCACTCAATTCTTATTAATTTTTATATGTAAAGCATAATTATGTATATATATATATATATATATATATATATATATAAACCCCCAAATATTTTGGTCTACATGGTAAATACAAAAGATATGAGTGGTTCTTTTGCAAATATTTTTCATGTAATTTTCATATTTTGGGTTGATTCCAATGATGACAACAACTTGAGTGTTTGTTCATTGATGTGGAGATTTTCTTAGTCCAAAATGCTTAAATGAGTCAATAGAAATATCATGGAGAAATTAACATACATACCACACAATTTTTATGTATTTACATATAGACCCTTTCAAGTTAAGGGGGGTTAATTTATATAAACCATTCACGCCAATTTGTACTATTTATTAAAAGAAATATTTTTTTTTTTTATCCCTATTATTTACTGCCCTTTTTTGAAAAAGAAGATTATGAAAATGCTTTCATAACAAAATTAATTAAGAAAAATATTTTTAATATTTTGAAGGTACGTAAGTTGTACTCCTGTTTCATGCATAAGTTTCTAATACCAAGATGTTAAGGATGTAAATATTAAAATTTAGGTGTTAGATAGGCAAATGCATAAGAATTATGTGATATGTAAGAAAATTTCTCTTTAAACTTAGTGCAATTTACTATTTAATTGGTTAACTATGTATGATTGATTTTAAAATAAACATTATGATTATAAAATACATCATAAATTTGGGACGAGATGTAGAGATCTTGAAAATAAAAATATTCACAAGCTCGAATCACGTATATTGCCCATCTGGCTCGCATTCTCTGAAAAAAACAAAAAGTGATACGAGATGTGATTGCACGAGTGCAAATGGGTGCCTTGATTTGTGCTTGTTATGTGTTGAAAACTTATAGCAATAGAACAATAATTTTAAGTTATATGGTTACTTGAACGTCAATAGACATAGAAATTTTCTTACAAGAAGAGGATTATGAAAAGAGAGAATCCATTATTGATAAAGATGATATTGCAAAATATTAGTTCTTACCCTCAATCAACATTAAAGTTGTCTCGTCCTCTTAGTAAGAAAAGTACTAAAGAAATGTTGAAGGCTAATCATAACTATAAAAAATTAAACATTAGCTGGTATATGCTAGTGTCATTAGTAGCCAAGAGCAATTTAGAGATAGCTGGACTTTGAGTAATGTCGTCAGGTAATGACAATTAGATGATAAGAGTTGGATAATGCTCATCGACATCGATAATAAGATGATAAAAATCAAGTGATGATTGTTACCAATGATGATCGTGAGCACCCATCATTGAGCAAAGTTTTTTAATGCCTTGATTGGGGGGAATTATTTTCATACGGAATATGCACATAGAGCTGCGTGCGTGATAACCCCTCCATAAACTCCGTTTCACGGTTATTAAAGGGTTATTGGGAGGTTATTGAGGTAGTAATTTCAATAATATAAAATCCCAATAAACTTCGAGGGTTCTATTTCGATATTATTTATAGGTTATTATTGGGTTATTGCGGTGTTAATCGAGTACACATGTAGAACTACGTGCATACTCCGCGTGAAAATATTTCTCTGTAATCGTAGGCGCCTACAATAGAACAATATCAATCCATACATACGTAAATTTCTATCATATCTAATAATCGTAAATCTCATTGAAAAGAAACTTTGGGGGAGATGGACGCAACACTTTTCTGACAACAACGACAAATCCACCGTCCGATGCCACCATTCACCGTGGACGTACGACCAAGATGCCAAGATGCCAAGATGCAGTGTGGGGAAGTAAACCAAATCCATCTTCAACCGTCGGATTCCTCGAGATTCGTGTACAATTAGATTAATAGGATGAAAATTTACTGGCTCAGGAACACTGCTGGTGCAAAATAGATTATTTTATCTTAAATTTTCGTGCTACTTTCCTTAGCCCAAAAAAGCTTATGCGGGTCCCATGGCAGTGGGACCCGCACTTGGGCGGTGTCGTCACGACTAATGCCAAAAATGATAATTTTGTGCGAGAGTATTTCGTATAAAAAAATTAAAAATTGAGGAGGGTGATTTATGAATTTAATTTCAAATAAGAACAATTAATAGTCTACAAATATTAAAATAGATAAAAATTTATTCAAACATGACTATATTATTTTTATTTTATAAAAATAAAATATTTGCCGAATGTTAAAAATATTATATTTTGTAAGTCCCTTGTCATATTTTGCTATTTTCAAGAATAATTAACAAATTAATCATGAGAAATGAAGATATAGAGAAGACAAGAATTTAAAGAGCAATCCAAGTAATTATAGAAGATTTCACGTTATTCTAGAAAAAAAACTAAAAGAAGAAGAACATTCCAAAGAACTCGAGAAACTTCAACATAACTCTAGAAATTTGCTGAACTCTAAAACATTCGGGAAAGTTCTAGGAACATGTATATGCAAGCACCACTCTCCCATTCATCTCCCTCACTCATTTGGATCCATCCAAGGCTCTAAATGATTCAAGAGTTGTAATCACTCTCTTTTAGTGAAGTATTTCTTTTTCTAATATTTCTCCTTGCTCTTCTTCCTATAGTGATTTGTGCTTGTAAGTCCAAGCGTTATGAGGATTAGACTGATTTAGTGCCACAAAAGAACTCTAAAGTCACACTATTAACTTGAGATAAGTTAGCCCGTGGCATTATGCTCATAAACCAACAAATTACTTTTCCAAATAAAAAACCATTTTTTTACCATTAAGATTTAAAAAAAAAAACAGCTCATTTAAATTAATTTTTTAATATTTTTTTAATCTAAAATTTTATGTATTAACCCATTTGATCATATCTTGTCTCAGTTTTAATCTCTTTTTAAATCTTCCAATGTTATTATAAGAACAATTGTTTTATAGCTGTGGTATAAATATTAGAAGTTATAAATCATCAAAGACCAAAATGGGCAGCAACATCACCATTATTAGAAAGTCACATAGCACAACTCTTTATTACTGTAAAAATATTATTCATGTGTGCTAGAAAATTTATGAAGGTAGAGTAATGAATCATCAGATTTGTGTTGGGATGTTTGTAGAAAGGTTTTGAACATTCAAGAAACTTCAAACGACGGATTTTAGTATCCACAGGTGTCTCGGACCTCTGCGCGTGTGGGTCAATCCGAACCCCAATTATCCCAAAACGTGCTCGGCATAATTTTGTCACTACCCTTAACCACGAGAGGTTCCTAATAGTTGGAGTATGGTCTATAAACATGTAAATAGGCATCAAGTATGTTTCATGTTAGAACCATTGTCGCGGGACGGTGAATTTTTCCGGGATAGGGCTAAATCGATAACAACTCTAGTTTCATGTTCGAGACACGTACCGAGAGGTCTGAATGGGTGTATTGGACTACGAGAGACTGAACACAGTCTCATATCGTTCAAGTAGACACTCCACGCATAACAAATGCGGTTTCATGACTCAAAGGGATTTTGGTCATGCACATAATATTAAAATTTTTCTTCTATTATGATCGAAACAAAATGTATTATGTCATATGGACATGCATCTCATAGTCACAAAATTTCCCACTTTTTTTGTTAATTATCATCTTAGTGGACTCAGCTTAATAGTGCATGACCTTGAAATTTTCACTATATATGTCTATATATGTCTAATACCGATCAACATATTAATTCATAATAAAGTATTTAAAATATTTTCAAATTTATTTTCTTATAATAATATATCTTGGTTGATTTCTTAAAGGTTCTGATTTATTTAATTAATTTTAGGCCTGTTCAAAAATTACAATTATTTAAAATATTATTAGAAGGTGGACGAATTAAGCATGGGTTAGCTCACCGTTTGATTAACAAATAATTTAAGTTTACAATGCTTAATTAATTTTTTAATGAGATTAATTACCTTCTTTTTAGCATCAAACTGTAGCTCCTTTGTCCTTAGCGTTACTTAGTATTCTTATTAAAATATCCCTAAGAATTGACAAATTAATATTGTAATCTAACCAAGGATTTCATATCTCATATTAAAAAAAATAATTAAAGATAAATACATAGTATGTCTTCTTGGCACTGATCTCGATATTAATCATGTACTCCAAGTCTTCGCGCTCATCTTGTAGCAGATGGCTTCTATTCAACTATTGATTGCTTGTTTGGGTCAGCTGCAACTTATTAAGAAGCGGTTGTAAAACTGCTAGAAAAATAACCTTGCAAAAAACTATGGTGGCTATTAAATTTTTTTCTTTTTTTTTGTTAAAAAAGTCAAACAGTGCATTGAAAGTTGTCACCACATCTAGCCAGGATTGGTGTGAAAACACTAATTTCAACGATAGTTTTTTTGAAAAAACAGTCAAAATACAGTTTATCCAAACGAGTAAAAATGCGGTGTGGAAACGTACTGCCACCGCACTGCTGTCCCAAACAGACCCTTAATGGAATGTGATGTAACACTAATCATAATTAGGATTTGACTTGAATATCTCCTCTTCGATAATTTGATAAAAAGATTGAAAAGCTTTTAAGAGCCATTATGACCACTTGATTGAATTGGTGCAATCATGCATTGCATTATGAGGTAGGGGATGATACTTATAATTGTATTTGTCCCAACAGATCTAGTATAGGCATGCTTGGCTTACTATGTTAACTCGTGTGGCATTTTTTACTTAGAACAGTCTTATTTAACTTAGTCAACATTGCAAGATTATAACTGAGCTATTGATCATATAAACTTATCTAGGTGGACTCAATTGCCTCACTGTATCCTTAGATAAGTTCTATATAGCCAACATCTCTTAATCAATTATGGCTCAGTCCCAATTAATTTTTAGAGTTAAGTTGGAACATATAAAGACCAAGTGACCTTAATACAATCTTATTAAATCAATTGTCTCCCACTAAGTAGACCAATTGGCCTGATGGTTTGAATTCTTAAATTGAAGAAGAATAGGCTTCAAATTTACCATTTTAGCTCAATAGGCTCAAAGTTTGGTCAATTGATCATCCTCACCTGATGGTTTGGCAAACTTACCGTATTTGTCTCGTAGCGCTTCGAACGAGCGAATTAGGGTGAAGCCTAAAACAATTGACCCTTAGCCAAACCAATTTTGATCACAATTTGACCTAGGGTGCTAATTTTCCAAGAAGCTTAAGTTGGCGTCAATTTTTGATGTCACGTGTATAGGATATCAACTTGAATAACCAATAACCTTAGGGTATGTTTCACGCATATATGAATCCCCAAGTCCCAAGACATCTATCTTTGATCCTCTGGCTTGTGGCTAAAATCATTTTGTTAGGCTTTGGTCGTTGATGAGGCGAGGGTCGGCCGACATTGCAATGATGAGACTGTCTCGACCGAACAAGTTTTTTTCGACGTAACGCGAACAAATTAGGATCTAAATTAGCTTACTCGTGAGGAATTGTCCTTCATATGACTCCGGATGGCAGAAAAGACAACGCATATGTGTCTGGAATGTCATTTTCGCTTAGGGAGGGCCTTCCAGGGCTTGCCACATGGCTCGAATTACGAGAGAAAAGGAAACAACCTCAAGTAGGCTAGACTTGACCATGCCCAGGAGTGACCTGCTTCATTTGTGGCGTGGCTATGCCACGCATAATTAGCCTATTCAATGTTTGGTCCCCGTTTTTCCATCCGGGCGCCTTCTAAACGCCAGGATAAGTCGTTGGACCTGTCCTAAACCAAAATGGCTTCTGAGCTAACATTAGTGCTTCCCACGGAAGGCAAGTGTTCACTCAAACCTTTGTGAAAATCTTTCATGCCTAGGGAGATCTGTGGGCATCGCTCTTATTTTCACTTGGGAGAGTCAAGAGCGATCACAACGAGCCTTAGAGAGTTTTGGGGTGTTCTGGGAGAGCTTTTTCACCCAATTTCTTCTTCTTCCTCTTTGTCATTGCTTCCTTCTTCCTCCTCATATATATAAG
>NW_018164565.1:1964787-1987518 GCF_001263595.1 Phalaenopsis equestris | reverse complement strand
TATATATATATATATATTTCGGTCATTGTTTTGGTTAGAGAAACAGGGGGAGAGACAGAGAGCTTGAGAAGCAATCACACGTGTGTCTAGAGAGTTTTTGGAGGGTTCTCAGAGAGCTTCTCCATTCTTCTTCTTCCTCCTCCATTTCTCCATTTTCCTTCCTTTTCCTTCCTCTTGTATTTTCTTTCCCGGCCGACGTCTTTGTCTGAGAAACAAAGAGGAAGAGCAAATTGTGGTATTGTTTTGGAGCCAAAAAACGCCTTGCAAGGAAAGCTTCATCATCCAAGTGAGCAGAGGCCGGTACTTGGAGCTTTGGTGAAATCTCTTCATGACGAAGAGAGCTTCTTCCCGAGCAACAACTGAACTTTGATCAACCACAACATCAACCACAACGTGGTATAACCTCCTCAACCCTTGCATTTTCTTTCTTAGCCAGACTTAGGATTAGATTTTAGCTAGGTGATGTAAGTTGAACATTTTGTTTTTTTTTTCATAATTGTTCTACTAAACATTTCACAAGAAATGTGAAATGTACCAAATTGCACTTCTAAAGTATGGTTGTAAATGAACACCAAGCAACCAACAGGTCCACAAACCATCCAAAGTAATAACATCATATAAATCTCAAGAATCATACCCAATAAGTTAACATCATCTACTCCAGCTCAACATATCTCAACATGGATAGATATATGAATAGTGTTTTACAATTATTCTGAGAAATTTTGTTTGTTGATTTGGTTCTTTGCGTTCTCCTTAGTACAATAATTTTTTTTTTTTTAAGGTGGGGGGGGGCATGTTTATTTAGTGATTTGAACGAACATTATGGAGCTTTAATTGAGTCGAGTTCAAATTATTCTTTGAGTGCATTGGTTCTTTTACAACCTAAATTAATCACATAAGACTTTTGCAATCTCCAACTTACAAAAGCATAGTAGGTTTTCATACCAAAGACTTCTACACCATTGAAGGTGTTTGAAAATTTTAGCTTTTAATTATCAAATTATAAAAAAAATTTACAGAACTTATATAAGAGAAAAACATTCTGACACAACAAAACTATTAAACTAAGTTTTAAAATGATGAAATGAATGATAACCAATTTTTAAAAAGTGAAATCAAGGATTGAGAAGTTTTGCCTTAGCGGGGTGAGAAAAAAGCCTCAAGGCCGATGGAAGCTTAAGTCTCTAAAAAAGGAAATGCTCATAAAAAAAATTCATACATATGATAATATATTATTATAAAGATAAACCTAAAATCTTAGTATAACATTTTGATATAAAATAGATGTATGAAGTAGAATTTCGAGTAAACAAAGTTAAGTGTCACTAGGATGAGAATGCTTAGTGGATGAGCGGCTTGACATATAGAGACAAAATATGAAATGAATATATCCATGATAGGGTTGGTGTAGCTCCGGTGTCGTACAAGATTAGACATAGTCGTCTTAGATGGTTTGGTCACATTAAACGTTGACCGTCTGATAATCTGATTATGAGAGTAGATGTTTTAGATTCGACCTATGTTAAGAAAGACAGAGATAGACCTAAAAGGACGAGAATATTGTATAAAAAATGGTCTTATTCTATTAGAATTAAATGAAAATATGACACTCAATAGAACACAATGGAGAAAAATAATTCATGTAGCTGACCACACTTAGTGGAATAAATGCTTGTTGCTATTGTTGTTGTATGAGATTCAAGATCCATAGCGACCGAATTCATCATTTCATTATTTTAAATAAAATGATGATATTGATTACATCTAATTCTGTTTGATTAACAACTTAATAATTCTTCATTCACTTTCATTTTATTATCAGCACTTTAAAATTTAATATAATCCAAAATAAAAAATTATATTAATAATATAATTAAATAATCATATCTAAATTATCTTCTGATCTTTATAAAGCCTCTGAGTTGTACGTCTTTAAGAAAAACTTCATTGGTGCCTATGAAGCTCAAGCCTCAAAGTTTTTTGATGTGCCTCAAATCGATGAGAAAATATTGCGTCTGGATGATGAATGTGCAGAAGACGGTGTGAATCACATGACGCCATCAAACACACGACTTAGTGCGATCCACGCCATCGTCCACATGTTCACATGTTCAGCCAACTGGACATTATATTTCCCTCTATGAGGAGTAAACCTTGAACACCTTTCTAAAGAACGAAAATAAACTATCATATTTCGGATGAACACAACTATTTTCTATGCTAAACTTTCACTACAAGTATAAATAAAATGGTTGTTTTGACATTTTTGGCATTAGCTACTTTCATCTGAAGTCCTTGAATACAACAACAATCATAAATCTTTGTCCCCATAAGTGAGGTCGCCTACATGAATTCTTTTTCTCCATTGTGTTATATTGCTCGTGCACATTTTTCACTGTATTAACTATAAAACTATCATAGAATTTACAAAGCAAATGAGCTAAAATAAAAGGAAAATTTACATGCACATGGCACAACACTTGAACTTTAATTTTTATGGATATACCATCTTATTGAAGAAAAATATGCATTTTACATTTTAAAAGTTATACTAATTATATTTTTAATTTGATTAAAAAAATTATTAGGAAAAATATAAAAAAATTAAAGTTGTCAGATTCGTAAATGCAAAAGGAATGCAGGATCTGTATGTAAATGCCCCAAAAAATAAATTCTTTCAAATTGTGGTTGATACAATTAGTTTGGATTAAATAGGTCTATCAAGCTCCTTAATGGATCGTTACCATAGAAGTTGTTGGCGTGGGGGGCTTCCATTTGTTGCAAGGTCTGAAAATGCATAAATTCAGAAATTGAGAGCGGGCATTATTAATAGGGGCACATGTTTGCTGGCACGTGCATCATTGCATTCGCAAATGACTGTATGCATGAGTTGCATCAGGGGTAAGGACGTAGGCACGTGTGATACGAGGGGAAAAGAGCACGTGCACACGTGACACTCATTGGCACCAATGAAAGCCATACCAATAAAATTTTCTCAAGTTGTGATAAAACTACGATTATTAAAATGTTTATAAGCAAATATATGATTTAAAGTTTTTTGATGTGCCTCAAATCGATGAGAAAATATTGCGTCTGGATGATGAATGTGCAGAAGACGGTGTGAATCACATGACGCCATCAAACACACGACTTAGTGCGATCCACGCCATCGTCCACATGTTCACATGTTCAGCCAACTGGACATTATATTTCCCTCTATGAGGAGTAAACCTTGAACACCTTTCTAAAGAACGAAAATAAACTATCATATTTCGGATGAACACAACTATTTTCTATGCTAAACTTTCACTACAAGTATAAATAAAATGGTTGTTTTGACATTTTTGGCATTAGCTACTTTCATCTGAAGTCCTTGAATACAACAACAATCATAAATCTTTGTCCCCATAAGTGAGGTCGCCTACATGAATTCTTTTTCTCCATTGTGTTATATTGCTCGTGCACATTTTTCACTGTATTAACTATAAAACTATCATAGAATTTACAAAGCAAATGAGCTAAAATAAAAGGAAAATTTACATGCACATGGCACAACACTTGAACTTTAATTTTTATGGATATACCATCTTATTGAAGAAAAATATGCATTTTACATTTTAAAAGTTATACTAATTATATTTTTAATTTGATTAAAAAAATTATTAGGAAAAATATAAAAAAATTAAAGTTGTCAGATTCGTAAATGCAAAAGGAATGCAGGATCTGTATGTAAATGCCCCAAAAAATAAATTCTTTCAAATTGTGGTTGATACAATTAGTTTGGATTAAATAGGTCTATCAAGCTCCTTAATGGATCGTTACCATAGAAGTTGTTGGCGTGGGGGGCTTCCATATTTGTTGCAAGGTCTGAAAATGCATAAATTCAGAAATTGAGAGCGGGCATTATTAATAGGGGCACATGTTTGCTGGCACGTGCATCATTGCATTCGCAAATGACTGTATGCATGAGTTGCATCAGGGGTAAGGACGTAGGCACGTGTGATACGAGGGGAAAAGAGCACGTGCACACGTGACACTCATTGGCACAAATGAAAGCCATACCAATATAATTTTCTCAAGTTGTGATAAAACTAGGATTATTAAAATGTTTATAAGCAAATATATGATTTAAACTAATATTATTTCAATGATAAACTTGAGAAAATTTAAAATTTTACTTGCATACATCTCGCATACTAATATTATTTCAATGATAAACTTGAGAAAATTTTACTTACATACATCTCGCACCTCGCATGTCCAGACTGTCAACCGCAAGACGCTTCATTGTCATACACGTCAGCACCAGACAACTTGACGCCTGACGGTTAGCCGTACGAACATGCAGATGTAATGTTTTTTTCATGGACTCGAGATAAACTTTCTGAGTTTTTCAGCAAGTTGCCAATTGACCGTAAATTAAGCTTAAAAAAATAATTTTTTAGATATCAGAGCAAAAGTTTGACTAAAATGAATTCTAATTGCTACAAAACTTGCATCAGCAAAATTAAATATGTTTGATTGAAAATTTACAAAATAATTGCTTTAAGCATGTACGGCTTTGATCAATATCTAACTTAAATCAATCTAAAGACACTTAGGTCTTCGATTGGAAGTACTAAACCCGAACTCATTGGGCTCCAATTGTTACATGTGCATCCTTCCATATCAAGCTTGATAAATTCATTTGGCCTAAAGGTCCAGCGATCATCTTGCTAAATACCATAGAAAAGCTTGAATAATGACCTTTATATGTTATAATTAATAGATATTAATCAGTGCCTCGCTGTTGTTTGTTTAATGCACTGTCATTTTAACATCAATTCAGAGGCCTTTGATTCTCTTATAACTGGCAATAAACCCTTAGGAGAAAACAACAAGCTATTAATTAACAGAGCCTTTATGCTACACACTTCCATCCGTTTTCTTTCTCTAGTGAGAAAGTGATTTAAGGACTATATCTTGAACTTCTATGCTCAGTGGAGCGGTATCCACTTTACAACATAATATACTCCCTTTTAGCTCCATTGCCAATAGACTATCCTTGGAACTACTAGATTATCTTATGTATGCATAATCATTAAAATCTATGTAATTAAATATGTAAAAATCCTAACTTATAGGAGACCCTCCATAAATATTTATGCTCAGGGAGGTCACTCTATTGCCTCTTTACTACTCCCAATCTGCAGGGCTAAGGATGAGTAATTTCTGTTCGCTATTCTTATTGTGTGCACCCTTAGTAAGAGCGTGGTGACTTTATTAAGCCCTTAAGGTGATGCCATTAGGCTACCCAAATTCAAGGATCGCATAAAGAAAATAGAGAAAGGAAATCTAGCGATTGTTTCGCTAAGGAAATCTGTGTGATAAGTTTACTAGAGGATTAAGATAACTAATTATAGCTTATAGGGGAGGGAATGAGTCTAGATAGCTTTTATTATATGCTTATGAATCACCCATATAGCTAAGTTGTAACGTGCCTTTTCTAAGGGCATCATATCGATCGATAGATGTGAGCTAGATAGATCTTGTTAAGCTCATGATTCACCAACCATTTGAGTTCCAACAAAGATTCCAACTATAGCTTGAACTCATAATACATACACTCTTTACGACTTGAAATAAATCTGAAAAAGTATACTGAATGCTAATCATAAAGATTCCATGTGAATTATCTTACATTAATATCTTAAAAGCTGATTAAAGAATGATGATCTGAGCAAAATAAATCGTCCAAGCAATTCTGATCAAATCAACCAAAATATCCTTCCCCTTGGACCGCTGTAAATTGAATTTGTATTAAGTTCTAATGGATTACCAAGCAAGTAAACAAACAAGCTTAGTCTAAAACGTGCAAGCTACTGCTGATAATTGTGTAAAAATTAATATTAATTATATAATGTTTGATTTTGATTATATTTTATTTTTTAAAATTACAATATTTAAGATCATTAATACAATTAATATGACTGCAATGCTTTCGATCACAGTTCACATATTTATGAAGTTCGAAATATTTGAGCGTGTTTTGTTGGTACTAATTAATTTTTGGCTGGTTCAAAGGTTTTAGCTATTTTATATATTATTAGAAGCTATTGGTCGGGGTTCAAGCAAGCCGTAAAATACCCTTTTAAGTTAAAAACGTTAAAATGTATAATTTAATTGCCTTGATTTTTGGCATTACTTCATAGCTCATTTGTTCCTTATTTTGGTTGTATTCACACTAAAATATCAAATATGCCTAAAAAGAGAGAAATATTGTTATAATCAAATCAAGTATGTCCTACACTAAATCAAAATTCCAAAACTAAATTTCATTGTTTCAATGCAACTCTTGATTAATTCCAAAAACCAAATTAGTACATCTAAGTTCATTTTTTAAATAAATTCAAGCAACGATGGACAAAAATAATGATAATCCTTCTAATTCATGCATAGGTGGAGCACATCGATGCTGACGTAATTGACACTAACCTCCAGATTCTAGCCCAAATTTGGCCATCCAATAAGAATAAAATTAAACATGATCTCAAAGCCATTGTTATAGATTATCACCTAAGAATTTGATTTCCGTTAGATCTAATATATGATCATATTTAATCCGCAAATTAAACTAGTGCGGCATTTTTCTCATGTGGACCAATCCTAATTGGCCTGGTCAACTTTATCGAGTTTTAGTTGACCTCATATGGCTATATTCAACTCGATTAATCGTTTGATAGAATAGGGTTTAGCCCAATTGCTCTAAAATTACCTTCAACAAGCATGAATGATTCCTGCGTAGCCAACCGCTCCCAATCAAGTTTGGCTCAGTTCCAATTAAATTGGAGGGTTTAGCTGGATCATACAATGATCAATTATTCATCCCACTGAGCAAAAACTGATTAGCCTAATGGGTTCAATTCTTAAATTAATGACAGAATAATTGTCAGATTGAATCATTTGGCTTGATGAAGTTCTGAGTCTACAAAATTGAGCGTCTTGGCTCAATGGCTTGGCCAATTTTATATGATTGGCATAACCAAGCTTTGATCGAGTTAATTGGTGTCAAACCTGACTCAATTAGCTCTTACCCAGAAAATAAAGGTTCCCAATCTTATCAAACTGAAGTCAAATTAGTCAGTCATATGAACCCAATTATCCTATTGGCTGGTTTAATTAACTTACTTGTTTTCCTAATCAAAACAATCCTAATTTAACTAACACTATTCTTGATCAATCTAAATTGTTTATAGTAATCCAGGATCCAGGATCACAATGTCTCTCCTAGGTTGTTATTTCAACATCTTTTTCATCAATGAAGAAAATAGCGGAAATTATAATAAGAATGTAAAAGCTAATACAACATAAACAATCAAAGCACAAGGTTAATGATGTAGGATGATTTAAGCAGGTGATAAAAAGAGCAATTAACTTATAAGCGTAACATGTTTACTTCACTCTGCACAAAATAACCACAATCAACTAATACGAAAATCAACATGATGAAATACAAAGCTTTAGTAATCCATGTAAATTTAAGTCTAAGTGCAAGAAAAATAAAATTATGGACGCATTAAGGACAGGATTTTTACGTTATTCTATATTTGGGTTCCCTACACAATTCAAAACTCTTTACCAAGTCAGAAGTTCTCTATTTCAGCTTGTAATTTCTCTCAAAAATACCTAAGAATGAAACTGAAGATTTATAATGACAAGAATTCAACCCTTTATAATCATAAATCTAATTTAATCTCTCCAAGTTCTTGCACCAACCAAACATTATCTATGATATACATATACATAATAGCTTTTCCCCTAGCCCTTGAAAAAATCCATAAGAATTGAGGTTCATTCTCAAATGAACGCATAAATTAATATTAAAAAAAAATCTGACCTAGTGGCTAAAAACTATTGCTTAGAGGCGAAGTAGGGAATTAACACCTTGCCAAAGAAAGTTACCCGGGTGTTGTATGGATCAAAAACTCCAATGAAAGAACAGCGAGCAAATGAGTCTTATAGCCACACCTTAAAAATAAGACAGCCAGATATTTGAACTTGCATCCTCAATTGCAGGAGAAACACGGGTTAATTATGCTATGATATGATATTTTTTATTTGTTTTCTATATGGAAGGCAGAATGTCTAAGTTATGATAGCTAATCAATCTATATTTAAACTAATCCAACCAACTTAAAACTCTTAACTAAATAATCCTTTATTTGAATCTTAACCACACTTCATGTACAATTTTATAATAAAAATTAATTAAAGCTAAAATTAAAACTGAATCCCAAAATCAGCGAAACAGCCAAAATTTAAAATTTTGCAATGATATAAAAACCAAGTGCATCAAAACATAGCATATTCATTGCATGTCCAAAAAGAACTTTGAACCTTACCGTATTGCACAAAATTTCTCTTCCAATCAAAATTTAAAGCTTTGCAATTTAAACAGAAAAAAATAAATTAATTAAATTAAGGGTTACCACAAAAACCGAACATTGTATTACCAATTTTTCCAGGTTATACACTTATCAAGTTTTAGTAAAACCAAACCCTAAACCTAACCTAGCACAAACAAAAAATAAAATTAAAACACAAACTTCAACAGCCCTCACCCAACTAAAATCCCCAATTGATTAGTAAAATAAATATTACAATAAAGATTAGAAGCAACACATAACCTTTTCCCTCAAGCTCGTGGCAAACCAATTGTATGTAGAAGAATATTTTCTGATAGTTGTGGCCTCCAATCCTTTGTTTAGCTCCCACCAGAACCAGTTTAGCACATAAACCAGAAGACCAAAACAGTTTAAAACTTACCCTTATAATGCGCCACATTATCTCTTTCTGCAGAAATAGATTTTATCGTTAGATAAACAGTACCTATCGTTCAGTCCTTCAGGCTGTGGTTGTCAAGCTCAACCTGTATCCAAGAAGAAGAAGAAGAAAAAGAAAAACCAGAAACAGGACGGTATAAAGATAACACTACAAACTTCAGAACCAGAAATGCTGAATAGAATTCAAATGCATGCCTCATCACCGGTTTCTGTACAGATTCAGAGTTCACCCCTCCATGAGATTTCATCGCTGTCCCAAGCATGGCATTTTTCTTCACCCATGAAATAAAGAAAGTGGTAAGAGCATAATATACTTAGTAAGCAATAATAACAGCACATCAAACCAATACGATAAATATAAAAGAATGAGATGGTTAAATAAAACCTCATGTTCATCCACTGAGCCATTTTGAAGTACCGGAATGCTCTGATTTATGCCTTCCACTTTCAGCAGCACCACTGCAGTCACATTCGGCAGGTTGCAGAATAGCATCTGCCACATCATTAGAACTGGACACATTTCCATCCACAACACCAGAATACTTTAAGCTCTTTGCCCGTTCTTCAGATTGTCCAGATTGAGCCTCTGGTGATTCCATCAGTTTTACAATGGATGAAGACCTGTCACAAGAACCATCCACAGAGAGAGCCATTGGGGTGCAGCAACCCGGGTTAGGAGAAGCAGAGCATGATGCACCACCATTAACTCCACATGGAGTTTTCAAGCATCCTCTACTGCCAACAGATTGTTCGGGCGAAGGCGACTTCCTCTTATTAGGGCTGAGCGATGCAAGTTTTTCAGGACTTGATCTCCCATCATCCTCTTCAACACTCATTTTCCTCTTAAGACTTCTCTCTGAAGATCCGCCATCACGTTCATCCTCTCCACCATTAACTTTCTCTGGATTTTGAAGATTAGTTGGTTTAGAAGGACGAGGTCGCTTGTAGCCTTCCGGAAAAACAAATGAAGGAATCTGCTTCCTTCTAACATGGGAAACATTAATTTCCATGCCAGGTTTCCAGAACATGTACATGTTGACAGAATGCTTAAATTCATCCACCGTTCCGCGAATATCAAATTGTTGACCTTCTTGAATCCGAACCCCTTGTTTCCTTTGTAATCCCATGAAAAATGCACAGTGACTGCACCGCTTAGAACTGTCAACATACTCATTAGGATAAGGGTGACATTGTAGCATCCCACAAGTGTCCCGCTCAATCTGAAGGAGAAAAAAAAAGTATTAAATGATAATCAGAAACTACAGCAGAATTAAAATGTCAAACTTTACATTATGAAGCATATATTTTTTGAAAGAATAAAAAAAAAAAAAACCCCAAAACCATTTGTTCAAAATCACTGCAAATATCAAGAGGGAGCTCTAAGCATGGACTTCTATCTTCTATTGATCATAACCCTCAAAATATAGGATCTACCTTGAGAGTCAACTGCCTCAATCGAGATTCCACCCAACCCTTCCATATACGCAGGTCATCTGAATCTGTGGCAACGATATCAACCTGAAGATAATTCTTATATGAATCAAAAAAAAGGTACGGTTCAAATAATGCATTCCAAATAGCCTTGTTCAGCTCAATCTCCTGTAAATGATGAATGAAAGTTAGAAATAAAGCTATTGAAACAAAAATTATATTAGTTTATAGTCAAATATTTCTTACCTCACAGATTCTGTTACCAAACTGGAACTGCTCAATCATGACACGAAGGGTGCTGGTTGACACATTGTAGCTAGAGTTCATGCACGGATACGCAGGCGTAATTATAGGCATCTGATGAGTTCTGTCCCTCGGGTTCTTACGTGGGTCCCAAACAGGAAAACCAAGTTCATCCTCCTCAATGGCACACAGCATGACAGGATTTGGCCAGCGCCATTGAGTATATACTCTAAAGAAACGAGACACTAACATACTAGATACAGCATTTGGATACAACTGGCAAACACGAGCTACTAATAAAGCCCAATTAACACCCCCTAGAAATCCGGTAACCTAGCATGAAAAAGCTAGTGAAATATGGTGCCAATTTGAAAATCAATCACATGAAAAACATATATAAAATCATACATTTGAATATACACCACGCCTCTTAGCCCAAAGCTTTAAGCATCTGAGAGTTGTTCGAAAATTCTAATAAAGAGAGAAAAAAGAGAAACAGAAGGATTAATGATTTCAAAATCATTTAAAAGTCCAACAAAATTATAATGGCAAAAATTTATTAACCTCAACATTGGGAACAAGCCTGAGAATCTGATCAGCTACTCTGCAGCCATTGAGGCTTCGAACCGTTGGTTCATCAACATTATATAGCACAGAACCATGAGAAATGTCCAAATCCTGTATGGAACCAATGAATTGTATGGAGGTATGCAGCAGAAACAATACAATAAAAATGCATATAATTTAGACTGTTCAATAAACAGCACAAAAGCATCAATCATGCCACCAAAAGGGAAGTACAATAAACCTTAAAAGTAATCTAATGAAAAACTCTGATAGAATACACCTTGAAGGAAAATTTACTAGCGAGAACAAACAAAGAATATGAATAACCCAATAAAAAGTAAAGATACAATAATGATGCATAACTCCATAAACATCTATTAAAAATTTTGAGTATGATTAAATATATCTTAAATTAAAATCGCATAGCCCAAATGAAATGAATCAAATAACTTATGATATGGAGTCAACACATGGTTATAAAATCCTATCATATGAAATCAAGTAAACAACACATGAAACTCATTTGACCGGGTCAAAGACCAGTAATATATACTCATAGAAACACCATAAAACATCCAAAGACATCACACACTACCTACAATTGAAAAAGATAACGGGTATTTTGGGAGCCAAACCTTAGCAACTTCATCTAATGTCTTCCACCCTAACTCATCCCAACTCAATGGCATCTCAGAAAGTTGACAACCCCACACAAATGAAGTTAATCAGGCAAATTTTCCCAAAACCAATGGGCAGAATATACTAGGAATAAACTTGTTTCTGATTATTGAAGTAAATTAGTTCAGCATGCGTCATAATGAATCAGCCAACGACAGAAAAGTATTATGAATAATATCAGGAGAAATATTGTAACTAAATCATGCAAAAGATGTGATAAACTCATATACTTGCACATAAAAAAGATTATGTACTTGCAGAAGTATGTATGCTCAGTAAGGAAGATCAATTGGGAAACATGAAGAGAATAGATCTAGCCCTAACACTGGGCCAAAACATAAAAATCTTGGCTTAAAAACATTGAAATTAAGTCCGGACCAAACTTTAATTCCGTAATTCAAAACTGTCAAATCAACATGCTGTCCAATTAAAGTTATCATCATAAACAAACAGCCAAAGACTGTTCAATAGAAAAGAGCAGTTACAATACAATACCAAGCATTTCCAAAAGATTGCCGTTATTGTTTGGAGAAAAAGGTTGGAAGAAGGAAAACAAATTTCAAAAGAAAGAAAATCAAATGAAACATCATCTAATGTTCTCGTGGAAGTTAGAGAAGTCCACTTTTAGCAATAACGAATAACTTTGACTGTAATAGAGCAACCCATAATCACAACTAAAAAACAAGTAGTTAACCAGGATGACATTGTAATCAAACCATTGTCAAAATTATTTGCTTTACAAAAACTTGAAATGATGATAATATCAAAATATAAGAGTAGAAAAACAACTAAAAAATTAAAGTAGACATCTGGCATTCAAGCTTTTTACGGTTGCTAACAAAAAATGCAAGTGCATTATCAAATATAATAGCTAGGTCAAAGTAAAATGGCTACCTAATACATGAGGTTCTAGGTGCTTGTCTTACTGAAATGGAGCACTTAAAAAATAGTTTTCTCTATGTAAGCCTAGTTCTATAATGCGGAACATTTTTTAAAGTAAAATAAATAACATCACCTTAAATTAAATTTTAATGTTTTGTTGTATTCCAAGTTCAAAACAAGATAAATATGTTGTCATAAGCAAATCATCCAAAATACATAACAAATCTTGAAAAGTTAAACACCATAATTTTGTAGCACAATCCGTCTTAAGGTCTATTTGGGGCAGCTGCAGCTTATCAATAATCTATTGATAAGAACCTAATCTGGATAAGTTGTTGATCAGCAGCTGATATGGATAAGTTGACTGATTGTTTGGTTTGTGTTGTTGGAAAACAACTGTTTTGTTGTTGATTTTGGGTGAATAATCATTCTGCCCTTGTTCAGTAATGTTATTCACAACAGAACTGTCATAACAATATATTTGAAACTTGAGATGCAAAAAACAACTTAATATAGTACAAAAAAAAAAGATACATACCTCACTTAGCAGTGAGTATCAAGATATTAAAATTACAATTAAAATATGATAATATTAATTTTAAAATCTGTGCCAGCTCACCAACAAGTAATCGAGAAAACAAATCTGCTACAAATATGTCGATAATTGAGCTCAACGGGATGACATGTCCATTGAAATGCATTAAAAACAAAAAAAAAATGCTTAAAGCTAATGGTGCCAATTTCAAGTATGTTGAGGCCCAAACCCTTATTTCTTGATCATAGTTACGCTTAGGATAAGGAAAACACGACATTCGAGAGGTCCAGATGATCGGCTCCCACTGAAGAAGAGTGATGAAAAAGAGGAAGGATAGAGGACGATACCAACGGGACACAGAATAAATGAAGGTATGGGAAGCCGATTCGGGGATCTCGAAAAAGAGAGGAAGGAGATAGTCGAGATCTGTTGATAGGAGCAATCGAAGGAGAGGCGAGGGAGAAGTTGCCTAGGGCAATAGCAGTCGAGCGAGGGCGGAGACGGGCAGAAGGGCGCAGAAGAAAACATACCCTCGAAACATGATTGAAAACGCGGGTCGCATTCGATCCCGCGGCCGCTTTTATTAAACGATGTCAAACGCAAGTTTCAGATAAGCATCCCAAACGCAGAAAATAAACGGTCAAACGACATTTTTAAAATGCCAAACACACAAATAAGCTGCGCCAAACAGATTTTTAGTTTAATACTTTCTATCATCTACTCCTTTCTAATCATCATCCATTCTTTTTCTTAAACATTGAATTTACAAGCCCACCGCTGCCAATTTATCTATTCTCCATATTCAACCTCTTTGTCCTGAAGATTTAATATCCAGACTTTTAAACTAATACACAAAATTTTAATTGAAAATATGTCAAAGAGATAAAGGCAACAGATAGCAGCTGCAATCTCTAAAGCCAAAGGCATGACCAATATACGGTTAAACACCATAAAATGATCCACAAAGATTTACCTCTGGAACTACGAGAAGGGATACACTTGCATATAAAAGGTCAATAGATATCCCATTAAACTTGAACTTCATTACAGGGACATGAGCATCCGGAACAGGCTGAAGTTCAGTAACTTCTTCCCTTTCAGACAAAATTTCATGCAAAATGATGAAGAAGTCCTCCTGCGCACATTGAAAAGCCGCTTTAAATCAAGGGTAGGGTCCAAGAAATAAAAAGCCCTAATGATGAGAATTTAACCTCTCGATTCACATATGAAGGACCAATGCAAAGTGTATCAATATCAGATCCTGGTCCATTAACCTGTCACAACAGACGAAGGGAAAAAAAAAATTAAGGCTATGCGTGAAAATAAAATGAGAAACATATAATTATAAAATTGGATATTTGAGACACAAAGCAGTAAAAAGACACCCATTAAAAAAGATAAATTGTTAAAATAAACACAGCCGTTTACTGACCTCACTTAGTCTTGCCATTATATTAGTAAATGCATGGCATCCACCAAGCATTTTAGAATTGCAGATAGTAAAAGTTATGTAGACTCACATTAAAATATTCTCTTACCCCTAACCGATAAGAACCAAATGTAAATAAGACGGCATTTGCGTCCTCAACCATTTGATCGGTATATCCTCGCTGACTTGTTAACTGCTTCACCCAGTTCTTTACAATCTGCAGTGAAAATAAAAAAGTATAGAAAATACTTAATGCAGAAGACAATTAAATATATAACCCAGTCAGATGCTAAAACATAAATTTGAGGCATTTACATAAATACCACTCAATTCTTATACATTTACATATCTAACACCTAAAAATTCATATTTACAAGCATGCCACTCAAATCTTTAACATCACATCAAAAACACCACCCTCGCTACCTTTTTAAAAGTGAAAAACACCTTTTTCCTGCATAAATTTATGCCTCCAAGTAGTTATAAATGTAAATATCAAAATTTGGGCGTTAGATATGTAAATAGATAAGAATTGTACGGAATCTATGCAAATTTTAAAAAATTTTCTATAAGGAGTATTAAATTCATCTATAAACAGCATAAATAGGCATGAGCATTGGGAATAAAATCATATCGAGTTACAAATAAATCTAGACCTATATTAGAAAAATCATCAAATAAAAAAATGAGCGACAAAAAAAAAATCATCTTTAGAAGCAGGAAAAATGTAGTAAACTTACTAGACGATACCACAGCAGTACAAGAGCTACCAAAGTAATAAATCGACGTCAAATTAACTAGTTCTTACGTAATTACAAATCAGGTGTTAGATATGTAAATACATAAGAATTGCATGTAATCCATGCAAATTTTAAAGATTTCTTTTATAAGAAGTACTAAATTCATCTACAAACAGCATAAATCGACATGAGCACTGTGAATAAAATCATATCGAGTTACAAATAAATCTAGAACTATAATAGAAAAATGATCTAAAAAAAAATGAGCAACAAAAAAAAAAATCATCTTTAGAAGCAGAAAAAATGTAGAAAACTTACTAGACGATACCACTGCAGTACAAGAGAGAACAAATAATAAACTGACTATAAATTAATTAGTTTTCATGTAAAGAAGACTCCGATTTGAGATGATGTGATCAAATTAAATATGAAGTAACTAGTTAGCATTTTGACTTCAATATGATTACTTCGAGTTCAAAGTTCAGTGAAACTTTACACAAAAAGAAATGAAAGTTAACTACTAACTAAAGAAGCATACTTTTCCCAAAAAAATCAAAATTATATCATGTGTCGAGTTCAAATTTCAATAAAAAATCTAAGGGATCAAGCTAGGACATAATAAAGAGTTATTCAAAGTGGCTTGAAGTTTAGTAAGTGAAAATGATCCATGAGAAGTAAACATTATGAAGCTGTTAGAAGATAGTAGATATCGCTTAAATATTAAAAGCGAATAAAACCTCATTATAAAGAGGAAAAAGAGATGCTTGACACTAATCATTAAAAAAAATTATGCTTATCATAAGCCAGGATCCTTGAACCTTGGTTTAGTGTATATAAAGATATAATTATGTAAATCAAAGAAATTTCACAAGTTCCATTGACGAATTTATCACATTATGCTGGCACAAACTGATGGAAATATGGAAGCGAGCCCATAATTCATAAGAATATGACAAAACATGTATTATTTGTAAAAGCTTGAAAAAGGAAAACATAAAAATAAGACAGGATAAATGAATTATAACAGTTACCAGATCTAACTGTCCTAGAACCTCCTCCCTCCGTGCAGCTTCTTCTTTGCTCTCATAAAGTCCAGCCTCAACTAAGAACTTCATAGGGACAATCCCATATCAGAAGAAGAATGCAACGAATGGAAGACAGAACATAAAAGGAAGCACGCAGAAGAAATAAAAAGGCAAGAATTGAAAAAAACATACCTTTTCCAACTCCGCAGATCTCTGAAGATCTGTCTCCGTTGGCCCTGCGACTGAGATAGGCTTCGTCACGCCATACTGCTTAAGGCCATGCGCCACCGTGCTCCCAGACTCCGAACTCCCCATCTTAAAACCCTAGAAGATTAAAAAAAGTCTACAGAAAGACGCTAGGAACACTTCCGACAACCCCAGAGATAAGCACTAAAATCCTAGAAACGATGAGATCTAATATGACAAAAAGGAAACACCCAAGAAATCACTCTAATTCTAAAAAAGAAAAAGATCAGTTAAACAATTTAAAATAGTATATCGTCATAACAACAGGCCTACACGGGACGCAAACCGTAAATAGCAGGATTAAAGACCAATCAATCAATCGAAATCATAGAGATGCTTCGTTTCTGTGACGATCAGGTATGATGGCCTGTACACTTCAAGAAGTCAATTCATGGGCCTGAAGTTTCTCCAAACAACAAAGATACAACCCTAAATATCACCTAAGGAAGATAACGATTAAAAATTTCCTTTCCTGTACGAAGATATCAAGAATCGCCGTTGAAGATACCAACGAATGGTGCTTCCAAATACAACGATTCTCTCACCGCCCCAACCCAAACAAGCGCCAGATCCCGCGAACCTGAAACCCTAGAAAGCCGAAAACCCCACAAATCCGAAGCGGAGAAAATTGCAAACGATAGGTGACGGCCGATTGTCACCGAAGAAACATAGAACAGGGTTGGATGAGCAGATTCCGAAATCGTAGGTTAGAGAGAGATGGCGCACGGCAGGCGGCAGGCGGCAGGCGGCAGGCGTTACGTGGGAGCCTTCAGAAGGAGGGGGGCCGTAAGAGAGGAGAGATATTATTTTCTGAGGAAGAAGAAAGCCGATATCGCGGGAGCTGACGCGTTTCGGCGGCGACTGCCGATAACCGGTTTCCGAGAGTCGGGTCGGAAGTTTCTCGGAGGAACTCGCGGCATTTCGAAATAATTTATCTTCCTATATCCGAATTTACAGGATATTTTTTTTATATATAGAGTCTGCAATAAAAAATTTAAGCATTATGTAACTCATTATTAGTATATATAATAATAATAATAATAATAATAATAATAATAATAATAATAATATAATATCATATAATAACTTATATATTTAATTTCTATTTTTTATTAATATCATATAATATTTCATTAATTTTATTAATGAATCAAACAATTATTGGACACTCATGATATAGAAGGAACCAAATAAGATTCCACATTAATCCAATTAGAATTAAAAGGATTTTGATTATATATGATCAACATCCACTCGATATTCATTAGAGTATGTCAACTTTGAAGAGGCCAGCTTTGGCGATAGAAAGGGTTTAGGGTATGTATTATTTTTTATTTTATTTTATTTCAATGTACTTGGTGATATATATCTAAATGGTGATATTTAATGGTGAAATATGTTAAACCTAAAAGGTTATGTATGTAATTCTCCTTTATAATTACACAAATGATACATAAAAATAACAAAGGAATAATTACATACACAAGACATAGAACATTGTTATTTACAAAACTATTAGATTCCTTTTAGACGTATACAACAACAACAACAACAACAAAGCCTTAATCCCACTACGTGGGGTTTTTTTACTATGTGGGGGTCCTTTTAGACATATGATTCAATATAATATGTGATTTCATACAGTGGGATAGAACTTGTGAAAGAGGTGGGGGGGTGTTGAAGATCTTTAGATAGTCTTTTTCATTCAATTATGGCCAAAAAAGGGATGAGGAAGAAGAAGCATAAGCTTATTCTATCCTCTTTTATCTCCTATCTATACATCGTAGAGCTTATGTGCACACACAAGGCTCTTAAAAATAAATAAAAGACTACATTATATGTCGTATTGTACTAGACTTAGAGATACCCGCCGTTGCTAAGATTATTGACATGGATGTCAGACGATCAATAAATAGATATGTATGATATTGGAATGAAGTATTCACTCTTCTGCCTTAAAGAATTGTTCCTCAGGCTCAGTAATGCAACTAGATAGGTATTGAAGGGCTTTAATAGTGTCGGCGAGCTCAATAAAAGAACTCTGAGAAGTATGAGTGAGCTCAGCTGGTAGAGCTCGCCTTGAGGTTCACGAATAGTGAGCCATGTCGGAGGGACTCGCTTGAAAGTCAACGAGCTTCAAAGTTCTTGCTAGGTCATTTAGAGTAACAAAATATTTTGTAGCTTGTCACCTCCAAAAGTATCGCTAATGAGTATGGTTGGCCTGGTCAGAGTAAGGACATTAACTACACGGTTAATGGGCTCGATCCATTAGGGTCATGAGACCCATTAAATACTTGAGTTATCTTGTAGCTAAGAATATTCATTTTTTAAAATACATTTTGTTTCCCAATTCTCTTAAATTTTAAATGGAAAGTTGCGAGTAAGCCTTAGAGAACAAGAGAAAATGAGAGAATATCTCGCCTCTATACATGAGTGGATGGGTGACAAGATCGCAACAATCACTTTGCCCTATTTACGTTCGTCTAAACACATAATTAGTCTTATTTAATTGAAATGGTGTTCTATACCACCAATAAGCTTTTTATTGATTGTGCTTTGAAGAGTAGTTGCAATATTTTACTGCCAAACTCCGACTTTCCTTCCTATGGGGGCTTACAAGCTACACTTGTAAGGAGTAATCGTGAGTGCTCTATAGTAGTTGTGGATTGTTTCTCATCTAAGAACATTTAATTTTTAGGTGGTGGAAGCAACTCATTCTTGTATTATGCCCATACATAATATAGAAAGATTTTATCTTGTCGAGTTACCCAAGGAGCACATGTAGTGCGATAGGAAATGAGGGATGAATTATTTCAATCATGAAGATGTATGCTTTCCCAAGAAGTGGTGGAATAGAATGTGACGAGTTTGAGACTTCTCTGTTTTGTAGGGTATGTTGTTGTTGGCCTTTTGGCATTATTAGACAATAATTATCATATCATTTGAGACAAGTACCACATGGATATTTGCAATGCCAGTCGATGTCTCGTTATGTGGTATATAAGACAGAGATAATGTCAATAAAAGCATAATTAATTATAGTGGTTATAAGAATAGTTTTTCATGTTAACTCCTTATATGATATATAATAATTGTGCAAGTCCTTATTGAAAATGTAAGTTAGAGTCTTCATTTTCTTGCTCTTTCATTTTCTATTGAGAGTTTATCATTACTTTGATCTTGCTCCAATGAGAAAAATCTCCAAATAAGAGATAAATATCTTAGAGGAACTACTTAAAGCAATCGTGCATCAGAGGCTGAAAAAAGAAAGTTCTGAGAGTTTCCAAGGGTTGAAAGAGAATAATGACAAAAACCATAGTTCGAAGCCCGTCGAGGCAGAAGAACTATCCGATCATCTTTTGAGAAGCACACCAATTTCTATTATGGTCTTGGAAGAAGATCAGAATGAAATGACTCCATAAGAGATGCTCGCACTGCCAACCCCAAAGCTTGCTCTTGAGGAATCATCAACAGTTGATCCAGAGAATCCACTTGAGGGCAATTTCTTACACTTTTAATGACATTAAGAGTTATTTGATATTTACAACATTCAAATATAATTTATGGTTTTATATCCAAAATTTGAGGATATTTTATTTATAGATATTCTACAAGAATAAAATAAGGCGTTGTAAATTTATTCTTAATTAGGAATATATCTATATATATATACATATAGCACTTAAAATACAGTAATTTATATATGATGCTTCATCAACAAATTTCATCTATTGGCACAAATCTCAGGGTGTCTTTTGATTAAAAAATATTTTGATTAAAATTAAAAATCATCTATAACTCTAATTTTAGCCAACTTAGTCAAACTGAACGGCTCGAAGAGACAAACACAATGATACAAAAAATTGGTCAATTCCTAGTCTAATCAAGCCATTAAACCATATATGTAGGCTTTGGGTAGTTAGTTGGAGGGTCAAATAAACTAGGAATTTGATGTACATATAGTCAAATCAAATGTCTCGACGAGAGAAATCCAACTAGCTTAAGGTCACTTGATTTTGAGAAATTTAAGGGTCTAATGTCATCAAAAATAGATCTTATGATTAAAAAAATCGATGTGGACCTTTTGCTTAGGTGGTTACAAGAGTTATTCACCAAACAGTCCAAAATGCCCTCCCTTGGAGCCTATAAATAAACACAATATCTTCACTTGAGGGAGGGAGAAGGGGTTGAGTTCTAATGTTGTTCTGCACTAAAGACTGAGAGATAACTTCTGACCTCCGTAGCCGTTGTTAACCATCAAACACTACTCGCAGGTCACCGTTGATGGCTTCCAGCCCCCCTGTTGCGTTAAGTGGTGATCCTTGTGGTTTAATGAAGTACTCTGGATATGACTCAATGAAGTACCTCGAACATGGCATAATGAAGTACCGTGAACATAGTGTAATGAGGTGCCCTTAACATGGTGTAACTATGTACCCCGAGTATTATGCAATGACCTATCCCAACACGTCATATTGAAAATTTGGTGATAAATCCGAACAACAACTGCTTGCAACTATAATACTTAGAATAGATGACTTTCTCCATAGTTCGGAAATTCTATCCCTACGTTGTATACTGAAAAGTGATGATTTTAGTGTAAAATAGTAAAACCAAGAAAAGAGATGCACCCACAAACTAATGTAGCACCAATTAGAACCTTAGGCCCAATTAATGTTATTGCAGCTGCCCACTATGACTTACATGACTAATTGCTATAATTATAACTTTCCACCGTAGTCTCTGCGACCAACCGACACTCTTTTATTGACTTATTATGACTTATGTGACCACTTACTATTATAGCTACACACTAAGTCATTTGTGGCTAACTGTTTTTACTACAACCTTCCACTATAACCCCTGTGGTCAACTGACTCTTGCAGCAACCCATTGCGACCTATGTGACCAGTTACTATTATATCTATCCACTACAGCTTATATAGTTAACTGTTGTCATTACAATATTTCACCATATCCTATAAGGCCAACAGATGCTCCTGCACCTACCGACTACGATGTATGGGGTCAATTACTTCTATAAATTTTCATTATGGCCTATGTGGCTAAGTAACACTCTTGTAGTTACCAACTAAGACCTACATGGTCAGCTACTGTTACTTCTCCCCATTATGACCTTTGTGACTAATAATATTATTGTAGTTACCAACTATGATTTATTTGGCCAACTACGACTATGTGGGCAACTGTTACCACAATTTTTAACTATGACCTCCGCAACCAACTGATGTTAATGTAATCTCCAACTACCACCTATATGAACAGTTGACATTTTTAAAGCCGCTGACAATAACTTTTATGGCTAATTATTGCATTTATAGCATGCAACGATAACATTTACCACCCGCTATCACGACTATTGCAAAGAACAACATTTGTTATAACACAATTGCAGCTACTAAAACTAAATGACCATTGTATACGTGTAATTATTAACCTTGTAATCTCTTCCTCTCTAATTCAAGAGAAACGTGAATTCATTTACTTACAATCATATAGTATATTATTTTGACTGGACCATGCCTCATGATTTTTATCTTTTCTAGGGGTTTTCCATGTAAAAAAAAACTTGGTATCTCCTCCTACTTTTCAATTATCTTTGTACGTACTGGATTTTCGTACAGTACTGAGACATTAAATTATCACCCTACCGTCTCAAATCTTTCAGCATGCAACAATATATATAATATCTAATTTTCTATTTACATCATATACAATTTCATTAATTTTGCTAATGAATCTAATTCAAAGCTTAATAAAAAAAAGACAGATTCAGATCACACAATTGTTGGACATTCCCAAGATAATAGACACCAAATAGGATTCCACACTTATCCGATTTGAATTAAAAAGATATTGATTATGATGAGCACCAATAAGATATTTATTAGAGTATGCCAACTTTGAAGATGCCAACTTTGGCAATGACTTCGGTCATACGTCATAAAGGATTTGGGTATATATTTGAGCACCAATAAGATATTTATTAGAGTATGCCAACATTGAAGAGGCCAACTTTGGCAATGACTTCGGTCATACGTTATAAAGGATTTGGGTATGTATTATTTTTTATTTTCTCTCAATGTCTTTAATGATATATATATATATA
>NW_018164565.1:1942983-1964726 GCF_001263595.1 Phalaenopsis equestris | reverse complement strand
ATATATATATAAATGATCCACTCATGCAACGCAACTAATGACATAAATGCATCATTATCACATTTAATTGAATTAGCCAATTACAATAATAAATTTCCCCTTGAAAAATAATTAATAATTATAGTTAAAGCCAAGAGGGGAAAAAAAAAAAATCATAGCTTTATCCACTCAATTCCATCAATAAAATTTAAGGAAATAAAGGGCTTCGCCTCCTCATCGGTAAGCTCTCGCGACCATGAAACTCTGCCCGCATGGATGGCTCCAGGTCCACTGCACTTGTATTGACCGTAGAATACAGTTCTGTCAATCAATACTAAATATTAGCTCAAGACGATAACTTCAATATTCAATATTAAATATTGAAAAGATAATAATACAAATAATTCATATATGCTTTTTAAAAAACGGGAAATTTACCTACATAGCACACAATTCCTATGACTGCACTTGTATTGACCGTAGAATACAGTTCTGTCAATCAATACTAAATATTAGCGCAAGATGATAATTTCAATATTTAATATTAAATATTTAAAAGATAATAATACAAATAATTCATATATGCTTTTTAAAACACGAAATTTACCTACATACCATACAATTCTTATGAATTTACATATCTAATACCTGAACGTGGATATTTACACTTATAACACATTGGTGTCAGAAACCTATGCAAGTAAAGATGTATTTCACTTTTTAAAATATAATGAGAGCGGTAATTTTGATGCTTATGTTAAAAGATTCAAGTGATATACATGTAAATATGAATATTTAGCTGATGGGTATGTAAATACATAAGAATTGTGGGTTATGGATGTAAAAGCCCTGTAAAGCTTACAACTAATGGACAAAGTTTTGACTGTAAAGAAAATTCCTTGTGGATAAAGATGAACAAATCTTGCTTTCTTCCTCTATGATATAGCCAAAACAATATTAGGAATAAATATATTATTATTATTATTATTTACATTGGTTGTAGGTGGTCAATCACTCATGATCATCAGGAATCAAATTGTTGTCAAACTTATATACATATATATACATAATTAAATTATTATTTATTGCACCCCACTAAAATAATAGATAAAAATTAGGGATAATTACATACAAAGCATCCAAAACATTACTCTTTGCTCGTGAACGGCTCACTAAGCAAACGAGTCAAATGCGAACACTTTTTGAGCTTGAAGAACGAGCCGAACACGAGCTGAGTCTGGGTTCGCTCGTGTTCGAATCATTTACACCCTTAAGTGGAACTAGTTTTAAAATAAATAATTATTTATTTAAAATGATTTGAATGGCTAAGATTCTCCCTCTTTAATTATTGTGATAATTTTTTTTTTCATAAGCAGAGGACACACGAATCCCATGAAGTATAACTCGTGAGGTGAGTGAAGCAGAGGAGAATCTCAAGGTTGTATCGCATAAGAAGATAACATACATTCACATGAGAAAGCTATAAAATCTTAAGGTCAGAGCATGTAGGTGAAAATCTTGGCAAAATTACAAGAGATGTAGTTAATTTATAGAATCCACCTTTGAATGCTTGTTTGTTATGGGTATAGTCATAAAAGTGAATATTCAATTAATATTGTGCATAACTAAGTGACAATGGAGATTTAATGGTGGCAATTGTGCCAGTCAGAGTACCGGTAGTTTGACAACAACTACTACAACAACCAAAGAACGATGATGGCAGCAACAACGTCAGACATGTGAATGTTCCAGTGATAGAGTGGTGAAGTTGGTTTGATGACAGCGAGGGCTAAATGATTGTTATCCGACAAAGATGGTAATGATCTGGCAACGACAACAGTAGTTGCGGCGTCAGAGACGTGATGGTGGTTCAACAACAATGATAGTGCTCTAGTGGATGTGTCGGGCAGACAATGGTGGTTCGACATGATAGTTGTGATCCGAGGATGGTGTCCTGATAATGGTGATGTTGGCTCGATATCGATCTGGTGCATGTGATTTGGTGGTGACGGTAGCTCCACGACGTTGGTTTGGCACGGTGGTGGTGGTCTAATGATGGTAATCTGATGGCATCAGTGGTGGTGGCTCGGCATTAATCGAGTGTCGATGGTTTCATGGCGCAACAACACAATGTCAATGCTGGTCAGGCACAATGGTGGTGGCCTTTCATTAGTGGTTGGACAATATTTGCTTGATGGTGGAAGAAGTGGCTCGATGATGGTGGAGTTGGTGCCCCAGCATCAGTCAAATGTTAGTGGTCGAACGACGTTGACCCGACATTAGTGGTCTAGCATGACAAAGAGATTCTTGAGTTAGGGGTTTGGTGATGGCGACCTCATTATAACAGTGATGACCCACTGACAATGGGACGATGGTGGCAGCTACACCTCTGCGTTGGAGATCTGCCTCAACAACGTGGTTTGGTACGACGATGATGGCTCGGAGTGATTCCTTTGATTATATATAATTTTATCAGTATTTAAATGCCTTAATAACATTGGAATTAAGCAATCTCAGGCTTGCTTGATTTGCATCATGATTACAAGGTTAACATATTTAGAGATCTTTTAGTCCTCTAAAATATATTCTAAAGCTTATCCTTACGATTTAAGTATATTATTTGGGTTCTATTAGACTTAAATCATATTAAATTTTATATCATTTGATTTCTTTTACTTAGAGCTCTTATTTTATTATGAATTTGAGTTTGTATTTATAAATTTAATTTTTTAATTTTCAAATATAAACATACATCAAAATTTATACGAATAATTATAATTTCTTAGGTAGACAACACATATATAATGAGGATACCATAAAATATATTTAGAATATGATAAATATAACTAGTAATGGAGAATTAGAATAAAAACATAATTTACAAATATGTTGTGAGTACATATGACAAAAGAAAGCAGGCTTTTTATCCGTGCGCACATGATTGTACTTTTGAGTGACCAATAGCACGTGTTTAGCGAGGCTGTGGCTTACAAGTTAGAGCAGAGAAGAGAAGTATGGCATCTTTGTTTAAGGCTTGATATAACCCACATTTTCCCCGCCAAATAATCGATGGAATAAGATTTTCTGACATTGAAATAATAATAAATTTGTTTAATATTTTTATTTAAAATATTATTCAAAATATTCAAAATAATTGTCTTGTATTAAGGTATTATTTATTAAATTTATAACAAAATCTAATATATCATCATTATATTATTTTAATTATATTAAAATAATTTAAATATTTATTATGCCCTCCAATTCAATATCTATCTGGTTCAAACATTAAACCTCAAATATATATTTTTGTTTCAATTCAATGTTCGGTTTAATTTGCTTCTACATTTATTTTGGAGAGTTTGCACAACTTTTAATTAGTTAGCAATAATAATATTTTTTAATTGGTATAGAAAATTTGAATATATAAATATAGAAGCCTAATATTATATGAAATATTACATACAGATAATATATGTGTGGATTTAGTATATTGTGGCGACATTCACTATAATACGGCGATAATATCACCCAATACCACCACAATATCATTAATCCACATGTACATTATCCACACAGTATTTTCACTAAATTTTAGTTGTAAGATAAAAAACATATAAGCGAAAAAAAAAATCCATCATCTTATCAAAATCGGTCCAATTCAAACAAAATCAAGCTTAGATCATGTCATTAAGCCACTCTTAGAATATTTTTGGACATATTTAGAAGGTCAAACAAATATCAAATATAGCAAGTCTATAGTCTAATCGATTGTCTGAGTAAGACCAATCAAACGAGCCCAAAATTACTCAATTTCGACATCGTTAAGACATTCAAATATCCATCAAACACGTCTGATTGAACAAATGTCTCTAGACTGCCTGATCAAAGTAGTTCATATTCCTATATTAATTACAACTATAACACTATAAATAGATTCTTGTTCATCCCATGAGGGGGTGAATAGCTTGAGGCTTGAGAAATAACTTAAAGTCTTGAGAAAGAACCGAAGTCCAGTACCACTCCTACCACTTTTCAGTTGTCGTCGACCGCGAATGGCAACTACTGATCGCTAGTGATCACCGTTGACCACTATTGACTATCGTCGACCGTTGTTGACCACCACCTTCTGGCTTTCACCGTTCACCATCGACTGCCACCCACTTTTTATAACAAGTTCATTTGCACGTTGACGTTATAATTCAAAAGACTTTGTGACCATTTCTAATCTATGGGATAAAGGATCTTTGTAATCAACAACTTATAGTGAATTTTCACAACTGGGTCATGCATTGTAATTTTTTTCTTCTATGAGGTTTTCCACGTAAAAATTTTTGGTGCCACTGCTGGTTGTTTTCTTTTATCATAGTGTGTGTTGAATTCTCGTGCAACGCTAAGACGATAATCCATTACTCTATCACCGCTAATTATTTAGCACACATCAACAAGAATTGCATGATTTGTTCTTGAGGCCTCATGTATGTTGCATGATATGAAATTTTTACATTAACTTGTCCTGAAATTTCATAAATTACAAAAACTTCATCGTCTAAATCCCAGCTCTCTCCTCTCTCTCATTTTAAATAGGTAATTACGAATAATAAAAAACGAGCCCAAAATTGCTCAATTTCGACATCGTTAAGATATTCAAATATCCATCAAACACGTCTGATTGAACAAATGTCTCTAGACTGCCTGATCAAAGTAGTTCATATTCCTATATTAATTACAACTATAACACTATAAATAGATTCTTGTTCATCCCATGAGGGGGTGAATAGCTTGAGGCTTGAGAAATAACTTAAAGTCTTGAGAAAGAACCGAAGTCCAGTACCACTCCTACCACTTTTCAGTTGTCGTCGACCGCGAATGGCAACTACTGATCGCTAGTGATCACCGTTGACCACTATTGACTATCGTCGACCGTTGTTGACCACCACCTTCTGGCTTTCACCGTTCACCATCGACTGCCACCCACTTTTTATAACAAGTTCATTTGCACGTTGACGTTATAATTCAAAAGACTTTGTGACCATTTCTAATCTATGGGATAAAGGATCTTTGTAATCAACAACTTATAGTGAATTTTCACAACTGGGTCATGCATTGTAATTTTTTTCTTCTATGAGGTTTTCCACGTAAAAATTTTTGGTGCCACTGCTGGTTGTTTTCTTTTATCATAGTGTGTGTTGAATTCTCGTGCAACGCTAAGACGATAATCTATTACTCTATCACCGCTAATTATTTAGCACACATCAACAAGAATTGCATGATTTGTTCTTGAGGCCTCATGTATGTTGCATGATATGAAATTTTTACATTAACTTGTCCTGAAATTTCATAAATTACAAAAACTTCATCGTCTAAATCCAAAAATTAAAACGTTGCCAATAAGCTCCCACCGCACCTAGATTGGTGCGGTGTGAAAATTATTATTTTCTGCGTTTTGAAAACGCATAAGCTGCTAAAACGCAGTTTACCCAAACAGGCCAGGTGCATTTTCTAAACGACACCGCACCAAATAAGCTGCCCTGAATAGGCTCAGCCCGATCAAGTTATAAATATATGCCACGTGTCAGCTCCATGCAACAAGTACTAATTAAATTTATAAATTAAGAAAATAATATTTAAAAATTTACGCGACACGATTGTCATATATTTACATATGTAACACATAAAATTTAATATTTATATTAATACCACTTTATCTATGTATCAAAAATACATTTCACTTTTTCATAACTAACGATAATGATATTTTTAATGTGATAAAAAAATTAGAGTGTTAGAAATCTAAAAATCAAAATTTAGGTGTTTCATGTACAAATTCATAAGAATTGTGTGACATGTAATGTAACTGTCTCAATATTTTTTTCCCTCCTACAAATAAATTTAATAAGTGAAATATTTTCACCATCACTCAATTAATCAAAAATAGCATCTTAAAAAAAAGAACTTGAAAAAAATTGATTCAATTCAAACTTGTCGGCCCAAAAAATTTTTAAAGTCAAGTTTTAAATTAATTTCTAAAATCAAATTTGATCCAAAAACCTAATAAATTGATCATCTAAACTTAAAATTTTACATTTCAACCAAAATAAATCACCAAAATTTTAAATTTAACCATCACAATTAAAATTTGGGCCATTTACATAAAAAATCATGGTAAAATTTAACCATCACAACCCTCCTCTCTTATTCATTTTTCAAGCTCTTATCCAAATATCAAAAGTCATGGTAAAATCACAAATCATATTTTTCATTTTTATCAAATTTTCAATAGTTCGATCATGTGACACGTAAATACATCAGTTCAGTTGTTCATAAAAACTTCCTAGATGGCTTGTAATTATCAATTATTTTGATGGTGTGTATGTAATAATCACATAAAGTTTATTATATATAACATTTTTGATGATTGACATGAGTATAGATGAAAAAAAAAATCCCACTATGTAATAATATGTATTGAATTTAGGCCAAGCTTATGGAAAAGAGAAGGGCTAACTAACCTCATAGAGGGAGAGAGCATTCCCAAAGATAAAATCAACAGAGCCCTCAATATAGCAATCCTTGTAGTAATGCCGGCCAATATGATCGTACAGAGTATCCTGCGCCCCCAAGAACTTGCATCCCAGAAACGCCGCCGTATCCCCCGATATCCTCATCGCCACCCCCTGCTTCCCCACCGCCCCCGGCTTTGGCACCGGACTGGTATTCTGCCCCCCCAAACAAAAACATTACAAATTCATTATCATCAATCTTTATTCTTTTTTTCTTTTTAATTCTATATATGTTTGATAATACCTTGAAGGTCACGTTCTTAGCTATGAAAAAAGCAGAGTTTACAGCAAAAGTTGCAGAATTGTAAGTTCCCAAAGGCAGCCCTTTTGCCCCAGTGGTGTCTGCTGTATCTCCCCACTGCACCACCGTCTTATCCGCCCCCTCTCCCTCTATCGTTACGAACGCTTTCATAGCCGGAATGCTCACCTTCTCCCTGTAACAAAATCCCATCTTTTTCACAGATCTAATACAAAAATTTGATTTTGATGAAACAATTCAGGCGGCGAATTGAGCCGCTGCTTACGCACGTGTAAGTTCCGGCATTGACTTTGATGACAACTCTGAGCAGATTGATGAGGGGAAGCGAATCGATGGCGGCTTGAATGGTGGTGAAGTCTCCCTTCGCCGGATTTTTGTCGACGGTGAGAGTGTAGGAAGGAAACAGTTTGTTCATTACTCGGCCGAACAGGCTGTGCCGGAGGGTTCCGACAAAGTTTACCCATCTCATGAACTGCTGTTCTATCAATCTTTGCTGCGTTGCAATGCCGGAATAGTTTGATTCTGGGGTTTTTGGCCGCCGGAGGCCTTTGGTGTGGCCGTGGGAGTGGGCGGAGAGGAGGAGGAGGATGAGGGGGAGGAGGAGGAGGAGGGGAGCAGAGGTCTTTGAGTTTTGGAGGAAGAGAAACATGGTGGTTCTGTGAAAGTAGGAAGGAGGAGGAGTGGAGAGTAGAAACATGGTGGTTCTGTGAAAGTAGGAAGGAGGAGTGGAGTGGATTTAATATAAATTGAGGAGAAGGGTTCACGGGTTGGTGCTGGTGATGAATAAAGGGAGGGCGTCACAAGTTGTGAGCTTTGGAGCTATATGTAGTGATGGAACGTAGCTACTTTATAATTTGAAGATAATGGTTTAATGTAAAATTTATTGTTTTATTTCGCTTTCTAATGTGCAGTTTTATCTTCGTTCCAGTCCACTGTGGGGACACTTTGGCTCGGCCATTCTGCTGTCGTCATTTTATGTAGGATTAGGGACTGATTTTGACATTTTTTTCCCCACACCGGAATTTCTCTCCCTATAAAACCAGAGCAAAATCTCTGCTGATAGTCAGAGAAAATATTACGTGCTAAGATTAGATATAGAATTGCAATTAAATGTCTATCAAAACAAAAATTATCTGAAATGGTATAATTTTTTTCGATTTGCGAGATAAGGGGTTGTATCTGTAATCACCAAATCATAGTAGAATATTCGAATTCGACAAACACACCCTTTGTAGTTTTTTTTCTTTTTTGGTTTTTCCACGTAAAAACTTCTGGTGTTCCGACTGGTTATCTTTTTCATCTAGGTGTGTGATGGACTCTAGTACAATGCTAAGACAAGTATTCGTTACTCTACCACTACGAATTACCTCTCATACATTAGTTTGATGTTGTTTGTGGGAAACAAAGTTCTGTTATACACTATTTTTAAGTTTGGACGCAAAGCCCCTACCTCATCATCTGAGCCTTCCTAGTACCTCTTGAAGATAATTTCTGAAGCATTCTTCAACTTTGGGGGTGATCTTCATAGCAGTCTTGAAAGGTTGTTCATGTCAATATCTTGGACACAATTATAGTGAGGTAGTATTCTCAAGTCTTATTTAAATACAAAGTCTATTAAAACTTTTTTCAGGCTAATGGACAACTTTCATTGCAATCTCGAAAGGTCATTCACGTTAACATCTCCAACATGACAGTTGCAGGAAAGTTATTGCATATTTCATTAATACATCAAGTCTTCGAGAAGGTGGGCTCCACAAATTACATTTTCTCAATACCCCCCATCATATTGGAGTTCTTCCTCAACCGTATCATAAAGTTGTTCTATTCAAGGTTCAATACATTGTTGCTTTGCAAACTCGTATGGAAAATAATCGTACTAGGGAACAACAAAGGAAAAAGCAACGACTAACAACTTGCCAAAAATCATTCTTGAGTATGGGTGCAAACATAATTTCAAAAAAAAAAAAAGTTTCCTTGTGACATGTGCATTGGTCTTAAGAAACGAAAGCATCTCTAAAACCTCATTCTTGTCTTAATCGATCCCCGAAGGACTTGATTCGATCTCTTCCATCATAAGCTATGACTGTCAAGTAAGAGCTTCGACTAACGACCTTAAATGAGTCAAAAATTCTTGGTGGATTCCTTTCTTCCTCTTTTATAACAGGTTATAGTCATTAAGCAGAAGGGTCGACCAACAACCTTTGATATGCCAACCATCCTTGATGAATTTCATTTGATTTTGTCCATCACAGGTTAATGCTGCCAAGAAAATGCTCCGACTATAGAACCTAAAATTGGTCTTACATTTTTAATGAATTCTCCTGTCGACTTTGTTCTAACACATGTTAACTCCATCAAACATCTCTTGCTATACACTCTGGCACAGCTCTTACATCCTGCATGAGTTACAACTGACTTCTGCCACTACATGAAACAATCCTTAGGCATACGAGCTGCAACTAATAACCTAGAAAAAGTAAAGCTTACGCAGTGGTATACAAAAACTTCACTCATACCCTTGAAAGTTGAGCCCAAGAGGCAAGACTCATTCGAAGATATTATACCTCTAGAAGACAAGTCCAAAAGATAAATTTTGATGGGAAGATACTATGCCAGTGAAAGTTGAGCCTAAGAGATAAAACTTCATGGGAGCATACCATATCTCTGAAAGTTGAGCCCATTAGACAAGTCTCAATGGAAAGCAACAGTACCCCAAGATAACAAGCCCATGAGGCAAGTCTCGATGAGAAACTAACATGCCTCTAGAAAATGAACTCATGAGGCGAGTCTCGATAGAATGCTAGTTGTTGACAGGAACCTCACTAGAAAGATTCCATGAGAGCAATTAGTTCCACTCAAAGATCTTAGAAGACTACAAGCCTCAGAAAATACAGGTACATCAAAGATCACAGAAGCTACAAGTCTTAAAAGACAAATATATATCTAGAACCTTAGAATAGTACAAACCTAAAAAAACACCAGTACATCAAATACCTCAAAAGACTAAAAGCCTTAAAACGTACATGTACATCAAAAACTTCATAAGACTACAAGCCTTAGAATACACAAGTACATCACATACCTTAAAAAGTTATAAACCTCAAAAGACATAGGTGCATAATGTCACGACCCTACCTAGAGTTTAGAATTAACCAAGACGGGTATAGATGGTTAGAAAATGTAAAATAAATTTTCTTATTATTCTTAAATTTAATAGATGAAAGAGCCACTAATCACTTTAAATTAAAACGGTACAGTTAAAATTACGTAATTACTGGTTGTCCTTGTATTCTATAAATGTTTTCTCTTATCTCTCACTTTATTTAAATAATTAAAATTTACTTGAAAAGTTAGTTTAAAACAACTATGAGCTAAACTAGACAGCGAATACTTATACTCATAAACCACAATAATACATGAGAGAAGAAAAAAATATGAATGCTAGTTAAACTGTTTAATAAATCAATATAAATATTTGATACCATTCAAAATATCTTTACTATATTATTAACATATCAATATCATTTCATATATATACAACCATCACAGGAGCCCCATAAAAAAATCATGTCAATTAAAATACATCAATATCAATTTCTTTTTCCATATCTATGCACTAGTATCTTATTATTCCTCCACTAGTACCATCAAGAAGTGACTCCATCATAGTGGGTCATGCACATACAAGCAATCAACATAAATATATGCTTGTCACATTCAATTCAACATACTACATATAACATACACTAATGCATAATATTATGTAGCTTCATACATTTCGAACAATGTGACTAATAAAAGAAAGTATAAAAATCAAATAAAGTTTGTGTAAATATCATTATCTATTAATACATAGAAATCGAGAAGAACCAAAATATTACCATATATTAAAAGTACAAACACTCACCTCAAAATTGTGTGAATTATTTCAAACACATTTAATTTTTGCCTTGAATAGTTAGCTGTCTATAATATCATAAAAATATAATCTTAAACATATAATTAATTATTCTTAATTAATCTCTTAATTACTTATGTAGCTTTAATTATTGATTAGAAGCTTTATTTTAAGTTTTGATATTACTTTAATTTGATTATCAAAACTTCAACTAAATTAACATTTATGATTTTATTCAATATCAAATAAATGTCCACTCAAAAAAGTAATTATAAAGTTTCTTTTCAAATTTCAAATAAATATTTCATATTATTATTATTATTATACTTATTGCTATTACATTTTTATAAACCAAATAATATAAAATATTAAAATACAAAACTTATAATTCTCACGTTACCAAAAGCTTAGCTGGCTCAACACCCACTCAAATCTCTTCTTTCTTCATACACTAGCTTCTTCTCTCCTCTTTTTATTCTCGATTGTTTCTCTTCATTCACCTGCACAAACTTGACCTCCCTCCTCTCCTCTTCTTCTTCTTGGGTAGGCTAGGGCATGGGCACTACTCTCGTGTCGCCTGCCTTGCCAGACTCTCGACAATGCTGCCACCCTCTCCTTCTCCGGCAACCAGACAAGCCTCGACACCGCCATCGCCTCCCTCTTCCACCTCCTTGCTAGACAGAGACGTTGGCATCCGTTGACTTTGCTACCTCCGGCTACGAGATGCCCTAATTTGCACACACCGTCTCTCTCACTCATTGGTTGACTCACCAGGTAAGTCAACTCGCCTCCATCATCCCCTTACGCATGGATTTAAACTTGAAAATATCTCTTTGAATACCCGAACCTTTCACTTCACCTTTCTCTATCTCTCTGCAGCTTATTGTTCGTTTCTTCTTCTTTGATTCTTTATTGTCCGACTCCTCGCTTCTTCTTCTTTTTGGTTTTTTCTCGTTTCCTCTCCTGCAATTTAGAAAACAGGTTGTTACACATCAAACAACTTGGAAGACTATGAGCCTCATATGGCATCATCACATTTCAAGCTCCTAGAAGACATAAGTCTGAGTAGGCATAAGCTTCAAAAAATACAAACCTAAGAGGACTCAAACCTCAAAATATAAGTGATTTTTTTCTATAAAGTGAACGTGCTAACTCTAATTGCAGACTTTCACATGTTTGAGAAGCCAAAATATATTGTGCCGCTATAAGCCTCAAAAGAGTCAGATGTTACTAAGCTTCTACTAGGGGCAACACTCAAATTGAGCTATATTTGATTCAAGACTTATTATATTTTTATCTCCTCTGGGGAGCGAGTTGTATTGAGTCAATTTTTTTACATCAACCAAAAATGAGCTAGGCTTGGATAGGTACGAACAAATGCAATACTGCAATATCAAGCAGTAAAGACAAGAACATTATTGTCATGTACAAATGTCACGCCATGCGATTAAAAAGTTATAAAGACTAACACATATTGGTATAAATGCTACAATAAGAAAGCTCATATATAAATGTGTTGAAATAACCTCCTCAAAATTCTGGTACCTCCATTGAATTACAGGGAGATGGGATCCTTTGGAAATTGTGACAGCAACACGAAAGACCTAAAGCACTTCCTAGATGTCCCATTGAGCGGTTTTGAGGAAACTTTCTTATTCACAACGGTGAGAAAAAAGATCAAGAAAAATGATCCCATATGACGTGTTGGGCACTGTCAAGAACTTTATCCTTCATAGCAGATCCAGATATCCTGATAGGCAGGGTAGGGGACAATTTCCTCTTATGGGAAATCTCGGATTGCCTGCCAGGAATGGTCGAGGAGTCCACCCCCTTTCTCCTTTTTTAGGCCTATTTAAATTCTTAAAATAACCCACAATATTATTTTTTCAAAATATATAATAATTATTTGGACCGCGGATCGCCGATGTGGCCGTCTACCATGCACTGGACCACTCCGCCCTTTTGTCAGACGATCCAACATCACACAGATCTTTGACATGACAACTCGCCATCCATGCTCACGGATCACTGATGTGGCGCTCCACCATCCACCTGTCGCTACTGCCGGAGACCAACTCTGGCCACTTCCACCTTCAGCCAAATCCATACAATAAAGAGCTGCCTTCAACGAACTCTGACTGCCTACCGCCGCCTTCGACCAACTTCTACAGTCGTCGACACTGATACATCCATCCAACTCAAGCCTATGTCGGATCGCCTCAGGCCAACTCTGGCAGCTACCGCCACTGTCTGCCCCCTCCAGCCAACTCGAGCAACCTCTGCAAACCATTGAGCAATTTCGAGAATAACTTTCTTATTCACAATAGTGCAAAAAAAGATCCCATATGTCCTGCTGGGCAGGGTTAGGAACTTTATCCTTTATAGGAGCACAAAAGAAGATCCAGATATCTTTATAAGCAGGGTAGAGGACAAATTTCCTCTTATGGGAAATCTCGGATTGCCTGCTAGGAATGGTTGAGGAGTCCATCTTCTTTCTCCTTTTCTCGCCCTATTTAGATGCTTAAAATGACCCACAATTTGTTTTTTTCAAAATATATAATAATAATTTGGACCACGGATCGTCGATTTGCCCGTCTACCATGTACCAGACCACTCCGCCCTTTTGTCAGACGATCCAACATCACATAGATCTTTGACATGACAACCCGCCATCCATGCCCACGGATCATTGATGCGGCCCTCCGCCATCCACTTGTCACTATTGTCTGCAACCAACTCTAGTCACTTCCACCTTTGGCTAAATCCGACTGCTTCAATACCGCCACCTCCTGCCAAATCCATACACTAAACAATATTTCCAGTAGTTTCTTCCAAGTTTTTTTTTTCTATTTTCAGGTTGGTTGTCATATATTTATTATTCTTTGTTAGCAGATTATTTTTTATTAATTCACGTCTTTGAGCTTTCTTTATAGTTGCTCTCTTGTTGTTTCTTGGTAGATTTGTTCTAGCATTTCAGGGCTAGTTTTATTTCTGCTTGTGGATGCAGTTTATTTGACAGATTCAGATCAGATTTTTTGTTGTGGATGGCCATTTTTGTTTCTTTGGGTTGTTGTTTGAGCTCTTATGTTTTATTTCTTCATTGTTTGTTGTTCTATTTTGTAGTTGTTTAGTTTATTTGGGTTTTTAGTGTTGTTGTTACTATTGGTTGATTTTTTGATAACCTCACATTTCTAGATTGATCTTTAGTGACGGCTGCGATTGTTTTTGAGCTTTGTTGAATTCCAACATTTATTAAAATTAAAACAGTTTTAAATATATTTTTATGCATTCAAATTTTAGGACGGAATTTTAATATTTTTTTGTACATAAGTTATAAGCTTTGGTTGGTTATCCTTCCTGTCTTTGTTTTTGTGGTTTCTTAGGCGATTTTTCATTTTACTCATTGTTTTTATTGGTTTGGTTTGTCTATGGTTCTTGTGCGGTTGTCTTGTTTGTTTTTCTTTACAGGATTAAAGATCTTTGTAGGCTTTCCTTTTTTCCTCTTGAAATTTGGGCTATCATTTGTTGCTTCTTATTGAAGATTGAGGTTGTAGTTGTTGTTGATGTTGCTAGTGGAGTTGATGATATGCAAATTTGTCTTGTAGTTGTTGTTGATGTTGAAACCGCTAAGGCTCCGTTTAGCGCAGCTGCAACTTCTCAGTTTTTCAGCTGTATCTGCACTGCCACAAAAAGTTGCTGCGGGGAAGCAGCTGCGTAGAAGCTGACTGTCTATTTGGTGCACCTGTGTGAAAACAACCATGGAACAACTGTTTCTGAAAAAATGACCATGGTGCCTATGTTTGGTAAAACTGTTTAAAAGAGGTTTGTAACAACTACATTTTTAAAACTTCTGAAGGAGAAATTCATTTCTAAATAGAACATAAAATTCATATACCCTCACTTAACAGTGAGCTCTGAAAGTGTTAAATAAAATGAAATAAAATTAATAAAATTAACAGTAAAATAAGAAGATTATAATATCTATAAAGATTTGATATACCAATAAGCAAACTTGAAATGACAAATCTTAACTATCCATTTTGAGTGAGAATATTGAATGATCATCAGAAAAAAGCTAGTTAAGAAAAATTAGATGCCACAGATTCTTTGCTTATTAGAAATACCTCTCCGAGTGATTCATATATAGAGAAAGAAAAGAGGTGCCCATGGATTGCACCCATAGCATCAATCAACAATCTAAAAATGAGACCAAACCCACAAAAAAGCTAAGCACCTTAGCAGGGATCTAGACCAAACCCACAAGAATGAAACAAAGAAATCAGAAGTAATGAGCTGAAGCCGAGGCCACATCGAACAGGTTGTTTCTTCTTCCATTAAAAATCCCCTTGTTGCTTCTCTTCTTAGTTCATTTTCCACTGTGATTGTGAGTTCCTCTTCACATTCCAAGTGGGGGCATTTGCTCGAAAGAATACTGCTTCGAGGCTGCGAGCAAAGTGAGAGAATGCAGAGGACGGTCGTCTCTGTTTTCTGTGCAGAAGGAAGCTGGAAGAGGAGCCGGGCATGGAGAACCCACAAAAATTTTTTTGGGAGGAGGAAGACGAACTGAGAACGTGGGCAACGCGAGAGAAGCCGAAGTTGGGAAGGGGAGTCTCGATGGGGGGTAAAATGCGTAAAAAGCCGATCGAGAAAGCTGTGCCACGGGATCCATCCCGCGGCCCGCTTTTTACCTGAACCGCGTCCCACTCGCCGCGGGACGCCCCGCCAAGCGAATAAAATCCGCAGGCGCAGGCCGCGAAGCTCTCATATCGCGCTCCCAAACGGAGCCTAAGAGGTTGTTGTACTATCGATGTTGTTGGTGGAGTTGATGATAACGGATTTGCTTGCAGTTGTTGTTGATATTGTTGGTTTGTTTCTTCTTCTTTGTTGCCCTCGTGTTTCAGTTTCCCTGAGTGGTTGTTTTTTTAGTTTTTTCTTTTGTGTGTGTTGTAATTTGGGTTTTCAAGTTGTAACTCTTTCTTTCCTTCTAAATAAAGTAGGACGTTGCCTTAATTTTTCTCTAAAAAATAAATTAAATATAATGACTTATTAGTCATGGCATGACACTAGCAAAGAATTACCAAAAAATATTAAAATTTTTTTTTTGGTCCAATAAAATACATGTTTCCTTCTTGCGAACTCCTAAGAAGAAATTTAATTTCATATTCAAATGTATATCCATCTTAAAATAAATTAAATATTTAAATGAGTTTTTACATAAGAGATCATAAAAACAAGCAATTTACAGGCAAATGCTCCCAAACATTTAATTTACTCTCAAAGGACTCCGTTACGATTCCATCCTTTCTCTCCCGGCCGATCTCCCGGCCGACGGCATCTCAGCCCTTCCTCCCGCAGGACGGTCATGGTGGGCCTGTATCTGTAAATTATATGATTTAGGTCTTATTATAAGTAAAAATCCCAACTTTAAAATACTATTCTGTCCGGCACCATGGCGTGCCTCCATTTTCTAAATATTAGATATATAAATACATTAAATTAAGCGATATAAATGTAATGCCCCAAAAAGAAAAGCTGAGCAGTTGCACTGTTGATTTAAGAACTTCAGCCATTGAAGCAGCAAACATAAAGCAAGCCCACCAGCACGCTAAAAGTAGCTATTTTTAAGTAAGATAATTGGGAAAATATAATATTAATTGAATTTATAAAGCATAATATAATTGATGTAGCTCGAGTTGAACCATTCAAATTTAAACCACTTTTTCTTCACGTTCAATGGCTTTAGTTTGATTGATTAATTATTTAATTTGAGTTTGTACTTTAATTAATTCCATTTTATATTAATATTTTTAAAACAAACCGACTCATCAGGCAATGGCTTGTCAGGGCTAGTAGATTTTAGCTCATTTGCCTCTTAAGCTCTGCTTGTGAGACATCTATGGAGCCGAGCTCGAGTTAGCTTGGCTCGCTAGTAGATTTTAGCTCATTTGCCTCTTAAGCTCTGTTTGTGAGACATCATCTATGGAGCCGAGCTCGAGTTAGCTTGGCTCGAGCACACTCCTAGCCAAAGCAGGATTTAAATTAATATTGAAGGAATTGAAAATTCCAAAAACAAAAAAAATTAACTATAAGGAAATATTGAAGGAATTGAAAATTCCAAAAACAAAAAATTTAACTATAAGGATCTCTCTCTCTCTCTCTCTCTCTCTAAATGTCCTTGTATTAGAGCACTCTCAAGATGGTTGACCATCTAGGAAGTTACATCAATGTGATAAAATTGTGTGGCAACGAGTAGGCCGCAAGAGATAATATTTCGATGGGAGAGAATTCAAACTTTGTTTTACAATCAATCTTAAAACCTATTGATTCATATAAGCTAATTGTAATTCTCACTCTATCTTGGATATATTTCTCACTCTATCAACTGTTTTTTTCAATCAATGACATCATACACCAATTTATGATGTCACACATTATCACCTCATGTTGGAAGAACAATAACGTCAAATATGTATATTTTTTTATTTTAATATTTAAAATAACAAATTTAAAAATAAATTTATAAAAGTGATAAAATCGCAGTGTCACATGATGACATGTAAAGTTGTTTGACATGACTTTTTAATCATATATGACGCCTGACGCGTTAATTTTATGTTGATTTTATCAATTTTATAATTTTTAAAATTTCTTGTTTTTAATTTACAAATATCCTATTTGTAGAAATTGATTTTTTTTTTTTTGCAAAACATTATCATTAGTGGTGGCAAGATAAAAAATAACCTCACGTCTACCTCTTTTTTTTCCCTTCTTTTTGTTGCGAAATTAGGGTGCATTTGGGGTGGTTGACATACTTTAATTTTTTTGCATTTGCATGCTTTAATTCTGACAATTTCTTCCTTTAATTTCATGATTTTATGTTTTTTTAGGTTGAAATTGTGTTTTGTAGATTTCAGGAGGATTAGCACGCAACTTAGAGCGAAACATGTAACTTTAAAACTAATTAGCTCAGAATAACAATGTCATATGTGTGGCGTTATCACACCAGCTTAGGGGCGGTTTGACCAGAGGAACGTGCGACACTTCCTGCTCTCTGCATAGCCACACCGTTTTTCTGGTGTGTTCATGCCCCCTCTGTTGAAGACTAGCGCTCTTGTCCTCTAAGCGTAGCCATGCCTATAGGCAGCACGACCACACAAACTAACCCTAGAGTTTGGCATAATTACGCCACTATTCAGGCATGGTCACACTGCCACATCTGCTTTAATTGGAAACTTTTAATCAGTGAGATTCTGATGGTTTTGAAAGGAATTCAAACAAGGCTTTAAAAAGGACATTAAGGAAGAATTAAAGAGAGGTTTTTTTTTAGAGAATTCAAAGGATGAGAGAGTTATTCTTCTATTCTTTTGTTTTGGGTTGTTTTCTTTTTGAGAGGTGTTTGAGAGATTTATTTTTGCTGTTTTTGTTAGAAAAGATTGACAAAGTTATTTATGTTTATTTTTATCTTGATAAAGATGTTTCTTATAGATTTGATTTTAATCAGATTTAATGTATTTTCTCTCAAAGGGAAATAACTAAATTAATTTTTTTGTGCCACTGTAGTTTGCGGATGGTTTTCCTGGCTTTGATTTTTGTTGCATATCTCTCATAATACGTTTATATGCTTTTGGTTGTTTAAAGTTGTTGGTTGACCTTCTGGCCTTCATTTAGTCTTAACCTAGCCAGTCAGTGTGTTAAAATCAATCTTGATCTACGAATTTGACGGATGTGTAGTTGAATGATTATGTTAACCATAAAATCTGATGAGGATAAGAATATTTTATTAGGAATCTTGCAACCATACGAATCTTGCAACCAATCAAAGATTTAAAAAATATTGGGGATGTCATAAAGATAGGTGAAATTTATTTTTATAGAATTCCAATTTTTCTTTTGAACTAGGCATAACTTTAAGAAAGAAATATCATCCCTTGTTGACAACAACCAAACATGAAAAATTACAAGAAAAGTAAAGTTAGGTATCACACCTGAATTACAGAGGCACGATCCTATACAATTTTGAAGAAACACAAAAGTAATTTGACCATTGTTTTTCACTACTTTTGTTTTCTACAAACTTTGATGGATATAAGAATTTTTTTTTATGTTTTTTGAATCACGCTGAACTAGGTTGAAATAGCTCGTAAACTGTAGATTCACCTTTTTGAATTTGTTTCTTAACGTAATTGATATGCGGTACTCTTGCAAACTGATTATTATTTTGACATGTATACTTGAGTGAAGTGGCCGCCTGCTTCACACCAATTTTGTAGTCATCAGTGGTGTTTTAGATTCTTATCATTTTGAAAGCACTATTTTAAGCGTTTGACATGTGGCTTTTGTTGCGAACTATAGCACCAGTTGTTGTTGTGGTGTGTGTGTGTGTGTGTGTGTTGTGTGTGTGTGTGTGTGTGTGTGTGTGTGTGTGTGTGTGTGTCTATATATATATTATAGATAATAGAACGAGAAAAATTCACACCAGAAAATAGTAACACAGTGGAACACACAGATTTACGTAGTTCGACAAATTACCTACGCCCACGGAGTTGCAGAGAATTTTACTATCTCAGAGGAATTTACACCAGTCGATCACCTCGACTTATAAGAAGAATCTCTCACTTCGTTGCTATCTCTTTTTCTATCATTGTTTTTCTTTCTTTACACCGAGATACACTGAAGAAACTTTACACCGATATACACTGAAGAAACTTTACACCGAGATACATCGAAGAAGATAAACTTACAAGAGAAATAAAACCAAATTCTCTTCTGTCATAAGCCACCAAGAAAAAGCTAAGGGAGAACAATCTTCTTTTTCTTCTTTCTTCTTCCTTCACCGCAGGGAACTACTGCTTGCATTTTCCTTCCTTCTATCCTAAGAAAGCCTGAAGAAGAACATTAACCGCGACTTCTAAAGTTTAAGGAGAGCCGTCTGAAGTATTTTATTGCGAAACTGGGAGGCGCGGGAGCGGTTAAGCGGGAACAAATCGCGTAACTGTAAGGTCGCAGTCGCGACCTTTCGCAAACGGCATAGGCCGGAGCGGGCGCTTCGCGAATCAACGCCAGTCGTAGGCGGAAGGGCGAGAGCAGGAGATCGGTCTCCAACATAACAACTTTCTTGTTATTTTTTAATGTCGGTCAGCCGCAAAAGAGAAAAAGCGAGAGGTGGGGGGTGAGCAAGCACATTCCCCTCCTCTGTCCTCGATACTGCTCCTTGATTGCCTTCTTGCCCCCAACCCTTTTCTCTTCCACTGCAGCTTTAGGGCAAAATTCTGATCTCTTTTTCCCCTTTACCTGTGCTCTGTCGTCTCCTCTCTTCGAATCTCTCCATATATATAACTCATCCCCTTCTCTTTGTTGTGATGGTTTGCTTTTATTGGTTTACATTGTTTTTTCTATTAAGTTTGTGTTTCTCGGTTTACTTGTTGGTTGTTTGAGATGGTTTCAGTGCTTTGGTGGTATAACTCTTTTTGTATACTTCTCGATTTACTTATTGGTGGTATAGCTTTTCTCCTTCCATTGCAAATATCACGGTTTATATGTTAGATCAGTAATTATATTTATCTTTCATCTTCTTCACTTGAAAAAACAATTTGTAGATAGTATTATGAACACTATTGATTCTCTTGGAAATATATCCATAAAAAAAATTGATTTGAACTGTTTGCAAATATCTCAATTTAAATATTAAATCAACAATTGCATTCCGTTTCCGCTTCTTCAGGCTAGAAAAATATTTTATTGAGAGCATTGAAAGAAGTGTTGGCTCATTTGAAAATACATCCAAGAAAAAATATTTTTAGTATTTGCAAATATCTCAGCTTACTTGTTAGATTACTAATTGCATTTTCTTTTTCCTCTTTTTCAATTTTAAAAATACTATTTTATGAAGAGTGTTACGAATAATATTGGTTCTTTTTAAAATATAGCCTTTTGACAGCACCTTAGCAGTTGCTTCTCCAAGAACCTTAAGAGAAACAACATTTTCAGTATTTTTTAAAAATTATATTATGATTTTGCCATACATTCACTTTAAATCAATAAAAAGATGAAGATTAAGTGAAAAGTAAAGATTCATCTGATTATTAATACAGAAAAATGAGTAGATACCCCAATGAAATGACTGAAAAATAAGGAAATATCCAGCAAAATTGACAAAGACTATAGCAAAAATTCAAGGAAGATTTACATGCATACTAGACTTGGACGTTGGGTGGGTCGGGTTTGGCGTTAGTCACACTTATTCTGGCTTTAATCGGTCAAAGTAGATTCGGGCCGGGCTTGTGTTTGGATTTTATTTATAATCTGGCCGGTCTGGGCCACCGTGGGCTTTTAAAGAAAATTAATTATTTATACAAAAAATAAATAAATAATAGAATTTTTAACATTTTCTCGTGAATCATGTTGTTGATTTAAAATATTAAAATAATATGTAATATGAATGTTTGAAACATGCAACTATGTGCGACAAGTATTTTAAATTGATTTTATTCGTACAAAATTTTTTTTATAGATTTAAGTGATTTTAGTAGCAAACATATATGCATAAAATACGTAAGATTTTAAACTGATAACATTTTGATATGTAAATACAAAAAAGTTGAGTAAAAGACCGCATAAGAAAAAAACGTACATACTACTCATCAATTTCTATTTAATCATCTATCTAACACCTGAACTTCAATTTTTATATATGTCATCTTATATATGCATAAAAAATATATTTTATTTTTGAAAAAAAAATTAAGTAATAATTTTTACGGATGATAAAGAAGAGAAAAGAAGAGGAAATTAATCACTTTAAAAGCTTGCAATCACGAAATATATTTATGAGACCGGGCCAATGGACGGACCAGGTTTAACACAAGTAGGGCCCATTCGAGCTTTGATTAAGTGATAACAGAATCTGGCTTGGACCGAGCCTGCAAAATTTTAATTTTTTAATAGCCAGGCCCGCTCAATCTAAGTGGGCTTATGACAAGCCTGTCGGGCCGCCGCCCAATGCCCAGATCTACTTGCATAATATAATTAAACTTATATATATATA
>NW_018164565.1:1940881-1941425 GCF_001263595.1 Phalaenopsis equestris | reverse complement strand
TGGCCCGGCCGCCCGCCGGAAGGCCAACCACTGGCGGCCACATTGCCCGTGGCTGATGTGTATAGCTACTTGACTGTTGATGGTTGGTCGTGCAGACGTGTGGTGTATAGACAGAATATTTTTGTCTAGATTTAATGACTTCTCTACTTCTTCAATAATTTGGGTAAGAGCAAAGAGGAGGTGAGGTGCATCTCCATAATTTAGGTAGGAGCAAAAAAGAAAAAAAAAAAAAAAGAAAGAACTAAGGATCAAGGCTTTTATTGTTTTGTTTTGAAATTTATCACTTCCCTGTTTAAAAAAAATTGAGAGAAAAATGTGTATGTCTTTGTGTTGAGAAATTTAAGGCAATGAAATGCAAATCCAGAGAAAGAATACAAAGCTTTAACGAGATTCGACAAAGATGCCTACGTTATCGTGAGCAGAGCGGTGGCTTTCTTTTAATACATAAAAAGAATATAGAATATCACTAGGGTTATAAAACAAACCATATATATAACCCTAGAGTACAGTATGTAATTACAAAATTACCCATGTGTCGTACCAC
>NW_018164565.1:1935561-1940781 GCF_001263595.1 Phalaenopsis equestris | reverse complement strand
AGACTAAGACCTCACTAAAATTGAGGTCAACAATGCTCTGTAGCATAAAAAATCATAACCGCAAAACATATAAACTATACAAAGCTACTAAATCCAAAATAAATAAAATGCGTACCCAAAAGATGTATAAACCCCTAAAACTATATAATGCAAATTTGTACAAATCACACCCGACTTCTCACCAGATTTTCCTTGTCTCTACTTGGAAGGCAACATCGTAGAACGAGTAACAATAAACTCAGAGAAATAATCAAGGTTAAAAATAAGATTTTATACATGAAAAAATAACGTACATGCTCATATGAAACTATAAATTTTTACACACGAGTCACACTATACTAAAATCATATAAGCATGAAAAGAAAAGTTGATATTGTAGGAATCTAGACTGCTCTGTAAACATGTATGGTCATAAGCATAAAAATTAGTGAGTATAATTAAAATATGTTCATAAATTATTTATCATATGTAATCATAACAATATCAAATCATAGTAATGCCACTTGTAAATGTATAGGACCCAACTATTTTCATTTTCTGTCATCACGGGTCGTAACCTTGCTCCAAAAACCATATAAACTTTCGATAAAGGTTTCCCTCCACATAATAGTTATAACCACTATGATACCATCGGTTCACTGCGTTTTGTCACCGTCTAATCAAAACTGTTTTAGAATTTTGTCCTGTCTGAACACCAGGAGTCGGGAATACCATATCCCTGCGTAACGTGATTATAATCACTCATGTATACCTATAATATTTCATGTGGCCTTTCTTAAAGTATAATACTTGTAATAGACATTTATAAGCATTTCATAAAGCATAATTTCTGTAATTAGATATTTCATATATCGTAGGCATGAATTATAACAAAATGAATAACTGCAAGCAATTAATTTCAAATACATATTCATCTGTATCATAGCATAACATAACATCGCATGTGTTGTAAGAAAATTCAACTGAAATTCATATATTCCAAGCAGTTATTTCATCTACAATATGCAAGAAATCTCCGAATGATTGAAATGAATTGAAGCAAGCGAGATTGAACTAAAGAATCAGGAGCAAATTCGAGTGTAACATCGGGAGGGAATTGAACTACATCTGGAGGGGTGGAATGAGTGACAGGCAGAACGAGACACATACAATTTAAGGTTGGAGAAGATCTCTTCGAAGAATTCCAGCCTGGAGTAAAGAACCAGGGAGGGTGGGATCTTGATAGAGGGTTGCTTCTAGCTGCATCAATACCCTTTGCGGCAACAACCCTCCGAGTGAAAAGCAATTCAGGAGTATGGATGGGAATGGGACAGGTTAAGAGGAGCATAACAATTTGTAAAGGACATTTTGACATTGTTGGATATTTAGGAGGGAGACAAATTGGTAGTGCTTCACGGTAACCCCAAGTTTGTGCAAGTCTTTGGTAACTCTGAGAACTATGATGAGAGTGATTCCGAATGCAGGACTAAGATTCTTGATCGAAGGGCATCACAAGGAAGTACAAAGGGTTTTTCCATCTTGAGAGCAAGGTGTTTTCTTTGGGGGGGCTATTGTTACATCGGTGCCTGAACTAAGAGCAATTTGGTCTTTTTACGCCTATGTGCAATTTAATATTTTGTTATTATTATTGTGGGGTATAAATAGACTTATTATGCTTAGGGTTAGAGGGTATGCAATTGAATTGTGAGTTTTAGGTTTAGTGTTTGGGAGAGATTTTCTACCTCTCGAATTGTAGGAATTGGGAGAGATTGCATATCTTTTAAATTGTAGGTTTTTATCTTTGTATTTTTGTTGAGTTATTTGGATTATTAAAAGAGAATTTTGTTTGCCCTAAGTTCTATGGAAAAATGTGTCAATTTTGACGTTAGAACATATCATGGTCCACTTGATCGTGATGTGTGTGAGCATGCTCTTCTACGATCATAGGTTCCTCTCCAAACGTTTGCCTCTGTCAACATATAAAAAGGTAAGGAAACAATATTTATAGAGTTCAATTTTATGCACTGAATAAATTTTATGGGGATCGAATCTATATGGTGTATAAAGAGGTACTCATGCTCCCATAGTCCCAGACATGGTTCTGCTGTGCCTGATCTCTTTTTCTAACATATTCAAGAGAGTCCCATATGCTATTTTACTCGGCCTATACATCCTTCCCTATCTAGAGGGGTTTTTGCTCCTTCCAAATATCAGTAAACATATCTCGCAAGTGAGTGACCCCTCATAACTCGAAGTTCTGCTAGATCTGTTAATGATGCTGAGGCTGCCACCAAAAGTTTTTTACATCATATATTAAATAGATTTTATTATTATAAAAATTAAGAGTTACAATGTGTAATATGATAGACATGTGTTATGTGAAAAATATGAGCAGTGCCATATGCACATCCTAAGTGTGGCCGAAACCTCTTATAACTATATACTGGGTAGTACAGAACATGGACATGTATGATACAATGATCTAGCTTTTCTAGATGACATCACAAGTGACATGCATGCATGAGTGTCATTAATTAGGCACAATCAATTGCAAGGATTCGTCGAAGGTGTTAATTTGAAATTGAGACATAGGAGGCGGTTTGAGTGGTATGTATGTAAATCATCCTTGCCTTGATTTGATCAAATGAAAACACCAAAACTCGCCACCTTAAATTTTCCAATTATTACTGATTGAGTTGGTTAACTTGGTTAATGGAGTGCAGGAGAAGTACGAGGGTGGTCACTAGAGTTTCGAGGATGGTTTTGAGTTCACAATATTGAGCTTAGCTTGAATCAAGAAAAGGAATTTTATATGCTAAGCTAAGACTGACTCTTCATTTAATCTTATAGTAGAGATATTAATTTAGTTGTTCGACAATTGGGGAGAAGCCATGATTTGATGCCACATGTACTTAAAAATTTTCTCAACAGTAAAGCAAACAGTGAAGACCGTTAAAGCTGAACCAAGGTCGCTATAAAGGTAATCCATGGCTATTCAATCCATGGGCTGGTGGCTGACCACTGCTAGACATTAGAGGTTGGGGATTGATTTAGAAAGGCTTAAGCATTGGTCTCCTGGACATAAAAAATACCACCACTTTAAGTTTTAACTGTAATGCACGTTTTCATGCGTAGAAAACATGATATGTATGTAAAATTTGAAGTTTAGGTGTTAGATATGTGAACACATAGGAGTTGAGTGGTTTGTATGTAAATTGTCATTACACATATAACACCGTAATGTCTCATATCACATCATAAATGCTATCATTTTGAATTTTAAATAGTGAAATACACCAAATTATGCAATAACCGAAACCCTAAGTTGATAAAATTGAAACTTTAGGCGTTAGGAATTGAGTGGTATGTATGTAAATCATTGAGAAATTCGAAAAAAACTAAACCTTAGATGCAGCAATAATAAAAAAAGTTACAATAAATAATTTAAAAAATTTAAAGCTAAATGTCACAATTTAAACCCTAATCCGAAATTACCTAAAAAGCGAAATCTAATTCTCAAAATTTTAAAAACTAAACATGTGGAATATAGAGTGAGTCTCGCCTTCAATTTGAGAAAGAAAATGTGTGAATTACTTGAAAAATGTGGAGGGCATCGAAGTGTTCATCGACCAAGAGCTCGAATGAAAGGGAAAAGAGGAGAAATGAGGGTTTTCGTGTGGCTGGGCGGCATTAAAGTGAGTTATTGACCGACCTTCGGTATACAGTGTTTTAGGATGAAATATTTTAAATCTAAAATATGCTTTATTAATTATATAACTTGAGTTTTTCCACAATTAAGGATGACACACTAGGTATTTTACGCAAGTGCACGTATCGCTCAATTAATATATGATTTTATATAGTCTTGAGTATCGATCCCATAGGGAGGGCTGTTAATTTAAAAACTTAAGAAAAATCCTAACTGAATATAAAGAGACTTAGGCCTTGTTTGGGACAACTTAAAAGTGCGGCGACGTTTTTGAAAACGTCGCCTTGCCGTTTGGTTCCTGCGTCTCACTGTTTAGGCTAAACAGTGAACGCGAGGCTTTACCTGCGTATCGCGTTTGTAGCCTCCATTTTTCCCTCACTGCCCTCGCTAGTCGCTACATCTGGATCGTCGCCCTAGCTACAGAGAAGAAGGTGATTTGTGGTGAAAAAATTTGTGCTCCCTCCTCTTCTTCCTACCCCGTCTTCTTTTCTCTCCTCTCTCCTCCTCCATTGATCTGCAAGAATGTTATGGTATTTTGGGTTTTGTTGTTACTGTTCCTGCACTCCTATGCTTTCTCCCGACTTCTCCAAATGTTCTCCTCCAATGAACTGTTTCTTCTCGAAATTAGCCCCCAAATTTGCGGACAACAGCTGTAGAAACTATCCAGGGCAATTCTGGCGCCTAGGCGCCATTTTCTCGAGAATGCCTGGGAATCAACTGACGCCGAAGCTCTAGTATGTGGTGCCATTGCGCCACTTGCTTGGGTTTCTGGACGTAGTCTGGCGCCTAAGCGCCCATATACGACACCATGGTGCCCTTGAGTGGGGCCTATGCACCAGTTCACTATTTGCTTCATTGCTCCATTCGCCTCCTCACTCCGTTGTCGCTCCAATTTGCTCCAAATCTCTTACCTTTGATACATGCAACAAAAACATGGAAATATCTTCCTTTAAAGTACAATTTCATCAAAAATAAGTATTAAATGTAAAAAGAAAATTAGCATGCTACGAGACATGGCAGTTATCAATAGATTATCTGCGGTAACGTTCTGTCGTTAATTTTGTAGATATTTTAGCTGATAAATAGTATAGAGTTTCTTGGTTAATCGTTTGTCAGTTTTGGATGGATTTTCGACATTTTCAGCCATAAGAACAATCCTTAAGAACCGTACAGACTATCCGTATGTCCTCAGCTGAAAACACTTAAAACTGCATTGAACTGTAGGTCGGTAAAAAATTCTGCCGGCAATGTCTGCTGGTATTTTTTCCAATTTCTAATGGTTTTACGGTTGTGCAAAATCAGATTAAATTGAACTAAACTAAGATTTGGCTAGCTTTATCCTGACATGATGTGAAATTGAAATGGTTAATCTATGTTATTAAAAAAATCCACATCTGAATGGATGCACTTTATCACCTTGATTAATAAATTTGCATGAATGACCATTGTTGAAGTTTGCTATACTCTTCGAAACAATAAAATTTATGAGTGCCACATATCTTGTTGCTTCAAGAATGTTGTTTTTGGTTTTA
>NW_018164565.1:1890164-1935498 GCF_001263595.1 Phalaenopsis equestris | reverse complement strand
TATATATATATATATATATATGCCAAATAATTAACTAAAATCAAGGCTCATACTTTCTCCTTGGTCTACTCAAGATACTTAGAGGAGGCAACTCATGGTGTTGCTGACCCGATTTCTTAGATGTTATAGCTTCTGGCTCTCCAATATTGGCAAGTTGGGATACCCCAGGATGACTGAATTATCGAACCTTGATTCAGTCTACCTCTATTCTCTCTACTATTACCCCAATTAATTAAACCCTATATGCTTAACTTCAAATTGAGTGTATGTAACTATCTTTAATTGAGTGCTATGTTGCAATTTTGTGAGGTAATTAACTTTTTGAGCTTTCGGCCATTGGAAAATTTGACCCTTTATCTAAGTTGTTTCAATGTCCAGAAAAATTCGGTTAAATTAAATGTAATCTATCTCATGAAAAATGAACTCCTAATTTCAAAGATGATATTGTTGTCCTCCTCAGAAACCAAGTTATTGCATTTAAAATTTATTTATTTATTTATTGAGATTCTGAAATTAGTATTGTTTTAGTTATGTATTTTTTTATTAATGCTGTCAGTATAAAACCATTTAAATTGATCTATTTGTAGTTTCAGCCTTTATACTTCCTTGTATTTTTTCCTTTTAAAGCTTCATAATACTAAGTAATTTATTATCATCCACATCTTGAATCAATAATGTTCTCTGTTAATTTTTTTGTATCTTTTCTAATGTTGATTACAGGTTGAGTTGCCAGGATGCAAAGGAATTTGGACGGTGTATCACAAGAGCGCCCGAGGTCATGCAGTTGACGCTCTTAAATCATCAAAAGAGGATGATGAATTTCATGCATATTTGATTATAAGTCTGGAGAGTCGCACCATGGTATTCTCTTGTTTTCCTTTTAATACTTGTTACTTGGCTTAATAGTTTACTGCTTCCTTCTTTTCTTTTCAAAAGTAAAATCTATGAACTATTTAATGGTATTGGTTAAAACACTGTCATAACAAATGCTTGAGGGGAAAAGTATATGAAGGGAAGATCAATTCAATTGTTGAAGCAGCTACATCTTAAGTTTCTAGTATTGAATGATAAGTCTGTTGCATGACGTAATTGCCAGATGTTTTGCTTGAAATGTACTGGTATCTTCTAAACAAGTCATTATTTGTTTAAAAAATGAAATTGTTTGACCATCTAGTACTCTTGATTGTTTAACGACCATCTGTATCAGCATTAAATTCACTGATTTTTCCTTCTTAATTTTTTTTTGTTAAAATGTTAGGGCTAAGCCTTTCGCATTTATAATAATAAAAAGGAGAAATACATAAGGCTCTTTCAAGATGTAGATGTAAACGGCATACTGATATCAAAAGGCAGATGTAAAAAATACAAAGCATACTGAATTTCATTAAGTTCATTTGGGATCAGATCTATCTATCAAGCCTATGTTTTAAGCTATATGTCTGACTTGACTTTGTGTGACTTAATAAGGGTTAGGCTATACTAATATTAAGGTTTAGCCTTAAGTATTCTTCTATACTCTTCTAAAGGTTGGATTGATTAAGTCATGTTCTACGAGACAACCCAAGAGGATCACTTATCTCTCAAGAATGCATTGGCTCAATCTAATGTGAGAAGTCACGAAGCCAAATATTTCAATTTGGGTTGAGGGCCCTCGTAGGGTCATAAATAGGTCAACAACTATGCATCGTGCCCAAAAAACCTTTATTGGTGTGGTAAAAAAACCTACTTATGTTACATTCTTACAAGGGGATGCTAAAGTGGTATTGGATTTCACCCAATTTTTTAAGCATGAAAATAATAAGTTCAAACACCACAATAATTTTACAAACAATAGAAAAAAAGGACTTCATAAAACTACAAATATAAGTAAAACTAACTCTAAAAGGTACAAATTATATAAAAAACTCAAAATGAGGAGCAAAATGAACTCTCACTATTTTTGGTTGTTTTCGAACAATCATAAATAAAAGTCCCTCAACATGCACAGTGAACTTTAAATTGAGTGTGAATTGGCGTGTGACTCTTCTAATTATTGGCTTAAATTTCTTTCACATTGAACCCAATTTAGTATGTACTCGAATAAAATAAAAATAAGATAAAATTAATATGAGCAGTAATCAAAATTTGCATCAATACATGTGCACAATATGAACTCTTCGCATGATAAGGTATGCATTGAAATTCATAAAAATGGATCAAATTGTATAACCTCATGCACATTTAAATGAAAACACTATTTTCAATAAAATAATGATAATTCTATGGACTTAAAATTCAACGTGCATACTCTTCGATCAAAATTCCATCTCGTGTCAAGTTGCATTGAAAATAATGCAAGAATGCTCTGCCCTCTCATTATTTTTTTTGCATTGCATGCACACATGCTCAAACGACCTTAGCAGCTCATAAATGCACTTAATAAAATATTTTTGGACAAAATGATAAAAAGGAGAAATTAAAAAAATCCTAAAAAATATGAAATAATATAAATTTATTTAAAAATTCTCAAAAAATATTATGAGCATTTTTTAAACCTTCTTGTGGCATTTTGAGGCAACCAGCTCTCATTTCTCGCCCAAAAAAATATGAAATATTAAGTTTAAATTATCAGAGCCTCCTTAAAAAAATTTATCTTAATGAGGTCCAAAGTTCAATGCAACCCATATTGTACATTAATGTGGGAATTGAATTTAAAATTTGGACATTTGATTCACTTGGCTCAATATTTTGATAACAAATGGCTATGTTAATATGACCCACAACTTGGCAATGAATAATAAAATTAAGTAATTTTTTTTGGTTCTTGGTATAACCAAATCCCATCCTTCATGATCTTTAGGAACCAATACCATCTTTGTAAATTACAAATGATATGGCGATGTAAGCATATTCTCAATTCGTTTTGACACATTGAAATGATAATTTTACTAATACTTCAAAGTGAAAATTTGTCAATAAAATACAAAATGAAAAGAAATTTGACACTGATTGTTGCAGGCAATTTTGCCTTTTTTTGCATGCTAGTGAAATTACTAGTTCATGATACTAAAAGATGAAATAATGTCAACATAAAAAACTTACGTGTTTTAATGTTTGGAGCTTGATTATGTCGATAAAATTTCAACTCAAATCCCTCACTTTTACTAACCGGTTTGGCTTGAGTTTGTAGAAGGGGTATGGGGGACAACAATCCCCCCTGTAAGGGTTAGGGGTCGGTGGCGCATTTTTTTTTTCATACATAGCGCCTCAAAATTGTATAAGCGTCGCATCACTGCTATAGCAACGTTGAGGCTTTGCTTTGCAGTGTCGCAATCCTAACCCCAGAGGAAAATTTATGCTGAAATCCGAGTGCATGGCGTCGGAATGCCATATTAGGCGGCACAATGCTGTTGTTATTGTGTTGCAGTGTTCAAATCACAACAACACAATGCTGCAAAGCGAGAGTTTGTTTTAAGTAGTTATTTCTGTGATTTCTTTGTGGGATTTCAAATTCTCTTATGCAAGGAGGGGAGCGCGATTATCCTTGTGTGTCCAAAGTGTGAAGAGGCTTAAATGTGGTGTTATTTTCTTTTTTTTTCTTCATAGTTGATTTCTCGGTGTGGTGTGGCTCCGTGGTCTTTTTCTGTTCTTGGGCTTTTCTAAGTTTAATCTGGTATTTTCTATGTATTTTTTATTTTTTATACTTTTATTCAAAGTTTTACTACGGATCTCTCAAATCATTCCCACAATTTGCATCTCCCAACAATGTGATCTTCTGAGACACCTACCTCGATGTTGGGATTGGTTATAGATATTATAATTGAAGGGTTTTACTGAATATCTACCATTGCACCTCATCTTAAATTAAATAGAACTTATAACTCCAATATTTTAATGATGTGATCTTTTATTGCTCATCATAAAATTGATGCTGCGTTTCATTAAAAATGCTCTTTTTAAATTGCAAGGAAAACACATTTCTTTCTCTTTTCTCAATGATAAGCATAATCAAAGCGAAGCCACCACCATAGGAATCCATTTTTATCCTATAGCAATTTATTTTTATTTTCCTACTTCAAATCATTGATATTATTGAAAATCATCATAAAGCTTATTGATTAGCTTTGATGGAAAATTATGTCCAACAGTGGAAAAGGATGATTAATTAATTGGGCTCGCTTGCATGAAATTCTGAAATCACATCACAAATTCTCCTTTAAAATATTAACCACTCTTTTATGTTTTGCTTTTCATCCTGGGACTGCTTTCTTGACTATTTCTTAGTTGTGTTTTCTCATTAAGGTTTTTTGCGTAGGCATATTGATTCAAAAATATGGTTTCGGATGTGGTGCTTCAATGGTTGTGATTTGTTAAACATTATTTCTTTTTTGTTTGAAATTGCAAATGTTGATCGGACGCAATTGATAATCTTGATTCTTGCATCTTTTGAGTAAAATTTAGGTTCTTGAGACAGCTGATGATCTAGGAGAAGTTACAGAAAAGGTAGACTATTACGTTCAGGGGACTACAGTAGCTGCAGGCAACTTATTTGGAAGGTACTTCCCTCTAAAAAATTATAGCAATAACTTTTAACTGAATTATTTTTATTATCTAGAACTTCATCTTTTCTTGTAATAATGCTGTTTGGAGTTGGTTATGCAATAAATGTCTTTTTAATTTACTAAGTACATTTCTTGTTGGTCAGATGAATATTTTTTATACATATTTAAAGATTACTTCTCTTAATTTGTTTGATTGCGGTTAAAGATTGTAGTTCTGATTCACTTTAGCATTATTCTCCTGCTTTGCATTATTAGCTATCTATGTTGGTGTATTTATGTGCTTGTATGAAGATATTTAGGGTTCTGCCTTTTCTATTTATTTTTCGACCAGTGAGATTTCAAAGTGAAATATCTAGCCAACTTTTGAAGAGAAAAATGATCATTTTTAATGATTTTTTTTTAGGGTAAGATTGATTAGGGTTGTTTCAGCACTTTTCATTATGGTTTCTATGCATCAAAGAATGTTGAAGGCTTTGACTGCCCTCATAAAAACTTATTATTATTATTATTTTTTGTTTAAGTTTCTATTACTCTTCGTGAGAACCAGTTAGCTTGAAGTCCTTGATGCACCAATGCAAATCCAAATTTTCAAAACTACATGCAGTTATTTATCACAATTTTTTCTTACTGTTCAAATGGAGGTGAAATCTTGGTCTTGATTTGAATACTGTCTTTTGGTGTTAATGAGTAGTATCCTTTTAAGCGGTTTCCTTTTTTCCTACACGCACATCTTCACTCCATCTACTTCAACGAATTAGAATAATGGTATGGCCCTTCAATATACACTCTGATTTTTTTCCAGTACATAGTAAAATAATTTTATGATACTAAATTTATATTTTTGCGAGCTTACTTTCTCCAATTAAATCAGAGAATGGATTGATGAACATGCTACTTGTTTTGGTGTCTATATTTATTTTGCATGTGTTCCTGCAAGTGTTGATGTGCATGTTATGAGTGATGGAGAAAATCTCGGTGGTGACCGATCAAAGATTAAAAATTTATAAATTAATTGTACTTCTGAAGAGTATCTTATCGGGCAAACAAAATAATGGAAATATATAATAAGGTGCTTTGGATTGGCTAACCATGGCGTGGATTGTCAATATTTGCAATGTTATAGTTTTAATCCAAGTAGTGTTGCGTTATTTTTAGAATGTTTGCAGTGATATAGTGGATCTTATGAAACTTAACTGCTTGTCCACTTAACATATTGCTTTTTGGTTTTCTGTTTTACGTTACTTGATTTGAAACGAAAGTGATGTTGTATTTTGGTTTTAATTGATTTGACAACTGTACAACGTGTGCCCATTCTTGTAATTGATACTGATTTTAAAAAATGGATTGCTTTGGTGTCTATTGATAGTTAATACGGTTCTGATATTTTGTTTATTGAAGATAATTTTGTCCAAATTTTCCATCAAAGTGACCATAAAGTTCCTCATACTCAATTACTTCAACAATATGCATTTTATTTTTTTCTCAGCATAGATTACAAATTTTGCAGGCGTCGAGTTGTTCAAGTTTTTGCAAGAGGTGCTCGAATTCTTGATGGTTCTTACATGACCCAGGAGTTGTCCTTTGGTGGGCCTAATTCTGATCATAGTTCCACTCCGGAATCTTCAACAGTTTCTTCTGCTTCAATTGCAGATCCATATGTATTGCTTAAGATGGTTGATGGGAGTATCCAGCTTCTAATTGGAGGTATATGTAACCCCCATTTTATAACTTGTCGAAACAGGCCTTTTGACATGATAAATTCGAGTTGTATAATAGTGCAATTTAACTTCTAAAGGAGATGTCATCAAAACTGATACTTTTTGTTTATTTATGCTGTATTTTTTTCTGCAGATCTTTCGACTTGCACTGCATCTATCTATGTGCCATCCATACCAGCTAACTCAACTGATTCAGTTTCCGCTTGCACGCTTTATACTGACGATGGACCAGAGCCATGGCTTCGCAAAGCGAGTACTGATGCATGGCTTTCCAGTGGAATTGCTGAGACAATTGATGGGCATGATGGATCAAACCATGAACAAGGGGACATATATTGTTTGGTTTGTTATGAAAGTGGCACCCTTGAAATATATGATGTGCCCAATTTCAAATGTGTTTTTTCTGTTGATAAGTTTGTTTCCGGTAAGTCACATCTTGTTGACAGATCAGTTAGAGAACCTTCCAAACCATACCAGAAAATGAGGAGTAAAATTAGTAATGAGGCTAGCGACTTGGGAAGGAAGGAACCTCTTGAAAACATGAAGGTTGTTGAGTTGGTCATGCAAAAGTGGTCCGGTCAATATTGTCGACCATTTCTTTTTGCTGTTTTAAATGATGGGACAATGCTTTGCTATCACGCATACTTATATGAGGGTCTTGAAAGTTCTTCTAAATTTGAGGAAGTAATGTCATCAAATAATTCTACTGATCCTTCTAGCATAAGCACATCAAGCTTCAGGAACTTGAGATTTATCCGTGTGCCAACTGATTTCACTGCACGAGAAGAACCTTCAAATGTGGTTATGCAACCTAAAATCACAATTTTTAAGAACATTGCTGGTTATCAAGGGTTATTCCTTTCTGGGTCAAGGCCAGCTTGGTTTATGGTTTGCAGGGAACGCCTTAGGTTTCACCCTCAGGTATATACTAACATGAATTTCATTTACCCTTTCATCGTGTAATGCCCTTCAAAGAGTTTTTATAAATTTATTTTTGCATCTACATCTGGTTCCATTTATAGATTGTATACAGCTAACCTCTTCGTTCCATTATGTTCGATTTATTTATATATTTATTATTATTTTTTGTTGTTGTTGTATTATATGGTAGCATAGTTGATAGCAGAGTTAACCCAAATGATAATGGAAATAAAAATTTTAATATTGAATTTAAATAGAGATTACAACCAAAGATACTTGGAAACAGGAAATAGGAAATAACAAAAGACAACACAACTTAGGTCGAGGGCAGTGGTGCTACGATTTAAGGAGAAATGGAAAATATGGAAGGCTTGATGATCAAAAGGCATCGAGGGAAGGTAGCGGCTGGCTGTCAGATGGATTGAAGGTGGGCTGCAGCAAGTGAGGAGGAAGGCAGCAGCTGGGAAAGAAAGTGGCTGCAGCAGGCAAGACAATGGCTAGTTGCTGGAAGGGTGGCGGTGAGGTTTGTGCAGAGCTGTGGTAAGGTGGTTGCAGCAGGGAAGGTTGTGGCAAAGTGCTGGGAGGATTGTGGTAGGCTCATGACGACAAGGAAGGTGGCTGGAAGGGATGACAGCAAGGTGGAAGGTGGCTCGGTGGTAGGCGGTTGCATAAACATCAAAGAGGTTGTTTTTCGGGTAGCTGCAGCAAATATGGCGACGGTGGCAGACGTAAGGATGTGGGGGAAAGAAGTTTGAGATAAATATCCTCTCGAGAGTGAGCTACAGGGGAAGGGAAGTTGGAGATAAATACCCTCTCAGGAGTGAGGGAGTGAGCTGTGGCCAGAGCACTACTCAACCCTCAGAGGGTAACCAACACCTCGGAACTAGATACAACTCTAGCAGCCCTCGCCCTTAGATGCAACCTTAGATGAGAAAACAAAGGACACCAATTGCTGTCCTGACGAAAATACAATAAAAAAATGACTTAAAACATAAAAACACCATACTTATAGCCCTAAGAGTAACTACAGAGTGACCCCACTAAGTGGCGGCAAACCCAAAAGGAAAGGGCTGGCTGAGTCTCACAGATGAGAATAACTTTGAATCGGTTTGATCCAGGTAGCTGGTGAAGCGGTCGCTCTGCTCCTGTGTCACATGCGTTATGCCTTGCATCAGTCTCTTAGTTTTGGGGGAGATTTGAACTCATTCGTCGAAGCTTCTGTCTACATGTTGAAGGTACCGAGTTGTTGTAATCTCTTGGTGAAGGATCTTCGACTGCGGTCCGAGAAGCACCTTGATTTCAATGGCGACAACAACACCAGAGTTTTCTCCACTTGCGAGCATAAATCCATAGCGGTCCAACCTTATGGGGTTACACTATTGAACTGAAATGAAACTTTGTGTCACATTTCTATTGGTGCCTCTCATAGCTCCCCTAGGTTGGCTCAGCCTGATCTGAAGTGAGGACAACTTCAACCTCCTCAAAAGATGTTGACCATGGCAGTAAGATATTGAGTAGAATGTCCTGAAACTCTCTTGGTAATGGCTACTCTTTGTCTGAAACCTATGCTTCTATCTCGATATCTTCTGTTATCACCATGACCGATCCTACTTGAGCTTCTCTGCTGGTAAGGCCACCTATGATCTTGAACTTCACAGAAGGTAGAAGGATATGCACTTGTCATCTTAGGTGAAGTAGGTGTTCCTAAACCCGTCATGTTGAGTTATGCTATCAAACTACCATGCTTTGCTCAACAAAATGTGGCTGGCATTTATTGAGACCATGTTGCACCATACCTGATTCGACAACTGGTTCATTATCGAAAGTTTCACGAGACACCTCTTGTCAATGTTGACCTTATTCTAGCTTCAACCACATCAGAGTATATGATTGAGAATGTCTGTGAGCCGTGAGGCTGAATTTATCTACCACATTCATAGATGCTATGTTATTGCTGCACCTTTCATCAATGATGAGTCTACATACGTTTCTCTTTACAATGCAACTGCTATAGAATATATTGTGCCGAAGTCAATGCTATTCCCTCGTAGCCTCAATTCGGAGGACCCTTCAAACCACAAGCATCTTTGATGCGGGATGCAAAATGCAGGATACGGGGTGCGGAGGCGCAATGCTCACACGACGACTTAGATGCCGCACGCAGACCAGTTCTATCTAGGGGAAAAAGAATCAAATGGTTCTCCATTGCACACGATTCCTTCCTACTTGGAGCAAGACCCACTCATCTTTACCCTAATAGCATATATACATTATTGTCGTGTTTTTAGGTTAGTTTTTCGCTTTAGATTTCTGCTGTCGACGTTGTTTTCCTTTTTTAGGGCTATATTTGAGGACAAACAGTGCTCTAGTTGTATCATGCTCCAAGTTGGTGATTATCTCCTTACTTTCCTCCCTCTCCCATGCTCCCCTAGTCGCTGTCACACCTTTCTTCCACTGTCAAACCACATTTGCTTGTTGCCACACGCTCCAACCATTCTCTGTTTGTTGCCACTCTCTCCAATGCCTCTCCTTCGGCTGTTGCACCTTTCTGCAGCCCCCTGCTTGTTGTCCAGCGCAAGATCACTTTTCCCTCGCTATCGCTAAGACTCTCTACCGCCTACAATTCTCTGTTTCCACATCCTCGACCTGCAGCCTACTACCTTTAATCATCGTCCTAGGTGGTTTTTGTGTTTGCATCATTATTTTTTCTATTTTCAAGTGTCTTTATTTGTATTCCCCTTTTCAACAATAATAATTTTCATTTCGTTGCCTTTTTGGTCAACTCCGATATCATTTTTTATTAGTGCTGGCATACCCTAGTACTTTTCTAGGGTTTTTAGCCTTCCTAAACATCTCTCGCCAAAAGTTTTCTTTCTTGCCCTAAAGCCTCTTTTCCACTCCCACCAATTCAAAACCCTAATTGTGCCACGTGGGAGATGCATACCCAAGCTTATCCAAGAATAAATACAGTGAGAGATCTATTGACTACAATAGAGCCTCACGAAGATTGATGATGAGACTTGAGGGGAGATAACATTCGATCATGATATGGAGAGTCGAGGGGAGAAAGGGACGAGAATTCAAACTTCTTCCATAGGGAGAATTTAAGTGAGGAAGACAGACTACCGCACTTTAGAATTAATTATCAGAGGAGGCCAAGAGAAAAGACAATGCATGGAGGACCAATATTGCAATATATTGATGGATTTACTGCAGATCGATGGAACTATGAATCCAAAGGTTTTCATCAAATTGATACAGCCGGTTGAGAGAATTTTTTAGTACAAAGAGGTGCCGGAAGACGAGGGTGAAGCTTGTGGCCATCAAATTGAAAAAGAGAGCCTTTGTGATGGAAACATTTGTAGAGACAAAGAAAGAGAGAAGAGAGTGACAACTTACCAGATGGGAGAAGGTGATGAAGAAGAAGCAGATGAAATACTTATCATCGTTAAGATATTTTTCTGAGGCTCCATCACTTATAATAGAGAAATCAATCAGTGGAAGGCTCCAATATGTTAGAAATGAGAAGCTTGTCAATTCAGTAGTGTACCCACAAACATATGACCAGTTAGGAGGGATGAACCATAATTTTGGAAATTGTCTTAGGAGCTTAGTTGGGAAGAAATTTCTATAAGGGGTTCATGCCCTACTAGAGAAGAAGAAGCCTTTCCCCAGTGGTTGATATTGAGAGTTGCCCATCTCACCATATTAGAGTTTGTCCCAGAGTTTAATCCTCCTTGCACACTTGTTTATCAGATACACTTAAACGAGTTCAATGAGTGGAAGAAGCCAATAAAAAATTTATTGGCTCGAAATTTTGTCCGTGATGATACCCTTCCACGCACATTTCTAGTTTTGGTTGTGCCAAAAGAGAACGAATACCTGCTCTATCAGGATATGCATGGCATTACTTACAAGATTTACTTGTTGAAAGATTACAACATTTCCGCGACTTTCAACGTTTTTAACTTGACTATATACTAAGAGAAAATAGAAGCTTCGATGAATGGGGTTGAAACTCCCAAAACCCTGAGAGATTGGCGCGGACATTTGTTACCTACAAGACGTGACGTAGGCGTCTGTTCGACGGGGGATGGCGCCATGCGTGACACAGATTGTTCGGTCCGAACGAGTCAAGGGTCTACTGTCCTTCCAACTTACTTGGGATTACTGCCCACCCTATGCGGACCACTTCTGGGTCTATAAGTTTGTTGTTTTGGTGTTCTTTATTTTGTTTATGTCTGGAAAGCCGTCGACGTTCCCATGTTTTCCTAACTGGGGTTGTATCTAAGGGCAAGTAGTGCTCTGAGTGTATCTCATTTTGAGGTGGTGATTGTCCTCCAAGGTAGAGTGGTGCTCAAGCTATATCTCGCTCTCGAGGTGGTATTTATATCCAACTTTCTTTGCCTCGCATCCGAGCCATCACTCCCGACCTCCCCTTCCCTGCTGTAGCCAACTGTAACATCCTCTCTTTGTTGTTTTCTGCAGTTCTTATTGTCCAGCCGCTTTTCCTCCTCTTCCTTCCTTGCCACTGCCACATAGAACAACATCTCGTTGCAGTTCCTTTGTTATCCTTCTGCAAAACTAGCCGTCAGACACCCCTTATGTTGTTTTCTGGAGCTTCCACCCTTCCACAACCTTCCCACGTCATTCTCAATCGTCGTTCCTTGCTGCCATCATCCGGAAAACGACAAACCTGTTGTTTTCCTGTTGTCCAACTGCTCCTCACTAGCTACCACTCCCAACAAGCCTCTCCAACCGTTGTTGTACTTCATCCCAATGCCTATACCATAGTTCCCACCACTTGCCACCCGTTACAAATTCCTTGGCCGTTCAACACCATACCTGGATCGAACTCTAGTGTGAGTTTGTGTCGTGTCTAGTATTATTTTTTCTTTAAGTGTGTTGGTTGTAACCAATTATTTGTTTTTAAGTAATAATATTTGTTTGTTTATTATTGTGTCACGACCTGACCTAGATTGTGGCATTAATCAAGGCCCGATCAAACGGTTGGACGGTGAAAATTAAAATTTCCTATATTTATTTTCTATAACTAACATTTAACAAATGAAATAGTCACTACAAAAAATTAATTAAAACAATTCAATTTAATTTTATCTTATTTCTGGTTGTTCCTATCATCTATAAATAGTTTTTCTTATATCATGCATCTTTTAATCAATTAATTATATATAAAAAGTTAGTTTAAAACAACATTAAGCTAAATAAAGCTAGTGAATAGTCATACTCTTAAATTATAGTAATTCAATGAAAAGGAAAATATGCACGTCAATTGAATAATATAAAAAATATAAGAGCATTTGGTTGTTTGTACTATCTAATATGATTATTCAAGGTGATTTTAAACTTTCACTATATCTTATTATATTTTTACATATCAATATATTTTTAATCTATATACATCCATCACATGAGCACCGTCTAAAAGTTGTATCATTTAAGGTACTTCAATATCAATATCATTTTCTGTTTATATGCATTGACGTCTTAGCGTTCCTCACTAGTACCCCCACTATTATCTTAACATGATGACTCTATCATAGTCAAACATGCATTTGCAAACAATTAAAAATAGTAAATATCATTCTTATTTTCTTTTCATACCATTTAGTAACCTGAATTATGCATTTAAAAGTACTCATCTCGATGTCGATTTATTTGTAATTGGATTTGTCTTGATCTCGATTCTTCTAAAATTGAAGCCTACAATAAACACGGTATTCATATAAAAAAGAATTAATTTATTATTTTAATTAACCATTAATTTAATTATATAAACTTTTACATATACCTATATAAATATAGTCATGTAATTTCTTTTAGTTTTAATGAAACATATTACTAAGTAAAATTCTCTTTTAATATGAAGCTATCTCATCAGTTTCTATTACTATATTTCTTACAATATTGCATTTAAATAATTTATTTTTTTTAAATTTTAACATAACTTAGAAACTTTTAAATTGGCTTTTAAACTTAATTTAATTATATAAAGGTTAATTATACATTTAAATTAAGTGTAATATATTGATTTCTTCCTGCATCAAAATTCTCTCTTTTCTGCTTCAGCTTTCTCGTCGATTACCTTAAATAATTGTTAATAAACATTGACATCAATTCAATGTAATAAATTTATGAAATTTTATTCTAAATAATCACAATTATTGACTTAAATAATTTAATTTAATGTCTTACCTTAAAAAAAAAATGTTGCCTTGCCCTAAAAAGTTCGAACCAAACAGTAAGGCTCTGTCGAGCCCTCCCTCGCTTGCACGCCTGTTCCCGCAAATTCTTCTCCTCCCCAAGTTCTCGGCTTGATCCTTCAAACCAGATGCTGGAACCCTCTTCCTCTTGAAAAATATTTACGCACGGAGTACACACGTAGACGCAGAAGTGCATGCGTATAAAGATTATTCGGGAGGTAATGGAGGGTTATGCCGGTGTTATTGGGGTTAATACACCCAATAACCTGACAAAATTTCTGAATAACAATAAAAAATATGAGCGCGAAACCACATAATGTATTGTTAGATTGCTGGGGAGTTATTGAGAAGTTATAGTCCAATAACCTCTCAATAACCCTCAATAATTGAGGTATTTGAAGGTTATTTTGTGGAATACGCACGCAAAACTGTTTGCGTACTCTGTACTTAAATAGCGTTTAGTCCTTTCGCTCGGGTTGGGCATAAGAGCTCTTTCCTGCTCTTCTTCGCTTGGGTAGGGCACAGGAGGGCTACACCGAGTGTCTCATGTGCGGTAGCTTGTGTCGATAGGGGAAATGACTTGATACTCATTCTCAATCCTTTGCTTGCTACTCGCGACAATCAGCAGTCGCACAAGCCCTGTCAAGATCAATGTGGAGGGAAGTGACGCATCACATGAGTCGCCCATCTCCTCCTTTCTTCTTGTTCTCCTTCAATTTCTTCTTCCTCATCCTTATAGGGCATGGTTTCTCCTCAATCTCGCTCTCTATGTTTCTCATGCTCCCTTTATCTCTCTCGCTTTATGTTTCTCACATATGATAACTTGTGTCGATAGGGGAAATGACGATTCCCGTTCTCTGTTCGCTGCTTGCTACTCGCGTTAGTCAACAATCGCTCAGCCTTATCAAGAGCGATGTGGAGGGAAACGGCGCATCAGATGAGCCAATCATCTCCTTCTCCTTTCTTCTTCTTCTTCTCCTTCATCTTCTTCTTCTTCATCCTTATAGGGCATGGTTTCTCCTCAATCTCTCTCACTATGTTTCGCATGCTCCCTCTATCTCTCTCATTCTATATTTCTCTTTTTCAGTTTCTAGTCTTTTCGAAAGGGATATGTGCCTCCTAAATAACAAAACAAATGAGTGCTTATCCATATATCTATTCGTTTGATAATTTCATTATCATTTTCATGTTTTCTATTGGTTATTACATGTTGTTTGGGTTAAATTTGATATCACTCGACTTCGAGGAAGGCGGTTGGAAAGGATGGCAGCATGTTGGGATGTAGCTGGGTGGTAGACGACTGTAGGAAAACAACAAAGTGGCTGTTTTTTGGGTGGCTGCAACGAATGTGATGACAACAACGATGAAGGGAATGATGCGAGGGAAGGGAAGTCAGAGATAAATTCCCCCTCGGGTGTGAGCTAAATTCGAAGGATCACTCGACCCTTAGAGGGTAACGACTACCGCGGAAGGAGATACAACCGAAGCACAACCTGCCCTCATGAATACAACCTTAGATGAGAAAATATGAGACGCCGACAGCTGTCGTGATAGAAACACCATAAAAAACTAACCTAAAGTCAAAAACACCATACTCGTAGCCCTAGGATTACTAAGGAGTGGCCCCACTATTGCAAAAGAGGCAGCAAAGCCAAAAGGAAGGGTTGACTGACTCTCATAGATGGGAAAATCCTTGGACCAGTCCAATCCAGGTAACAGGCAGAGCGATCGCTCCGCTCCCGAGTTGCACGCAAGACCCCCCACTTCAATAATATTGCTTTGTTATGCAATCAATTGGAATAACAATTTCATGCCCAAAGAATTGACCTAAAACAACATTCTCCTCCGTTAAATATGCCAAATTTTCTTGAAATTGTAGTTTTATGGATCACTAATTTGTTCGAAAAGAACAACATACTTATAGTCATTGGGTAACTGAGGAGTGGCCTCATTGTTGCAAAGAGGCAGCAAAGCCAAAAGTAAGGGCCGACTGACTCTCACGGATGGGAAAAACCCTGGACCGGTTCGGTCCAGGTAATAAGGTAAGCAGTCGCTCCGCTCCCGATTTGCACTCAATGCGCTCCACGTCAATAGTGTTGCTTTGTTATGCACTCAATTGGAATAGCAATTTCATGCCCAAAGAAGTGATCTAAAACAACATTCACCTCCGTTAAATGTGCCAAATTTTCTTGAAATTGTAGTTTTATTGATTACTAATTTGTTGGAAAAAATTCATTTTGATTTCAGCAGATAGAAGATGCCAATGCAACTTTATTTTATTTACCCTATGATTTTAGGGGCTATTTAGCAGTTTTATTTTTATTCTTTAAAAAACATATTTGTTTATGGTGTATTTGAGCCATTTTATTTTAAAATTTTAAAAATAAATTGGTTTCTTTCATCCTTTTGTAAATACACTAATTAATTTTTAGATGTTTTGAATATTTTTACAAACAATTGCCACCATCAGCTAATCCATCACTTCATTGTTGAACTCATGCTGAAAAGAGGGCCTAAGCTAAAAACTTGATGTTCATACTCTCTACTATAGTACTATCACTTCACACATATTACAATCATTTACGGAGTCTCTCTCTTTGTTGCCTTTAACAGCAAACTTTGTTGGCTTTGTTAATCTTTTGCTGCGTTCACCGACTAGAAGCTGCGTTTTTCAAGCTTTATCGCATTTGCCTATAAGTTAGTCCCTCTAGCTTATAGGGCTTTTTGATGATTTGTAGAGTACGCTGGCTACCATCGTGCGGGTTTGACCTTTGCTAGGGCTTTTTCATCTTGAGTTGCTCAGAAGATGTCTGCTTGCAGTGACTCTTCATACATTGCACCCTAGCCGCAGCTTGGTCATTGCACGGAGTTGACAAAAAGCCGTCTCGTGCAGTTTTTACCCCATGCAACACTGTTGCTACCGTTAGTTTTTCAGCCCAGGCTTTCAAGTCTGTTGGTTGTTGTTGATGATGATGTCACACCTTGGCATTGATGTTGTGCTTGCTGTTAGTCCCTCTAGCTCCTTTGGTAGCCCTCGTCTTTTGTCCACTTATCTTTCTCTTAAACAAGGTTTTTTGCTCTCTCATATTTGAGTATATGCTTGGTCTTTTCCGTTGATACTATATTTGAGTATATTGTTGGTCTCTTCCATTGATCTCTATTAGGGGATATCTTGCACTTATAATTCCATCAGAGCTTCTTCAGATCCTAACTCTTTGTGCATTAACTTCTCCCATGGACTTTGTTGACCCCCATTAAGGTCGCCTCTACCTTTTTCTTTGGCTGATGATGCTATTGAGGCTGGTCCTCTTCCTTTCTCTCCGTGGCTGAGCCTCCTCAACCTCATCCCCATGTTTTTTACTGTTATTGTTTGTTGCTTGAATGTTGTGGTCTTTTTCCCCTCAATATTTTTTTTTCTTTTATTAGAATACAGAGACTGTTAAATCATAAACAGCTTACATCTTTTCTAGGCAAGCCCGCTCTTCTCTTTTTTGATGAGGAGGCTTTTGTATTTGTTGGATCTCTCATTCTCTAACTTATTGGTAAATTTTTTATGGGTCATCTTAGCATAGTGGTAATTCACAACTGATATGTGACCATTCCACTAGGTTCATTAACCTTTGGTATATTATCATGAAGTATTTTTTTTGAAAAAATATTACATTTGATTTTTCGCACAACATTTATACTATATTAATAGCCTCTTAATGCGCACATTAAAATAGTCCCCTTATTTTGATTTTTCTGTTGAGCCTTTTCTTACTCTAGTTTAGATCTCATTTCGTCGGCTTTGTATCTACTGCTTCAACTCATCTTTTTTGTTTTCCTTTGTTTTTTTTTTTAAAGAAAATTTTTATACGTAGAAGATGCAATAGGTCATTTTGGTGTTGCTTTCTTTTATAAGTATGGATTGGGTATTTGTTATCTAGATATTGGCAAAATGTGAAGTTCAAAAACATTTCTTCATATTCCTCTTATTTCCATGTTTTTATGCTTAAAATTTATAATTTTTTTAAGGCTTATCGTAAGCTAAGAAATTCTTACTTTTAGTCACACGGCCTGTCACATGACATTTATATTAATTTTTCAATCCCTTTAGTTCGGGCTTTCTCTCAAAAGTTGTGGTCGGGTCCAGGCTCCCTTGAGGAAATAACGACTGATGTTCCTCTTCCTGTTAGCCGCTTGATGGTGATTACTTCATCAACAATCATTATTATCATCAAGAATATTCCAGAAGTTCTTGAACCACTTTAACCTCTTTTTATTGGTAATCAAAATGATGATTATTTATCAAAATAGGTTTCTGATTCTTATTATAATGTTTAGAGTGTTTACTTTCTGTTATATAAAAATTTTTACATTAATTAGAAAAAAAATCTTTCATCGCTCCGATTTTCGCTAGGTTTCAAGCTAGACAGGCTAATTAAAATCTTTGTACGCTCCTATTTTTGCTAGATTTCAAGCAATAGACAGACTAAATAAAATCTTTGTATCTTTCTGTCCTATTGCATTTCTCTTTTTATTTTGGAATTTTTTGGGAAATGTGTAATGTACTCTTATCATTTACCTGTTTATATGTTTATTGTTAAAAAAAAAAAAATTACTCCCGTCATCCACCATGGGCTGCAACCACTAGCTTTCTCCGTATCTAGCTCTCACTATTAGCTTCCTCTACCATCAACCTCTGGTTGTCAATGACTGCCACCTCTAGAGGCCTCACCATCACCGGCGACTACCATTGTTGGCAGCCACCTCTGACCATCAGGAGGTAAATCAACTTATTCAATATGTAATTAAAAGATCAAATAATGTTTAAGACATCAGTCTTGTTCTGTTTAATGATGAGACAAACAAATAAAATAAAAACATAAAAAAAAAAATAAAACATAAAGTGGTTTAAACATATTTTGTTTTATGTCAACCAACATCATGTATGGTCCAGATGTTAATCTTCAATTCCTTCCTTTTGGTTGCAACACTTCATGTGTCTTCCTAATGTTTATGAATTGGTTGCTTTCATATGCTTGTTTACCGAGCCATACTGCAAGAAAAGATTCAGCTGGATTGCTAGTTACATTTTTCAGTTTATTTAGAGAACATTGCGGCTTGAGATGTTCACTAGGTTTACTGCTTGCATTTTGTTTTTTTTTCCTTTTGTTGCATTATTTATTCAAGTTATTATATGCTACTATAATTAGGATTCTCTATGTCCCATTTTTGGCATTAGTGAAGTCTAGACTAAGACATACACATCAAATTTGCATTAGAGCCAAGTCAAATGGATTAGATGTGCTTCTTAACATTTTGCTTAGTTAATAGATCACCATGGAGATGAGATTTTAGATACATTGCAATGAATTTAAAGAGCGTTTTTACAAAAACACAATCAAATGAGCAAGAAAATAAACTAAATGAACCTAAAGCTAATCAGTTAAAGATTGACTTAAGCACCTTGAAAATAGTCAACTTCACTTGCAGGATTCGTATTAATTCTTGCACTAATAATGAACCTATTGATGGCATTGCTAGGAGGGAGAAACAATAAAGATAGATTAGTTAGAAAATATGCTGTTAAAAATTGTGTCAGTCATATACACCAACTTTATGACTAAGTTGATGTAATAAAGTGAAATTAAAGTTGATTTATAACTCATTGAGGGATTTGTCATTTTGAAATGCTTTGATTGAGAACGCTTTAAATGTTATGTGATGCATCATTGCCATATTTTTTTATTGAAACTAACTGAGAAAAGAAAAAAAGAAATTGATCTTTCAAATATACTTGAAGCATGATGAACAATTCTATAAATTCATTGATAATAGAAGTTGTATGAATGTTGTTACTTGCCATTAGTCACATGGATTTGAACAAGTACTCGATGCATGCAGGATGTTTGTTGGCGTATTTTTATTAAGGGATTTTTTTTTTTAATAGATCGATGAGCTTTTATTTAAACGTCAATAGCCTTTATTTATAATCCCAACCTAAATGATCAAAGTCTACAATTACAAGAGCTGAAGCCGAGGCATTGCTTTGAAAATCCTTACTAATTTGCTAGTTTCTATTTTGAATTTATGTCAGCCAACATATTATTTCTATACCAAACGAATATTTTTTCCTTCAACATTTCTTTAATATTTGTTGCACTTCTTCCTTCTTATTCTGACTTTGCAAATTTGTTTATGATAGCTTTGTGATGGCTCTATAGCTGCGTTTACTGTTCTTCACAACGTTAATTGCAATCATGGGTTCATATATGTGACTTTACAGGTGATCTCCTGAAAGAATTAACGTCTGTTACTTCTTTCGTGGTTTTCTTCTTGATTAGCTTGTGATATAACCTTTGGTCCTCTTTTGCTACAGGGCTTCCTAAAGATTTGCCAGTTGCCATCTGCATTCAATTATGATAACTATTGGCCAGTTCGCAAGGTGTTTTTTGTTTCTTCTTACAAGCATGTTTTTTTGACATGGCTGATAGTTATGATGAATTTGACTTTTTTCTTTTCCATGGCTCAGATTCCCTTAAAGGGCACACCTCATCAGATCACCTACTGGGCTGAGAAGAATCTCTATCCAGTTATATTATCTTTTCCTGTAAGTGTGTGCTTTAGACAGACCTTGTACTTTTTATGCCTAATGGATCTCTCTCTCTCTCTCTCTCTCTCTCTCGCTGACGCGGGGCTTCCCACACTGACGCGGGAAGCGGGAAATTCCGCTACTGAACCCAACCGGTCCACTTGAGGACCGGTCTAGGGTGAACCCAAGCCAATCAGCCTCGAGCGAGATTTTGATGGGGCGGGATTTTGACAAGGCGGGACTGTTGCACACCCCTCTCTTCTTTCCTTTTCTTCTTCTCCTTCATATAGGAGTTATTTATTTGCTAATTTCAGTGTTTAGGGTTAGTTTTCGTTGTGTGTTGCTTTCAGATTCCTTTGCAGAGTTGTTCTCCCTGTTCCATGGTTGTATTCGAAGAGGTGGTGGTGCTCTGGCTGTATCATACTCCAAGGTGTTATTATATCCTTCTCTTTCACCTTCCCCTTTCCTTCCCCTCTCCTCCTCCTAGTTGCGGCTTGCTGCCGGCTTTTCCGGTCGCTGTTTTTCCTCACCAACCGCACGATCTTTTCCATTGTTGTTTGAGTTTCCCTGCCTGTTGTCCACCTTTCTAAAGTGTCAGCGAGCCTTCCCAGCTTTCTGCCCACCTTCCAACTACCTCCTAGCTGCCCAATTGACTTTCCCACCGCCCTAACCTGCTGCCTCCTTTTTCCAATCACCTTCCAACCATTGCTGACCCCTCTCTTGCATAGTTGCATTCACCCTTGCTGTCCCTAGCTTCCAAATCCATCCTTCCAACCTCCACTTGGGATACACTTTTGAGATGTTTGTTCATGTCGTCTTATGTTTTGTGTGGTTTTTTTCAGTTTGTGCTGTGCTGTAACCGTATACCTATATTAATAAAAGTTTGTTTTGTGTGTTTCTATTGTTTTCCTCACTTTGTCCATTATCTATTTCTTTCTCTCTCTCCAAACACTCCCCCTTCAAACACTCCCCCTTCCTTCTCTCTCTCTCTCTCTCTCCCTCTGAGAAAAATCCCTCTTTAGTGAGGATTTACTTTCCTTGAAGTTCGAATAATTGAATTATAATGTCACAGTTGGGTGCTTAAACTCTAAAAATGCCTTTTGGGGATTATGAATTGATAAAATAGTTTAGAGACGGGTGGAAATTTTATAAAGAATTAGACTATTGATTTTTTAGGTATATTCATACTCTAGACAATAGGCAAGATGAGCAAAACTAATGCAAACTTTAACAAAATCAAAGTCATCATCTTCAGCCTTCTGCCAATTATTCTGATTTTTATAGCTTAAGCGTAGCAAAAATGGAATGTTTCCAAAAAACGATATGTTGTAAATGATTATATTGGAATAACATTTGGAAGTTGTTGAAAGGGACTTGTGTAACCTGGTGCTAAACCATATGTGACACTTATATAGAACAATCATTGTTGTGGCATTCAATCAAGCAATCATTCTATTATGTGTGTCTCGGCTTTTCCGATTGCGTGCATTCTTGTATCCAATTACATTTCCTACTGGAGTATATGCTGCAGATTCAATGCGTAACAACTCTCTTGTCATCCAATATTCACTGTTAGCTTTACTAACCTGCTATAATTGTTTTCCTGAAATGCGATTATTTCTGCTTGATAAAATACATTGTATTGTGAGATGGAAGGGTTGAATAAATTTAATGCTTTTCTTATTCTTTTCTATTTTTCTGCTGTTATCTTCTATCCATGGTTGATTCATGGTCTGAAAAGCAAAGTACCTGAGCCAGGAAAATTTACAAGCCTAATCCGTGACTCGGGGATGCTGACTCAGAGGTCTCTTCAAGGGCTTCTCATGTTGTCTTTACAAGTTGCTATTCTTTTAACCATTGGTTTATTTGAACCATCTTTTGAAAAATTAGTTTACAAGTGGGGACTATTCAATCTATGTAACCTAGCCTAGAGAAGGAGTATTGTGGAATTCAATCCAATTTCATTTCGTCTTAGGTGTCCCAGCTTCAAGTTAACTTTATAGGTTTTATTTCTCCTAATTTCCTATAGTTATCCTACGGTAACTGTTTTGATTAAGTTTTGTAATTTGTGATTTGTTAAACTCCTAGTATCCTCAGAGGCTGAAAGGCTGAATAAATTCACTTCTTGTTGTGTTCTATTTTCCTGCTTTTATCTCTTTTCTATGACTGATTTCAAGCACCGTTGAAGTAATTTTCAAATATTTTGGATAAAGGTATTCAAAATGGACTTGTACACTCATGAATGAAGTCTTTGACACCCTTGCGAAACCAAAGCATTTAACCCTCTACCTACAGGTGAGGCATATGCTTGCAAGTGTGAAACGTAAATATATTGAAATTCTATTTGCAGTTTTATGTTATCAAGTAGATGTCTGTAGAATTGAATAAATATTATTTGAGCAAATTTAAAGTTTTAATTTGTATCCTAACATTCAAGCAAACAGGATAACAAAAATTTTAGATAAAGGAAAATTTGAATTACACATAAAGAAGATATAAGATCTTATTCTAGCAAATTAAATTATAATTTGGAATTATTTAAAGAAATCCCATATAACAGTTTGGAAAATTTAGAAATTTTCTTCACAGGTACATTGAAAAAAGAACTAGTATGATTTGGAAATAGTTTTTTTTTTTTCTTCAATTGCCCGCACCTAGTATAAAATAGGGTGAGGTGGATCATTTATTTGTTTTATAAAGCATAAGGTTTGAATTATTATAGGCTGTGAATGAAGCATTAAATTCATTTTAATAGCATTAGCTTTAAGCACACTAAGGTGAATCCAATAGCTTTAATGTGTTTTGGGAGTGATCTGCTTCAAAGTTAAAATGTGTAAGCTATTGAAGCAAGTTTTTGAATGATGATGAGCCTCAATTTTGTCCAACTTGTTTTTTTAGCATAATTTATAAAAAAACAAATGATAGGTTAATATAGAAAGGATAATTAATAAAAATTTCTATAGAAATAAATATTTAAGGGGATATAAAAATATCGTGGATTACAAGCTCAATTTTCTTGCCTAGCTTTAAGTTTTATGAAAAATGGGGAGCGATGATAATTTCCTTTATTAATGCCTCATTTAATGATGATATGAAATCATCTATGATGAGGTGTCAGAATCAGGACAGGGAACATCTTCTAGCTAATGATATTTAGAGATGTTGATATTGAATGGTAAAGGTGCACACATGCAGCGTTCAAAGTATAAATTTGCCCCGGATTTTGAAAAAAAAATATTTCACTAATGAAGGAGCGATAATTGTTGAAGGAGAAGGGTTGTTATGACTATTTGAGTGAACTTCCTATCCTGAATAAATAGTTTTCTTAAAGCACGATGGACCTTGAAGAACTTCGAGAGAACATGACCAACAATCTCACAGAGAGGAATATTGGGGATGACCTCAAAGCCAAACTTCTTCCAATCCACACATCTTTATAATTATGAGAGGGAACATCCAATTAAGCTACAAAATTTGGAACCTTTGGCCTAGAACGACGAGCAGTAGCAACATTGATTTGTTTACATATGCTCAAAATAGATCCTGATGAATATAAGATAGATTGTTTGAAGGAAATAATAAATGTAACTTGGGAAAAGACCAAAAAGGGATGGTAGGTAGTTCCTTGCAAGCATCAAATAGGGAGACCACTGAGCATTTGGAAAGACTTTAATGCAGTATGCATGACGATAATGAGCTTGCTACAATCTGCAACAATGCAAGTTACATAAAATTTGACATGAATTTTTTAATGATATCCATGTTGGGACGAGCAAAAAATTTTTCAACTGTGGTGATAGTGAATAGTTTAAAAAGTTTAGAGATCTCAATGTCAGTGAGAATAAGTACATGTTGGTATTGAAAAATTGCTTACTTCTGTTCATGTGAATCTTTTGCTTGATGAAAGAATAGTGAGGCTTGCATTAGCGCTCACACCAACCACACTAGCAAAGGAGTGAGAGGTAAGAGCAAAAATGTTTGTACATTGGAGATGATCAGAATGGCTGGAAGAGGGATGTTGAAACTTGAAAGTGGCTTGAAGGGGTGAGGTTCAAAGGTGGCGGGCTGCGGTTCGAGGTGGTGGAAATTAAGAGTTATAGGTGGTAGGGTAACCTAGAGGCAGCTAGAGGAAAGCTAATCTGCAGCTGGATATCTGCGGGGAAGCTGGAAGGGAGATGTGAAGGTGTTGGCAAAAATGGGAGTATGGCTGTAGGGCTGTCCAACGGCTAGACAGCAAGAGAAGTTGGAAGGGGGGCGACAACAAGAAGGGATGAGGCGGCAACAAGCAACAGGCGGATTGGAAGGGTGACAACAAGCAATAGGTGGACTATAAGGGCGGCAGGAAGCAACAGGTGGACTAGAAGCGTCGGCAACATATAGTAGAGGGGCTGGAAGGGTGTCAACAAGTAGAAGATGAAAGGATACACACCACCTAGGGACGAGTTACAATCGAACACTTTCTCGCTATCAGATACAACCCTAGGAGGGGAAAACTTGACGTCGAAACTTGTCCTGTCTGAAATCTCAAAGAAAAAACTAGCCTTATAATACACTAAACCCGTATAAATACTATCAGGCGCAAAGGAGTGACCCACTTCTATTGGACGGCAACTCTACCCCTAATTGGTCATTCAAGTCTCCCTTCCCCACAATGAGCGGTCTAATTGGCTATAGGTCATGGCCGGTTCATATTCAGGCCCTTGTCAATTAACTTGCATAGAAACACTCATTAATCTTACAATCTAAACTAATATTAACAGATATGTTTCTTACTTGTGTCAACGTGTGTTGCTGCCATATGGGGTGCATAGCTATTCGACTCTGTTTTGGAATAAAACACACTAAACTCAATTTAACATGCTAGACAATTGTTGGGAGTGCCTTGCTCAACACAAATATAGACTAAATTGTTAAACCGTACATACTATTAAATGTTTTATATCAGAGTTAACCCAAATTGCAATGGAACATAAATATTATTGTTGACAAATCAAAAGGATTACGACAAAGATTCTCACAACAGGAAAAAAATAGTACAAAACACAAATAACAATCTAGGGTGAGGATGAAATATGTGGGCCTCGGTTGGATTGCTGGTGGGGATGGTTGGTTGGGAGGTTGCGATAGCAGGCGGAGGGTCTGGAGGAATTGGATGGGTTGCGGCCTACAAGGGAGGGGTTGGCGGTGAGTAGGTGGGATAGAGAAAGAGGTGTTTGCGTCGGGTTCAAGTGGATGTAGGGAGGGCGGCAACCAACAAGCAGTTGTAAGGGTGTAGGCAAGGAGGATCTACAGAGGGCGGGTGGAGCACAACAGGTGAGTAGCGGGTTAGGGATAACAGGAAGAGCGACAACATTTGTCAAGGGGTGCAGGATGGATGACAAAGGATTAAATGAAGCAGGGAAGGGATTATGTGGCTGGACAACAGCAAAAACTGTCGGTCAAATGATTCCGACAAAAGCAACAACAAGATTCGAAGGCTAGGATAAGGTTGCATAAGCGAGGGAAGGGTAGATAAACGCCATCTCAGGACACGATACAGTCAGAACATCTTCTTGTCTTTGGATGCAACCCTCAACTTAGTAACTTATTTATAATAAAGAGATAACAAGGGGGTCCCTCTCTTAGGAGGTAGCAAGCTTCCCGCCTTAATTAAGGCTAGCCGGTTCAACCTCTCTGTTGAATTGGCAGCCCCTTGCTGAACCAAGGTTCGGTTCATCCCTCGCATCAATCATTTGGGGTTGGGGGAGCTTTAACCTCATTAGTTAAAGCTTCTGTCTGCCTGTTGTCAATGATGGAGTTGTTGTAAGCTCCTTTGGCTGAAGGCTCCTCGATTGCGGTCCGAAAAGCACTTGGATCTCACTGGAGACTACATTGTCTCCCGAGGATTTGAGGATTTTCCTCTAGTTGCAAGCATACAACAATATCAATATGCTCTTTCGAGATTCCACTATTGAACTAAGTAGGCGTATCTCACTTATACTGTTAAATCCTCCCAAAGTAATTCACTACTCGACTCAAACTGATCTAAAGTGAGGGTAGCTTGAACCTCCCCGAACGGTGGTGGTCATGGTGGCAAGGTATCGATCATGATATCCTGAAAAGCTCTCTGTCTTGACTGTCCCGTGTTTGGTGTAGGTGTCTCAGTTCTATCATCATCTGTCATCGCCAAAATTGGTCCCACCGATATTGCTCTGCTGGCAAGAGAACTTGTGTTCTTGGACTCCGTCGAAGAGAGAAGAACAATGTGCTTCCTATCCTTTGTTAAGGAATAGGTGTTTCTGAATTAGTCATGTTGAGTCCTGCAATCAAATTTCAAAGGTCTTCCCAACAACATGTGGTAGGCATCCATGGGTACCATGTCACACCACACCAAATCCTGCAGCTTGCTCCCAATCAAAAATTTCACTAGACACCTCTGGTCAATGTTGATCCTATTCTCCTTCATCTATGTTAGAGAATACAACTGAGAGTGCCTCTTAGTCACGAAGCTTAACATCTCTACCATATGTGTAGACTCTACGTTCTTATTGCTCCCCCCATCGATGATAAGATTGCATGTCTTTGTGTTGACAGTGCAGCTTGTGTAGAATATTGTGTTGAAGTCACCGCGGTTTCTTCATATTTTAATCCATAGAACATGTCGAACCACGAGCATTTCACTTTCATCAAGTGGATCTGTTTCTCAGCTATCTCCTCGCCGATAACCTCCTCCACTGCGCCCTACTCAGTAAAGGGCACGACTTGATTCATCGCGCAACTGGAGGTGATGTGCCCAAATCCATGACATCTAAAGCATTTTCGAGCAGGAATTATAGTAGATGTGCTACTCTTCTTTGTCTTCTTCTCACTCGAGGTGGCATTGTCCTTTTTCGAACATGTTTTCTCAACTCTCAGAGGCATGCTATTGCTGGTTTCTCCAACTGTAGGTGGTTGTCGGACTGGTGTTGGTTGTTTTCTTTGTTTCTTATGTCTCTCCACTCTCAAGGCTAAGGTCTAGACATTTCTCTGTGTCGATAATGCTGCAGTTGCACAACGTTGCTGATAGGGGACTTCAGGCCCCCCAGATAACGGGATATGGTGTGTTCGTCTGGCTCGATCAACTTACACTTAATCTACAACTGGTTAAACTGCACCGTGAACTTGTCCACTGATAGGCGTCTCTGTTGTTAGTGGTGAATTCTCATAAATATATCCTGGTGGTGACGATATGTATTTTTTTTGCATCACATTATCTTCTTCCACTGGGTAATCTTCTCTTCGTGTTCTCTCTTCGCCTACCTCTGCAAGTTTTCCCACCACATGGAGGTGCTATCTCTCAATTTGATAACTGCAAGCTTCACCCTTTTATCTACTTGCACGTCTTCTTGCTTAAAGATCCTCTCAATTGATTGTGGTCATTCAATAAAGTTTTTTTTGGATCCATACATCTATCGAAATTTTGTAGATCCACCTTTATTTTGAAGTTTTGTGTTCTTTATATATGGCCTCCTCTTTCGGCCTCTGATATTGCTACCTTAATAATTCATACCTTATGTCTCTTAATTTCATTATTTTTATTATGCTTTGAGAAAGGTTTTAGTGTTGTATTGCAGAAATCAGGCAAAGAGAGCAATCAAAATTCGAAACAAAGCAGAAATGAACAAAATAGCGTTCTGGCGGTTAGCGCCAAAACCAGTCCAAAGATGAGCCAAAATCGAGAGCCTGGAAATCTGGTGTCGTGAAGGTGTTGCCTAGACGCTGGAGATTTGGTGCCTAGGCATTGCCCATGAATGCCTGGGCAATGGGAGCTGAACTATTCTTGGCCATTTTCCCCAGTGTATGGAAACCTGACACTTCAAATGTAGCGCCTAGCGCTATAGAGCAGCGCTTGGCCGCCGTGACACCAGCGCCTAGTCACTAAGATGAACAAACCATTTATTGTGTCAGACGCCAACATGGGCGCCTAGCCGCTAGAATGCGAAATTTGATGGTTTCAGTAGTTAGATGCATCTATGCACCCGGAGAAATTATTTAAACGATGGAGACAAAATTGGAGGAGCTTTTTCTTCATTTTTTCCTTCACTTTGGAGTGTTGAAGACTTCAAGAGAAGGCTAAGGAGAATTCTCAAGAAGATTTTGAGAGAAGAAATGAGTGGGATTAATAGAGATTTGAGTGACAAGTGATTGTAAACTTCCACCATTCAAGAGAAAGAAGAGATAAGTATGTGGAGTTCTTAATAGTGTGTTTTACTTTCATTTTATCTGTGGAAACTTCTGGATTTGATTTCTCATCTCAATAAATTGTTTGTAGTTGTGTACAATCATGTGGACTGAGTAGTTTCTATATTCTTTTAAAGAATGGGGATGTAGGATCGTTAATTGTGAACTTCTATGTGATTTCATGTTTAAGTGCAGTTTGTGATGATTAACTTTCAGATTTTTATTTACTTTCATTCTGGTTAAATGAAATCTTAAAACCTGTTGTGAGTTATGAATTTTGGAAGAGTTCGTAGTAGAAAAGAAAGATTAATCGCATTAATTAAGTGGAATAGGAATATATCCTCTAGGTTAATGCAAACTTCTTGGGAAGACATTTTAATGGGATTATAAATTTGATTTGGGGAACTAAACTAGATTTTAACAGAGCTTCCTTAGACTACCGGGAGGAGCAAGGAAGATTTATGCTACCGTTTAGCACATGCCTTTTTGACATATGTTTACATTTAACTTCCTATAAACCATTCCAGGGGAGAACTTTTTCAAAGAGGATCTTAGCTCCCCACCGTTGCCACATAGGATCTTTTGAACTTTATAACTTAGGGATAGTCACTTTAGAATAATTACCAATACATCAAACATTCAAGCTAGAGCCGATTTCAGTAAACTACAATTTTGTGAATTTATATTATTCTCGTTCCCTGTGGGATCGACACAAAAAACTCAATTTCGTATATTACTGATACGCCACGTATATTTGCATGAGTCGTTTGTGCTTCGTTGCTCTTGGAGCGTGTCAGATACTTGATTCCAAAGCGTCGTGTCCTTTTTTCTTCATCACTGAAATCACGTTCAAGGATAATTTCCCTCGTCGTTCCATCATTAATCTCCGCGAGCCTCAGTTGAAGCCGACAGATATATCGATGTATCTTGTCCCGAGTAGGTTCCGGCATGTATCTCCGTGGTGGCATGATTGGGGTTTAGGTTTTGAAGGAAAAGAGGGTGAATGAGACTAATTGAATGTGTAGAAAAATTAGTTTGGGGTTGCTGATTTTGAAAATCAGCAAGGTGAAGTTAGGGTTAGGTCAAAATTTGTCTATGGTTTCCGGATATAAAAGAAAATTTTTGAGTGGATGTGGCTTGGGTAGGGCGGGTGCTAGGGAATCTTAGGATAGGACTAGAGTTAGCTCAAATCACAATGGAACATAAATAATATTGTTGAAAACTCAAAGGATTACATCAAAGGTTCTCAAAGTAGGAAAAAAAATAGTACAAAACACAAACAACACTCTAGGGAGGAGGAAATCGGTGGGCTGCGGTTGGATAGCAGGTGGGGATGGCTTGTTGGGAGGGTGCGACAACAGACAGAGCGACTAGAAAGATTGGATGGGATGCAGGCTGCAGGGGAGAAGGTTGGCGGCAGTTGGGGTATAAAGAAAGGGGTGGTTGCTACTAGGAGATGACATAGATGGTGACGTCAAGTTCAGGTGGATGTATGGAGGGCGGCAGTTAGCAAGCAGCCATTAGGGTGCAGGTGAGGGGAATCAGCTGAGGGCAGGTGGAGTGGGACGGGTGAGTAGCCGGTTAGGATAGCAGGAAGAGCGACAGTAGCTGTCAGGGGGTGCAGGATGAATGACAACAAACAGTTACGGGAAGCAGGGAAGAGATTCTGTGGTTGGACAGCAGCAAAAACAGTCGGCATAATAATTTCAACAGAGACGACAGCAGATCCGACAGCTATGATAAAGTTGGGGAAGCGGGGGAAGGGTAGATAAACACAACCTCAGGACGAGTTATAGCCGGAGCACCTTGTCGCCGTCGAATACAGCCCTCACAGGTAAAACTTGGATGTTGACCGCTGTCCTGACAGAAAACACAGCAAACACTAACCCTAAACATAGCAAACAAGTTATTTATAATTAAAAGACAACGAGGGGAGCCCCCCATCGGGCGGCAGCAGGCTACCAACTCCAATTAGGGTCGGCTAGCTCAACCTCCCTGTTGAAGTACAACCGCTTGCTGGACCAAGTTCCGGTTCAGCCCAAACAGCCCCTGCGTCAATGTTATGAGTTGTCTGTCTTAAAGATCCAGGTACAACATCTGCACTAGGATGTTGCAACTATTTTACTAATTTAAGTCATCGCAGACTGACAAAATTTAAAATAAAGTAGCTATTAGTTTTTTGAAGACAATTGACATTGTATGGCTAGCCCATGCATAGCTTTTGAAAGCATTAAATACTTTGTTAATTTTTTTACTGGAGTGAGTTATTCATAATTACTGGTCTTAATCCTTTTTTTTCAGATTTTTGTCATGCAACTTATTGAATTTATTATCATTTGAAGTATAATCATTGTTCAAAAAGGTGATTCGGATTGATGGCTGATTCTACTTCATGTTCATTTTTTATACCTAGCATAATGATAAGGCTAGTTGATAATGTGTTGGTATTTATTTAAGTTGAACTTATGATACAAATAAATGAAGATGCTTTATAAAATCCACCCTGCCTTATCATTAAAATTCACCTTCTTTTCTTGGTTAATGAATGCTTGAGACGGTAATATTTCAATTAAAAGTTTTTATATTTCCATATTTTCCTGATTCATATCGATTACTTTTATGAAATTCTTGTATTCTGTCTCTTTTGTATGATTTATTTATCATACAGCAGATATAAATTTTCTATTCATGTACATTCATCCAAATATATTTCTTTTTTTTTTCTGTTCCAACGGGAAGTATGTCTTCATCTTAATATTGTTTCTTCTGGTTCGCTTCTCTTGACTGTTGTTCTTTTCTATTTCGATCTTATTTCTCTAATTGTGGTTTTTTGTTTTGTTCATTGGGATTTGTACCATAACTCTGCAGGTTGCTCGGCCAATAAACCAAATATTGTCATCTATGTTAGATCAAGATATTGGTCAAATGGAACGTGAAAATACAAGTTCTGATGACCTCCAAAAAACTTACACTCTTGACGATTTTGAAGTTCGCCTTTTGGAACCGGAGAAATCTGGTGGGAATTGGGAAACAAGAGCTAGTATTCCAATGCAACCTTGCGAAAATGCACTCACTGTGCGGATGGTAACCTTATTTGTAAGTTTATATCTTTTGCTTTTTTAAGGATGTGCTGTTGGCTTAAGAGACTTGGATGAATTACTTATGTGATGTACCAATTAATGATCATTCTAGTAATTTCCATTATTGTAATCTAGCATTTTCTTCCCTATCCTTCAGAATTCAGCAACCAAGGAAAATGAAGCTATTATGGCTATTGGAACGGCTTATGTACAAGGGGAAGATGTTTCTGCTCGAGGGCGTATTCTTCTATTTGCTATCGGCAAGAATGGTGAAAACTCTCAAAATTTGGTACTTGTTTGACCTAATTCGTTAATTTTATATGCAACATAGAGCTTTAAAACTCTTTCTTTTAATTTTTTCTTCTTTTGCATATGTTTTAACAGGCAGTATTGAACTTCATTTTTCTTCAGGTAACAGAAGTTTACTCCAAAGAGCTGAAGGGAGCTATCTCCGCTTTAGCATCTCTTCAGGGTCACTTGCTAATAGCATCTGGCCCCAAAATCACCTTGCACAAGTGGACAGGCTCTGAGCTCAACGGTGTTGCATTCTACGACACTCCTCTCTATGTTGTCAGCTTGAACACTGTACGCTAGCCCTGTCAATGAAATCTGCTGTGTTTCTTTCTCTTTGCATTCATGGCTTTAAAGAATAAAATGTTTTAGACAATTTTTTACTTCTTGCTATCGACTGTCAACATACCTCTTTGTAAATCTCTCCATTTCATATTCTAATGCAACCGACCGGTGAGCGCAGCAGAGTGCAGCCATCTACATTGAGCCTTTTTTCCATTATTTTCTGAATGAATGATTATTGCGTTCGGGGCTGGAAATGGCTACTTGAATAATCAACACACAATAAAGTGATATAGACATGCATTATAGCCAGGTTTTTGAAGTTAATCTAATTAATGAAATCATCACTTAACATTAGGAAAACTTGGTTTATTTGCTCATCCTTCCTTTAATTCATTATGTAATTATGTCAAACATCAGCTGCTAGACATCATATTACCTTTTAGCTGGCGGCTTTTTTTGATTTACTCCTGTCTAAATATTTCTTATTTCTTCGCACTTTTGTGAAAGGACCTACAATAATTTACTTGTTGAAAACAAGCAGCAGTGCACTTGAGAGTAGATATTTATCGAAATTCTGTTCTGATAATTAATTAAAATTGTTTCAGGTAAAAAACTTTATCCTCTTGGGTGACATTCATAAGAGCATATTCTTCCTCAATTGGAAAGAGCAAGGTGCTCAACTGAGTCTTTTGGCTAAGGACTTTGGTTCTCTCGATTGTTATGCAACAGAATTTTTGATTGATGGAAGTACTCTGAGTCTTGTAGTTTCAGATGATCAAAAGAATATTCAGGTGATTAGCTGCTTCTGATTGAAAACATGCATTGGATCTTCCGTAGACTTGAAGAAATATATTTTCTTCTTATTTTTTTTCTTATTTTTCAAGTTTGAAATTGCGTGATTCTTCTGGAAGTGTATATCATTGTCATTGTTAATGTCATTTGGCATTAGACTTATGCAGAAGTGTTAAAGAGGGGGACTTACTATGGCTGTTGGAAGTAAAAACTAGCGTTCTTCACATCCGCCATCTTATCAAATTTTTTGTGTGAGTGGGGATGGGAATTTGAAAGCAAGGCTGTTTAATACTATTTTGACTGCATTCAATTCTATTGTGCAAAGCCTTAAACATGGAGTTTAAGCTATAATTAAAATTGGGAATTTGTATTTTTGTAGCCATTCTTATTGTTTCTGCATTCCAATAAATTATACTCGTTTTAGAGGCAATATCTTCGGATGCTAGGGTCTGTTTGCGATGACTTTTTCACTATTTTTTTTTTCAAACCATTGTCACAACTTTCGTATTGCTTTTCGGATATTGTTGTGGAGGGAAGCTACTTCTTACAAATAGGTTTGCTAATGCATAGTATCTCTAAGAAAGGAATTGTTCTACTTAAAAAATATATATATTTTTAATGCACACAATCGTGGACTGCAAAAATTTTGACACCCCGAACTTTGGTTGATATGACACTCCCTAGAAATTTTGCCTGCATTTTGTGAGAACTTTTTGATTTGGGGTTCAAGGTTTTCAATAGGCGCAAGCCTCTATAGTTAGGTACCCCTTCCAATAGTTGGAGAGCACTTTCGATTAAGGCTAGTCATTAAGTATTGAATACTCAGCATATGGTGCAATAATTTATGGTTTTAGATTATAAAAATTATCATATTGATCTTAAAGCGAATGGTGGGAGAAATGATGACGAATTTGATGAAGATCCCGTGGTTTTGTTATCTTTGGTTGTTGTGATCTCTGATCTACTTAGTCAGAGGAAGTAGTCGACCCAACCTGATTGAAAAATCCTTATCAGCAATAATGGGTTGCGTCGTCCAAGGAATTCTTATAGATCTGAGGTGGATGGTTGTCTAAGGTGATAAATTTTATTCAATTTAGCTGACAAAAGGCTTTGTATCAATCAAATCTACCTTATGGTTCACAACTCAAATGGTAGAAAGTTGTTGGGGAATATATGGATTGAGGTCGTGACTGTAATATGATGGCATCATTTGGTGACAATCATTCAATCAGAGGGCTTTGGTAATAACCACTACATTTTGTTAAATCTTTAGGTCAAACCACGCTAACAGAGGACATAGACCCGTCTTTATTGACATGAGATTACTTTGAGTGTGAATACAATGATGCACTCAATATTGCATTCGTTGAGTGTGAGCTAAAATCAATCAGAAGTTTGTCATCCGTAATAAATTATTTCAGAGGGTGAATGGATATTGCTTTGAGTCTTTAGGTAACTGGGTATTTTGATTTATTTATTTGAAGTTTTCAAGTGATTGATTTTAATTTGTATACTTTTATTTGTTATTTTAAAATTTTAATCTAGCAACTAATTTAGAAGTTGGCCTTTCTGATTGATGTTTTCAGTCAACATGGTCATTGTTAAAGAATTTGATAACGTGATTTGAACCCCATCGTTTTTACTTCTTTCTTATAAAGGATTAGGTTTCAAACTGACACATGATTGTATATGAACCTTGTCAACTCCATCTTACTTATAGAGGATTGGGTGTATATATATATTACTTGAACTTATTCAAATAGCTTATAAAATTTAATTTTAAAAATTGACTCATCCAATTGAAATCTTCTATCAACTCAGTTGTCATCGGAGATTTTGTACATATTACATTTATGTTTAAAATTTATTTGAAATTCATCAATTTTGATATCTATAGAATACTAGGCTTGTCAATTTCAGTCATAATTAGGAGGATCACACTAGGTGATTTGGAATTGCAAATTCTTATATTTGTGATTTGGACATTATTGAAACTTAATAGACAAGTCAACTCCGGTGCTTAAAAGCAGAAGAATCGGATAAGTTGAGTAGGACATACAATACTGCCCTATAGACAAGACGGCCCGATTTAAAACTTCCATAATTTGTCTTGAATTTGATTTCAAAATAAAGATTTTATAACTTTGAGATAAGTTTATACTTTTCAAGAAAGGAATTTGTGCACCTTGAAATCATTTTGAACTTGAAATGTTTGCAAAAATATTGTGATTTTGGATTACACAATTTCATTTTGGGTTTTAAAAAGAATCGTCTTCTGTTCGCTAGCATCTGTATTGTGAATTTGGTGGCTAAAAGACACATGAAGTCCTTTTTTAATATTCAAAGATTATATTTATATTTTAAGTTTAGCCCCAATTCATGATATTTTATATTTAAATCAATTTGCTAGCTCCCTAGCTTACCCTCAATTTATGTATTTCATATTTAAGTCAATTTATCAGCCCGCCAATTTATATTTTCAAATAGTTCACATAAAGATTCATTTGCATTAGGATATATTTTTTTAATTTGATCGCCTTCAGGTACGATCAAATTTGAAGTCAAAAAGGAGCCCAATCACATTAATTGGTGGGTTATCAAATTATTCGTAAGCTTTTATGTATATGTATAGTTTTATTATCTTGAAAGGACTTAAATCTTGATTGGAGTTATTATTCTATATTTTATTACTTATTTTTTTGTCATCAAAATTTTTGTCGCTCTTAAAGTCCATATAATCTAAGCAATTCAAACTTAAGTCATTTTTGCAAGTCCAATATCACTAAAAATTTTGGCAGTCTCGCGACGTTGCTCTCACTTATGGGCTGCACCGGAGTGTGTATGCCCAACTGTCTATAAAACATGCTAATTAGTGTCATGAGACACTGCGGCCGGAGAGAATATTCTAATCCACTGGTCTCTGAGACACAAGTCTCCGATTATCCTGCGAGAAAATACTATAAGCACATTTTCCTTGCATTATACCTTTGCGAGCGAGGCATCGATGCGACGTTGAGATGAAATAAGGATCGACAAGTTGATGAACTAACTCTCTCTCTCTCTCTCTCACAATATCTCTCAGACACACACACTATATAATAAATATTATATAATAAAAATTAAAAAAACAAGGTAGGTGCGGCGGGATGGTAGGAATGGAGATAAAGCTCGGTTTGCATTCGAACAATAAGGAGCACTCTGGGAGTGATTGTGTGAGGTTTGCAATGAAGCAGCGGTGCATTCAAATTGGAGGGCCGGGGTGGGTGAATAAAAACAAGGAAGGAGAGGTGGTTTCAGACAAGGAATTCAAACACATGAAGTAAAGGAATGGAGGAGCATTTGTTGTACACGAAAATGAGAGAGAGAGAGAGAGAGAGAGAGATTCGAAAGAAGAAGACCTATGATTCCTAGGCAAAATGCAAAGAGCAGTTGTTGTAGTTATGAAGTGAAGAGGGTTGCAGGCATAGCGAAAGGAGAAAAAGATGGGAATTTTGGTATCCTTCATACGCTGCGGTCCCATGGTTGACTTCCTGTTGGCTTTTGCAGCTTCATTCGATCAGGAAGGAGTTTCAGAGGTCTTTATCCACTGCGGTCTGGTTATTGCCTTTCCAGCGAAGGTGCTGGAAGGGGTTTCAGAGTTCTTTGTACATCGCGATCCAATTGTTGTTTTTCTGTTTAGCCCTAGTCTTAACTGTATTGGAGAGGACAAGCTGGTGGGAGAAAAGATGGGATTTTTTGTTATCTTTGCACATTATGATCTTGTTGCTACATGCATTAAAGGGCTTCGAGGCATAGGAATCTTTTGCCTCCTCTTCCCTTGTATGTCAAAGAAATCAAGAAAAGTTATGGGATTGAGGGTACGCAGGAGCAGTTTCAACACCCTGGGTTTTTTTTTTTTTGAAATCCCAAGGGCTAAATCTATTAAAATAGGAAAGAAAATAGGAAATCTATTAAAATAGGAAAGATACATAAATGTTGTATGAGATGACCCAATAGAGGCACCCTACCCATACGATACAACACCACAAACACCCCAAAAGATAAAAGATGCAGGGAAACCAAAAAAAAAAAGATACCAAAATCGCAGAAAGGAAGACGAGCCAGTTTAGTCCTGCCTGTGCCTCAAGTTCTAGGGCGAGATCCAGATAATAAATTGTTGAGTGTCAAGCCATTTCCCGAAGTAACCAAAGTATCATCCATTAGGTTCCCGAGCTGAAGTTTGCCTCCAATCTTTTTCTTCCTCTTTGAATAGACCTATCATTCCTCCTCAGAAGACTGACTCATCTGATCATCGTGTTGGTAAATAGAACGTCGGGCAGATAAAAGCTGATGAGAACCAGAAGAAGGATTGCCAACTGTTGCAACGACTATAGGTTCAAGTGTGTGTGAAGCATGAAATGTCTCCTTTTCACCTAATGCTTCCTGCAACTGAGGAGGGTTTGAAAGTGTAGGTTGCTCAGCAGGGTCATCCAGCTTCTCATCGATTGCAGGAATAGTATTTTCAGGGGGATCCACAGGGGCAATTAACTCAGACACCGTAACCTGTTTTGTGGTATTTTTCTCTTCAGATGAAACAGATATATCCAAAGCATTGGGGTCAAATCCATTCTTATTCACTTGATCGTTAGATTTCAAATTAATGAAACTTATAGCATTTATCAAGGTTGTGCCCAAACATCTTACAATGAGAACAATAAGGAGGTCTATGTTTCATAATAATTTGTTGCCAATATCCATTATGAGTTGTGCCCAACCAGACTTCAGTAACATCAGGTAAAGTAATATCTCTTTCAACAAGTATTCTGGCCACAGAAGGTCTGATTAAGTTAAAAGTGGGTAGATCTAGCTTTAAAGAGTCCCCAAGTATGACACCAATAGAGTAAAGAACCTGATGATAAAAAAAGCGCAGTTTTGAGATTACGTTGACTAAACCATACCGGTATAGTAGGAGATTCGCACATGTGGTCAAAATCAGGAGACCACTTGAGTAGATTCATTGGTTTACCAGCAATGTTGAGATATTTTTTGGAAAAAATCTGTGTAGTCTTCAGGCACGGTTAATTGAATTAATACGTGTCTCCCATCTATGGGCCCTACTTTCCACTTTCCTGCTAATTTGAGATTATCAAAACTTTTCCTGATAACTTCCATAGGTGGGTGTCCCCACTGAAATTTTCCAATAAGAGCAAATATGAATTTATCAGTAAGAGATGAAATTTCTAGCACCCTGGGTGTGTGTATGAAGAAGATCGAATTGCACCTTATATATATATATATAAGTGCATAATATATTCCAAACGTTTCTATTTCAGATTTACAATCATTGTTACAGGAATCTGCAGCAGCCCCAGCGAACCCTTGAAAAATTACATAACATGTTCTAAATGATTCCATTTCTTTACAAGGACTTATCTAAAATGGAAGCCTTACAATTGAAAAAAGGTTGCTGATGAAATTCTCTTCCCCCCGTAGTAGACTTACAATTGAAACAATTACTAATGAAATTTTGTTTTGAAATTTCTGCAGGACGTAGGAAGGCAAAAAATAACCATTTTGCTTTTTTTTTTAATTTGCAAGTATGTCATTCAATTAGAAAAGTTCTGACTAATTTAGACCTACAGTATTTGTTTGGAGACCAATTATGGGTGGCGTAATGACTTCCAGATTCGTATTCTTACTGGTCTTTTTAGGAGGAATTGATGCATGTAGCCTTGCACGTGAGTTGAGGCTGCTTTTTTTAATTTAACTCAAGTGATCCCAGGGTTATTGTAATGACAGCCCGAACATTGCTCCTGGACTATTATGTCTAAATGCACGAATTTTCAAGCGAAAATGCTGCAATCCATTTTGCAAATAAACAAATGCCAATACCCATTTTTTTTTATAGGGATCGTTCTGTATTCATACCATATCATCTAGGGATCTTTCTGTATTCATACCATATCATCTAGGGATCTTTCTGTATACATACCATATCATCATAGAACTATAATGGTACCTATCTAATTGATGGATTTGGCAGTCCTAGTTAAGACATCATATAACATAAGAAAATGATTTTAATTGTTTCTGTAGAAAATAAAATAATGCAGTAAATCCTATTTTCCTTTTTTTTTTTTTTTTTTGAAGAGGGAGGTATATACATCTTCAAGAGACTTTACAAAATAAAAATAAATCTCAAAAAGTAGGGAAAAATAAGGGGTTGCTGATCCTATAGAAAACACATGGATTGCAATCTGAGGTCTACATAGAAATTGATCCAATGGTACAATGCCTTGGTCCATGTGATGTAAATTCTATGTTATGGTCGGAGTGAGTATGCCCTACTACAGCAGAGAGAAATTCAACACAATCCTTTAAAGTAGATAGAGATCTACCATTCCAAAATTACATAAAAGATTTTTAAACATTATACCCAATGAGTCCTTTAGTGAATATGTTGGCTAGTTCATTCTCTGTAGACAAATATAAAGGGCAATCATAATACTTTTTAATTCTGTTTTTATGAAGTGCCTATCAACCTCAGTATGTTTGGTACAATCATATTGTATTTTATTGTGTGCAATACTGATACTTGATTTATTATCACAATATTTTTTTTGAAGTTCTTTTCAATTAATTTTTAAATACTCTAATATAATATTAATCTATAAAAGCTCAGTGAACCTTTGGGAAATGGCTCTGAACTCGGGTTCAACACTTTATTTTAAAATCAGAGGTTATTTCTTGCTTCTCAAATTTATGAGATTCCTTCCTGGAAATATATAATATCATAAAATGGACCTTACATCCACCGGTGATCCAACATTTTTTGTTTATGTATATCCTTTAATTTGTAGGGAATCACGTCTTTCACTTAGAATTCCTTTTTTAAGCATGATTTAAGATACTAAGATTTTTAAAGATGGCTTTAAGGTGCGACATAATTAGATTTGTGCATGATTTGGCCAAATAGACTTGCTGTGGATGCAATGTCATGATAGTTGTCAGATAAATAGTTTAGTTATTGTACTAACTTTCTATATTGTTTCATGTCAAGTTGTTATCCTAGTTCAATTGAAGTTTCACATGGCTTGCATTCTATCCTCTTAGTTTCCTTTAATAGATCTATAATATATTTCTATCGGAGAGTACTATCCCTTTTTTAGATTAAGTCATTTTTTATTTCCAAGAAGTATTTGAATTTGCTCTGCCTTTTTTTTAGTATAGTTTGAGTACTTAAAACTCGATATATTGTGATTCTTCACTTTGTTTTCAATCAATGTGCCATGCATTCAAGCACATTTTCTTAGCTCCTAGATATTGAATTCTTCATTGAGTCTTTTCCTAAGATTTTCTTTCTCCTGATTATCATTCCCTATAATAATCATATTGTTAACACAAAAAATATTTTGATTTTATCATCAGGAGATTGCTTTATGATGAGAGTTTGATCTTATTGGCTTTGTTTGTATCCAATTCATTTCATAGCCTTTGTAAATTTGTCAAATTATAAGCTATTTGTGGTTGTTTCAATCTTCATAAGATATTTTTTAACATGCATAGCTGATTCTTTTTTAAGGAGCTATTGAACTTTGTCGTGAATCCATAAAAAAAATTTTTCAATGTCCCTATGTTACAAAAATTTTTAATTTTGATTTGTTGTGTAGGACACCTATAATTTGCCACTATGAATATTAGAATACAAATAGTGTTCATCTTTGTAACATAAGCAAAGATTTTTTGATAGTTTATCCCATATTATTGAGTATATCATATTACTATCAATCTTATTTTATATTTTTTCTAGCCTTTCAGATGCTTAGTATTTTACCTTGAAAATACATTTGTGCTTTATTATTATTTTTGGGTAATTCAACGATGTTCCATGTATGAATTTTTTTTTTTTTTTTTTTTTGAGGTGTTTGTCTTCTCTCATGGCCTCCTTTCAGTTTCCAAGTGACTTGGATAAATTTTGTGGAATGACAATGGATTTAGTATTGATGCAGGTTAGAAAGGATTTGTGAGAGGATAAAATTTATGACATGAGGTGTTACTAAGAGTATATCGTATAGATGAATAATAGTGGGCTGATCAATATTATCTAGTAATGATTTTAAGTCTTGGACTTGTTGGAGATCTTTTCTAGTCTTATTTTTTCGTGTATAAACCTGAAGGGGTACAGTTGGCACGAGACTTGTATTTTTAGGAGTGTTTTAAAATATCGATACGAAAAAATAAAGCTTATTTTTCAAGTTGAAAATTTTTCATCTGTGGAAGAAGTTGAGTGCAGAAATTATGAGTTTCATCAAAAGTGGCCTCCATTGAAATTTGACACCTTTTTGTGAGTGAATTATAGACATTTATATCCCTTTTGTTTGACATAATCTCTGATAAATTCACGTATGAGATCCCTTTGTTGAAATTTTATTTCATGTTTACAGACATGAACGTAAACAATGTAAACAAAAATCTTAAAGTTTTCTTTCATGTTTATGGACATGATCATAAATATTGTATTCAAAATTCTTGAGAGGAATTTCTTAAAAGTTATTTGTAGGAAAGAACTACCAAATAATTTAGTGGATTTTTTAAAATTCTAGAGGGTATTCAATTGATTAAGAAAGGTAGTAGTTTTTAATGCCCAATTTTGGCAATGCCAACTTTACACATGATGGGGAGCTTTTAAGGGGAGATGGGGTATTTGCAAGAGTTTCCTCACGTGAGTGAGTCAGAGAAGAGAGTTAGAGGCAGCGATGGAAAAAAGAGAGAGTTTGTGTGATTCTCATATACCCGTGGAACGACGCCACTACAGTAATCCTAGAATTTGTCTGCAATGACAAGCCAAGGAGTTGACACAAGATCGTGCGCGAGCTGAAACTGAAGCCCAACGTGCATTGTTGATTTGCATGTAAGTGACGTCGTGAGCAGGGGAGCCTCTTTGCGCAAAGTGGAGGAGAAATGGGCAAATCACTTGCGGGAAATGTGTGCATGTTCTGTGCGAATGAGAAGAGGAGGAGGAGACTTCGTTAACGAGAGTGATCGAGTGCTTGTTTGGCCACATAGGGAAGAGGAGGTGAACCAACAAGCAGACTTTAAACAGGTTGTGAGTTCTTGTCTCGAGTAGGGCTATCAAAAAAGCTCGTTCGCAAACAACTAGTGTTCGGCTCGTTAAGTAGCTCGTATTCGGCTCGTTCGTTAAATAAACAAGTCGAACACGAATATATTTTTAAAGATCAAATTATAAACGAGCCGAAAACAACTCTTTGTTCGCTCGTGTTCGGCTCATTATAGCTCGAAATAAAAAATATATATATAATAATATATTACATATATTTTGTATATAATAATATATTATTTATATTTATATATAAATTTAAATCATAACACCTCGTGTGGTAATGTGGTTAGTGTCTTCTTTTGCATACATTTGGTACAGGTTTGAATCCAACACTTTACTTTTTTTTTCAATTTAATTTTAACGAGCCAATTTCATGCCGAACACGAACACGAATATTTAAATCGAGCGGAACACCAACACACTATTCATGAGCTGATTTCAAACATGAGTCAAGTCTAAACTCGCTCAAGCTCGACTCGTTTACAGTCCTAGTCTCGAGAGCGTGAGAAAGGAGCTCGAGGGTGGTCTGTCTCAAGCAAGTACAGTGAGACAAGTTATTTTTTGAGTGAATATTTGAAAAATGAGAAATGATTATATATATATATGTATGTGTGTGTGTATTGAGAAAGCTCAAAGGCTAATATATTAAATGGAAAACAAGATACAAATAGATTGTTTAGGAGGGCTTTTGACGAAAAAGCATGACACCCTGCCCACACAATAACCACAAATGGTTCCAAAACTAAAAAAAAACAAAAAAAAATACATTATATACTTAAATAAAAAACTTAACAGTGCCGAAAAAACCAAAAAGTGTCAAACCAAAAAGTGTCAAAATACATAGTATCAGGTAGCTAGAGAGCGACTCAATTTTGTCTTGCCTCTGCCTCGAGTGTGGGGAATGAGCCAACTAATAAATTGGTAAGATGAGTGTCATTACCAGTAGTAACCAATGTATCATCCAATAAGTTCCTGAGCTCGAGTCGGCCTCCATTCTTCTTCTTCCTCCTGGAATAAACTTGTCATTCCTCATTCGAAGATTGGCTCACCTGATCAGTGAAATAAGTAGAATGGTCTAAAGTGTGTCGGACATGTTTAGGTTGTTGAACATTAGAAGCAACTACTTGTTGTACCAGCTGATCTTTTTTTTGGATCAAAGGAGCACTCTCATGTATATTGGCATGTAAGTGAGTCATCTTCAATAACATCTTCAATAACAGTGGCAATAACAGTGGGTGGTATAAGCACGTTTGGATCTGTACCTGTAGTATGGTGTTCTTCATCAGAAACTGCGGTGTTGGAAAGAAGATCGAATTGCACCTTCTCAGCAAGGTTGATAGGTGGATGATCTTTAGCGTTATCTGACCTTAGATGATGATACAAGCGATAGCAAATAGTAGACTATGATCAAACATATTACAATGAGAGCAATAAGGAGGGTGTTGTTTTATTTCAATATTTTGCCAATACCCATTGTGAGTGGTTCTAATTAATGCCTCATTCGAAACTGGTTGAGTGATATTTCTCTCAACTAACACATAAGTCACAGAGGGTATGGTAACAACAAGCGTAAGACTATCAGCCTTAAGAGGCTTATCGTAAGCAGTTGCTAAGGAGTAGATAATTTTCAAGTTGAACATATGTAATTTAAACCTCGAAAGTTTTATCCAAACAGGAATGATAAGGGATTGCTTTTAAATCAAAATCGACAGTCCAGTTCAAAATTTTCATAAAACGGTTGTCAATCTTGAAAAATTTTCGAGAAAAAAAGTGAATGTAATCGACATCATGAGATAATTGAACAAGTATATGTCGACCGTCAAGTAAATCAATATTCCAACTACCCAACAACTTCATAGCATCAAAATCTTTCTGAATGATCTCAAGTTTTAAGTAACTATAAATGAATTTTCCCACTAGAATAAAACACGAAGAACACACGAGAGTACTGGTTTCAACCCTATGAAAATACGAGCAGGCTTCCAATTTTTTTACCAAGTTTTTTAATGAAAGTGTGATCACCACCACCTTCAAGAGTCTCGTAGAAAGATTGTGGGACATTGCATGGCTTGCCAATACGAAAAACCAGGCTCTGAACCTGAAGGAAATTTTATTAAATTTAATCCGCTTGAATGAAATAGTTAAAACTATATTGTGATATAACATTGAAAATAATAATTAAATGTATAAAACAGGTTATGTACTAATTTGGAAAAATTAAAATGACTTAATAGTGAGGATTAAATTCAATAAATATTTACCTTCATATTATATGGACATTGTTAAAATTGAAAATTTAATTGAAATATTTATTTTTTGAGAACAAAATGTTAATAATAATATTATCTGAATAAATGGATTAAAAGTTTTAAATTAAATTGATGATTTATAAAGGCAAAATAAAGACAAATTAATTGTAAATTATAAGATTTGATTATGATAAAGTAACAAGAATATTTTGCATGTATGATTATAGGTTATTAATTGGAGAAAAGCTAATAGAACACTTAAGCAAGGAAATCATTTAAGTTCAAGGTGAGTATTCGTACTTTTACTTTATATAAATAATTAGTTTTTCAAAACTAATTGCATTCGTAGCTAGTGATATATATTAGATTTAATTGAATAATTTTATCCTGATATGATTTTTTTTTAAGTCATGTCATTCTAAATGTTATTTATTTTTAGTAATACTTATTATTGCTTATTAATTAAAGGTATATAGATTATATCTTATTTAATGAAATGAACATATAAATGATGTTGTCTTCCATTGATTGTTAGCTTGTGCATGTTGATTTTGAAGGAATTCACCTGTTTATGGTATCAGCTAGGAACGATAAGGTACCCATTCACTTAAATGGAAAAGATTATTGATATTGATGTATCTTAATTGATAGTCTTAAATGATTCTCCTGGGATGATTGTGTGTGTGTGTGTGTGTGCGTGTTTGTGGCTCATTCAAATGTTTTTAGGTTTTTTTGTTAGTTATAAAAAATGAAAATAAAAAAGTTTAATTTTCATCATTCGACTGTTTGTTCCTGTCTTTGAAAACTTCAAAGCCCTTTGGCCGGATTATGATAAAGGTAATATCAGAGAACAAGATTTATGATTAATTAATATGATATTGGTGAAAGTGTCAGTATGATAATATATATTATTAAAAGAAAATCGGCATTTGACAAATACCCAAATACCGATTTCCCGTGCTCTAGGCCCCATGATGAGAGTCTGCATCATGTGCCTAAATATTTGAGAATTCAGTGCCACTGAGGATTGAACCCGTGACCTAAGAGGACTTACAATGAACCCCGCCAATTAATAGGTCACGACTTGCGGCACACAAACACACACGCACAGATATATATATATATATACACACACACACACACACACACACACACACACACACATACGTACATACAGATACATACATACATACATACAGATACATACATACAGATACATACATACATACATACAGATACATACATACAGATACATACATACATACATACAGATACATACATACAGATACATACATACATACATACAGATACATACATACAGATACATACATACATACATACAGATACATACATACAT
>NW_018164565.1:1884464-1889434 GCF_001263595.1 Phalaenopsis equestris | reverse complement strand
TGGCCACCACTAAAGCCAAAAAGACTCCCCAACATTCAACAACCAAAGAAGTTTCGATAATAACTGGGGAAGCGAAAAAGACAAGGCATTTCCCCTCAAAATTTCTAAATAAACCCCAAACCGCAGCATAGTTAGCATGCCAACAGCCATCAACATTTAATTTCACATAATTAGCATGCGGGGGAGCCCACAAATAAGTCGAGGGACCTTAGTAGTTTTAACCACGGAAGAGCTAGCTCTTAAAGCTTTATTATAATAGACAATCACATATGCAACAACCATAGTAATTGAGGGGGGAGAGGTGTGATATTTAAAACTATTTCTCGAGTTCCAAAGGAACCACAAAACCAATAAAGGGAGGGGAAACCTCCCCTTACAGGCATCAAAATCGTTCCATTGTCATAGATAACTAGTTAAAGATCCTCTATGTGTCCTAGAGAAACCAAAGTGAGGGTCAATCATATCCCAGACCTCCAAAGAGAAAGCACACTCAAAGAAAATGTGTGTTATATCCTCCTCCGTCATTCTACACATAGGGCATCTAGAGGCTAATTTCAAACCCTTAAGCTTAAGAATGTCATTCAATGGGATTAACGACATAAGATAATGCCAAAGAAAAAATGATATAGAAGAAGATAAATATTTATGTCAAATCCATTTTTCCCCATATCCACAGTCACGATGTGAGTGTAGAGTGTCATAAATGAGCTTGCAAATTGAGAGAGAATTGCTTCTTTTCCACTTGGGGAGATCTCTATGAGTAGGAGTGATGGGAATTGTGAGTATATGCTTTGCATTTTGTTCCTCAACCGTAGAGCATAATTTAGAAAAATCCCAACCTTCATTATCAAAGAAATCAGAGACCAATAAAGAGTTAGAATGAGGGGAGTGAGATAAACCAGAATTGTGAGAAAACCCCCAATTTTCATTCCAGAAGGAAATGCTCCCCTCTCCAATATCCCAAAAAATGAAACCATTTGTTGTATCTCTAGCATTCACCATAGCTTTCCAAATACGAGAATCTCGAACCTTCCAAGAGGCCAAGGAAGGATGAATATTAGCACAATATTTTAGCCTCATAAACATAGCCCAAAGAGTGGAACCCAATCTAAATTTGAACCAAAGCTTACAGAGGTTCACTTCCACAGTATGCTTTAGTGCTTTAAAATCGAGACCACCAGCCTCTTTAAACTTACAAACTTTATGCCAAGTACTCCAGATTTTCTTTGCACCATTCCTCACCCAAAGAAATTTATTAAAGAGTTTCTCCATAGTACAAATAACACTTTTTCTTGGGATTGAACACTTGCAAAGCATATAAACATATAAAGGAATGCTCACACTTGCAAAGCATATAAAGGAATGCTCTGGAGAACACTAGAACCTAAAGAGATCCTGCCCCCAGTGGAAAGAAAGACATTTCTCCAATCATTCACTTTACGCTTGATTTTATCAATCACATCATCCATATGCACCTGTTTCCTTCTCCCCCTTATCAGCAAGATATTTTAAGGGGAAGAGAGATATTCTGAAAACCTGTAAACATAACACCCCATTGAATAATATGTTGCTTAACCTGTTTGCCAAAAAACAATTGACATTTGTCACTATTGAAACGAAGGTCGGAGCAGCTTTGGAAATCTTTTAAAAGTCTCATCACTTGTTTTATGACAAGTTTAGAAGCATTAGTAAAAATAATAACATCATCTGCATAAGCAAGGTGAGAGACCATCATTTTAGCTTTGTTGGAATACTGAACATGTGGATGTGAGAGTTGGAAACTATTAAGCATCCTAGAGAAATAATCAAAAGCTAAAATAAAAATAATAGGAGAAAGAGGCTCTCCCTGTTTGATGCCCCGAGAAGCAATGAAAAAACCATAAGAGTTTCCATTGACCAAGACAGAATAATAATTGTTGGCGAGCCATCTTTTATTCAAGGAGCAAAAACTTGTATTAAAACCTCTAGCTTTGAGAACATTGACGATGAAATCCCAATTCAAGGTATCAAAGGCTTTTTTGAGATCCAAGTTTGATCATCAGATTGTCACCCCTGCAATTTTTATCAAGATCCTGTAAGATTTTCTGTGCCAACAGAATATTATCAGAAATGTCACGACCTTTAATAAAGGTCGATTGTTGAGGAGAAATAAGAGAAGAAAGATGAGATTGGAGGCGAGTCACAATCACTTTATTAATGATTTTAGATATGACCGAGGTTAATGATATGGGCCTAAAATCCTTCCAATGTGATTTAGCGGTAGACTTAGGAAGAACAATCAGGGCAGGAAATACTTTGTAGGGTCAAATCCCTGGAAAAAACTTTGAATAGCCAGCACTACTTCCTTCTTAACAATGTCCCAACAAGAAATATAAAAAGTGGAGGTGAAACCATCAGGGCCAGGAGCCTTCTGTGAGCTAATATCTTTAAAGGCATTGAAAATTTCCAACTCAGTAGGGGGGTCCGACAAAGAGATTGGAGATCATATCTTTTTGGTCTTCAAAATAATCAGAAATAATATCAGTGATGGGTGAAGTATCAACATACAGAGAAGAAAAATAATCAGATGCATTAGATCCAATCTGATCAGCATCAGTAAGAGTGGAGCCCTCATCGATAACAATCTTGATAATGGTGTTTATGTTACGGCGATGTTTGATAGTGGCATGAAAGTATTTGGTGTTTCTGCATCATTCTTAAAATGATTATCACAAGCTTTCTGTCTGAGGAAATCTTTTTCAATAGAGATTTCTTCTAAAAGGGTGTGGTGAGCATCCGCGAGTTTAGATCCAAGATCGGGAGTAGGAGTAGCAATCACCTGAGCCTCTAAATCATCCACCTCTTGTTGGGCCTTTAGCACCCTAGAGTGAACATTACCAAAAGTGTCAATGTTCTATCTTTTTAAATGAAAAGCCACATTCTTATGCAGTTGCCACAACGTAAGTCATGAATTCTCACTTCCATTAGAGACCCAAACTTGTTTAATCAAGTCAATGAAAGTGGTGTGAGTAGCCCAAACATTAAGAAATTTAAAATGATATCGAGAAGGCTTGGCATGAAAAGCTAAAGTAAGCAGGATCGGATTATGATCCGAAGCAGTATGATTCAAATGTTTGACTTGAATAATATTATAATAGCTCAAAAACTGAGAGTTTCCCAAGAATCTATCCAAACGTTGTAACATGAAACCTCTCCACCAAGTGTAAGGAGGACCAGAGAAACCTAAATCATAAAGGTTAGCTTCCTCAATATGATCACAGAAACGATTAATAAGATTTGTGTCAACCTTAGCACCACCCCATCTTTCTGTAGGCGACATAATCATATTTGGATTGTCTCCAACGAACCAATTATCATTTATTTCGGCCCCCATATGAGTAAGTTGTTGCCAAAGAAGGAATTTATCCCTTAAGTGATAGCTAGCATATATAAACGTAGCCCAACCTGAAAACAGTTCAAATTAATATTGAATGAGAACATATTGCACATTGTCATCAATGATATTAACAGTGATATTCTTCTTCCAAAAAAGCTAAATTTTGTTGTTCACATTGCAGAAATGTGAATACCTCTTGAACCTCTTGATGATGTTATCTTTATGAATTGAAACAAAAGGCTCCAAAATAGCAAGGATGTCAGGTTTATGGACCACACATAAATGCTTTAAACGATTAAAGGAGTGAGGGTTCGCCACTCTTCTAATGTTCCACACCAAAACATTGAGCATTATGGCCCATGACACCCTCCCCTCTAGCAATCCTAGAGGGTAGGTGTCAGTGCTCACCTTCTGAGTGATAAGTGACATCAGTAGTATTTGATTGTGGTAATTTCGGTAGTTCAGATTTCCTTCTCCCTCGCCATTCAGATTCAAGGGCAAAGACAGCAATTGCTGATGGATCCTACTGTGAAGAGATAATGTGAGTGGAGGGATCAGAAGAGGAAGGTTGGGCGGGACAGACAAGTCATTTGAGCCTTCAACCGCCACAACATCCACCGCAACATCCTCAGCAAGAGGGTCAACCGAAACCACCACAGCATCCACAGTCTGCATAGATGGTTGTGAGAGTGTAGGGAGAGCAGATTTGTGTTCTCCAGGGGGCGGTCGATGGGTAGGAAATTTCCTTAATTCAGGATGTAAATGGAAGCAATGCTTAGAGTCATGACCAAAGATGCTACAGTGCCTACAGTAATATGGATGTTTTTCAAGCAAAACCGACTGCCAGTAACCTGTATGAGTAGAGTATCCAAATATCCTCCGGTGGAGGTAAGGTTATATCTCTCTCAATTAATATTCTAGCAACCGAGGGCCTTGTGAGATTGAAGGTATGAGCATCAAGCATTAGAGGTTTCCCTTACATGGCAGTAATTGAAAATAAAATTTCGTGATTAAACAAATGCGCTTTCAGACCAAGGAGTTTAAGCCAGACAGGGATAACAGGGAGCTCGGTTTTGGGGTCAAAGTCGATTGTCCATTTAAGGACCTTCATTCAAACATCACTTAAGTGAACAATTCTACGGGCGAAAAGCTTTGCATAATCGTCTTCATTGGAAAGTTGTATCAAAATATGTCGGCTATCCAAGGCCCCGATCTTCCAACCTCCCGAAAATTTTAACAACTCAAAATTCTTCAACAGAAAATCATATTTCGGCAAACCATAGAGGAATTTGCCAATCAAATGGAAACGACAAGCAGTGGCGAGAATAGAGTTCTCAGAATCAGAGAGGAAAAGCGCGTTTTTACCCCCCTTACGACCTTGAGGTTTAATGAAGCTACTATCACCCCAATAATGAGAGAATCATGGTAAGAGGAAGGGAAAGCAAACTTTGGGGGCGACCCAGAAGACGAAATCCCTACAGTGACCCCAGCGTAAGTTTTATCCATGACCGTAGCGAGAGGAAGAAGACGAGAGAAGAAAACCGAGAGCGAGAGTAACGCCTAAAACGAAAAACCAGAAAGATCTCACCAGGGG
>NW_018164565.1:1875950-1884274 GCF_001263595.1 Phalaenopsis equestris | reverse complement strand
TATATATAAAATATTTAAAAGTTTAGATTAACTCAAATTATGAATTGAAATTATTTCATTTCACAAAAATGAATGTTCCCAAGATTGTAGAAGAGGTAAATCCAATAGGAAATGAGGGATTATCGCCGACTACAAATATGAACTTTCCCTGATAATGACTGTTATGATGTAACTAATTCAGTAGTCTAGATCGCAGTCTAATGGAACCGATACCATCGTTGTGGTTAAGTACTTGGAGATGTTTCATGATCTGTGACCACCTTCGTTCAATGGAACATAAAGCCAAATTGAGGCAGAAAACTAATTGATGTGAATAGAGATGTTAGACAACATAGCATGTCTAGGTGAAAGAAGAGTTCCTATAGCTACTTTGGTGCTAGATGGATAAGTTGGAAGTTGTTGGTGTGAGCAGCTTTAGAATAAACTAGGGGATATGGCTAACATGATGGTAAATTAGGAGGATTTTATTGGGCTTCTTAGAAAGTAGTTTGTCTCTATATCTACTCAATAATAGATGCAGGACAAATCATTAAGTTGATGCAAGGAGAGAAGACAATAATGCAATATGAAGTTAAACTCACTAAATTGTCGATATATGCTCCACGGCTAATAGCTACTGCATAAGAGAAGAGTTACATGTTTCTTTTTTTATTTGAAGGATTCGATCAGGCATCTGTTGGTGTCTTTGGGAATTAATGATTACTCAGTGTTAATGGAGCGGTTTAGACGAGTAAAGATTGAGTATCAGCTTACTCAAAAGCATAAGAAGATACACAAGAAGAGCATGGTCGAAGGAGAGCATGTAGTTTAACCAGAGGGATCCAATGAGAAGAGTCCCAAGTCCAATTCAGGTGGATTTTATTGTGGCACAACTCGGAGTACTATAGTCACCTATGCTAATGTGGAAGACATCATAAGAGTAAAGTTTGATGGGCTCCAACACATGCTACCGGTGTCGTTAACCTGGTCACATAGCTAGATACTTCCCTACATTTGGCCATATGACATTTGAAGAACGTAAACCAAGTCGGTCTTCTTTACAGAAGATTGCATGTAGGTAAAGCAGGATATAGCCTACAACTTCCTCTTCTACTCAATTTCAACCAAGACAACTAGTTTGATCTTGAAGTCATGCCCTAAGCAAAATCTACTGTCGTTGATTTTGATGATTTTGATTCTTATATGGAATGATTTGTGTTTTTTTTTTTTTTCTTATATGTGTCATTTTAGTTATCATTTGTCAAATATTTCTCTAATTATGTATTTTTGTTGTGTATTTTTAATTTTTACTGGAGATGTGATGTTATCTTTGTTATGTTATCTTGTTTTAGTTGATGGAGGTAGTTTAGTTAAGTCGTTTTATTTCATATCTTTGTTTTACTGCGTCCGTGTTTCAATCTTTGTGAATGAGATCTAGACTTCTTTATGAAAATTTATGGATAGTTCATTTGGATAATAGTCTCTTTCTGGAAGAATGATGATAATATGTAATTAAAATAATCATAGGCGTCATAATTCGAAACAATTTACTGTTAGAATTGAATTTATTCTTTATCAGCATAATGAATATAGAGAGAGTATTGCTAACATTGCATTTTTGTTTAACTAAATATATCAATATCATTTCAATCAGTAGTTCTAGAGATATTAAGGATTTTAGAGGATTCCAAAAATATTAAAATGAATCAATACAAAAAGATTTGAGGATCTAGAGTTACTTTCAAGAAGTGTTATGATGATGTTTAATAATTTTATAGGTTTCACAACGAAAATCTTTGATATTTTAATTTAAGATAAGAGGGGAATATTGAATATTTTTAGTGTGGTGCCCTAATCTATAAAGGTGTCCAAATGTAGATGGTGTGAGAAGTTGAGCGTGACAATTGATCTCAGTAAATAAGAGCATATCCTTTTTTTTTAGCTTACTCAATTGTCTTCCCCGCGGTAATCCAAAAAAACACAATGATCAATAAAGAATTTGACTTTTTTTATATGATCTTTGATAAATTTATGACAGATAAAATTTTAACTATAATTTGGCATGTAATGCATTATTGAGAGTTAAGCTGGAGAACTTGAGATGACTTTCAGTCATATAATAGTTGCTAAAGATTCATTTGCATTTTTTTTTATTACTAATGGATTAGAGTTTATAAATTTGAAAATGTAGGCTAGATTAATCATGTGTTTGTGGCCTTTGAAGCTAGAATCTAGAAAGCGGATTAGATTAATTATTAGAGACACTAATAGTATTAGAATTAAAAATTTGATCATTCGGAGCAATAAAGCAAGACATTTATGGCTTTTCTGAGGAACTATGACAGTTATTTTAATTTCTTAATTTCTTTTGAATTGAGCTCTTTTGATTATTAGGCAAGTCCAACCTTTTTTTTAATCTATCTTTATTTCCTCTATAGCCTTGAAGATTCATGAAATTTTCAGCATTTATTTTTGGTGTGCATTTTCTTTATGTAGTAGGTGACTAGAAATTTTCGCTGGGAAAAAAATTTGGCTCTTAGAAGATTCTATGTTAGAAAGTTTCTTATTTTAGGATTTAGAAGTTGTCATAGTAGATATTTTGAGAGTCCTTTGATCATCGTAATCCTTTTTTTTTTCTAGCTCATACGAGTAAGAGTACTTCTTTTACAAAAGGGAGATTTTTTAGTCAAATTCATCATTGAGTCCTGCTAAAAACTCAATGATTTTCTTTTGCTCGACAAATTATTTAAGGATCACCGCGTTATCTTGACATAACATATTGAAATCTTAGCAGTAGTATAATTTCAACTAGTAAATTTTCATGAAATTAAAGCATTCAATGACAGAAAATATCTTATTTAGTAGTAATGAGATATGTTTTATTTTGTAGATGAGTGAAAATTTTTAATTTTTTTATTAGGTTTGTTTACTACATCCCAACTTTCTTTGACATTGGAGAGGGACATAAAAGGCTCACTGATCTCCATCTTCGATTGCATGGTGTGTTGTTATAATGAATTCAGTTTCTTTCGGAAGTATAAATTTTTTGTTTTTAGGTTCTTGAAGTATATTCACTAGGTGTTGGATCTTTTTCTTTTCTTTCAAAAAAGTTCTTCATGATTTGGGTCCAATTAAGTTATTTTTTTTCGTTCAAGTGTATGATGCTTGAAATTATTTGGGTTCTTTCTTGGTCCGATTTGCACCATTAATCATGATCAACTCCTTTGGAGGGAAAAAGATAGAAAATCAGACAATTAGAAAGAGAATATGACCAAAAAAAATGAGGTTAAAAGTGGAAATCCTAGTCATAGAGAAAAAGAAATGTTGAAAAGCAAACATTGACCTTGGTATGATATCATATAATAAAACAATAGAGAAACTCAATTTTATTTATTTATTTATTTTATTTTATTGCACAAGATGTGAAGTTTATATACATGTTTAGAGGCATTACAAAGTAAGGAATAAATCTAAAAAAGGGGGGCAGGGGAATATAATGAGGCAGGTGATCTTATAAAGAAAACATGGATTACTATGTGAAGGCCATAGAGAAATTGATGTGATGGAACAACAGCCTGCCTTAAATTCTTTGCTAGGATTGGAGAGTGAATGGGCCCCCACTATATAAGAGAGAGAGAGCAACTTCCATTGTAGTTATGCTTGACAATGATTTGATATCTTCATTTTTAAAAAAATTTGTAGGTTCTGTTTAGTTTTTACTGCTTTGGGTTCCATAGTGTCATATACTACTGCCGTAAGTTAGCTCAGGATGTTTTTCAGCTTTTTTTTCCTTTTTTTTTTCGGTTATGTTGCATAATATTTTCTAATTTTGTAAGAAAAAAAAAAGGTTTCTACGATTTTTTGTGAAAGCGGTTTTACAAATTTACCTATCTTATATTAAGTCAAGTTTGAATGCATTTGGTTTATATATATACAATTTTGCTGACATAATTAAGATTATAATTGAATGTAAGCTTTTCACAATTATGCAGATAGATGGAATGAAATAGTAAATTATATTTGCCAGTATAGGAAGATATTAATATAGGGATGATGACCATTGAAGTGGTTTACAATTATTTGATTGTTCCTCTTGATTTCGTACACATTCCTTCATTTATAATAGCAGAGTTCTTTAGCGAATATGATTGTAAAAGAAAAAAAGCTTTCGCCTTCAACATGCTGGGAGAGTTTTTTTTATTTTATTTTAATGTAGTCTTCATCATTTATTGACATATTTATCAAGCTAGTGGTACCAATCATCCTCTATGTTCTCGGGGTTTTCATTTTCTCATGGAACCTCATGAGATGATCAATCTCGACTCTCCATCTCCCTTAGGGACAATGGTATTTTATTACCTAAAATAAATGGCTTTTGACTATACTATTCTCAAGTGGATGCTCGATAGTCTTGAGCCCACTATTGCTTCGATTATCACATTTCATGAGACTGCTAAAAGGATGTAAACTTTTATATATTTCTCCTATTTTCAGGACAACATTTATTAGATATACGCTATATTTTCTTAGCTTATTCTCTTTGATCAAGATATCAAATTTATTATAATTACTATAGCATCTTGAAAGGATAATATGGTGAACTTTTTCAGTATTGCCCTTTTATCAATGATTCAACTTCTTCTTTTTGCAAACATAATTAGGAGTTCTCGTTGCCAAGTTCCTCCCCAAGCTTCATTCATCCCTGCAATCTATTTAAACTAAATTGATGGCATCTTTTACTGTCTCCAATATCTCCAATGCTCTCTCTGGTTTTTAAATTAATTGAGTTATCTGAAAAGCCAAAGGTGGTTTTGATGATTTGAAAATTTTTTTGGTGGACCATTTTTCAAAAAAGACATGCTAAGAGTAATTATCATGGAAAAAATTTTTTTAAGAAACATGTATATTAAAAAAATATACAAAATATTGTAATAATTTTTTGGGGGGATTTTTTTTTAAAGTGCAAGTATTGTTTTGAACCTTTGAGCTTTGAATAGTCTTAAACACGATCAATGTGCCATACGAATGGAGAATGTAAGAAACAGAGTGCATCAGTTTGAAGGTTTTACATTCAATAGTAGATGTCTAAAAACCTGCATTAAGCTTAAATAAATTATTAGACATTTTCAATATATGTTTCTTAGAATTAAATTTGAATTTATCAGTTATTTGGGTTCATGTTGTCAACAATAAATTTTATCAATTTGATATATATGCTTCAGTTTGATTGAAGGAGAGTATTAACGTTGGAAAATATATTAAATGTTAGGAAAGAGTTTCGTGTTCAGTGAGTGGTATGCAATTATTTGATCATTCGTATTCATTCCTCTTTATAAATTGAAGGGTCATGCAAGTTAATAAGATAGCTTTTCTCTAGCAAAATTTAAATTTCATTGTTCTTGTACTTATTACTTGTGCTTTTATTGTCTGCTCGTGCAGATTTTCTATTATGCGCCAAAAATGGTGGAGAGTTGGAAAGGGCTGAAACTTCTATCAAGAGCAGAATTTCATGCCGGAGCCCACGTGACAAAGTTCTTGAGATTGCAGATGTTGCCTACGTCTGATCGCACAAGTGCAACACTTGGATCTGATAAAACCAACAGATTTGCTCTACTGTTTAGCACACTTGATGGGAGTATTGGTTGTGTTGCCCCGCTGGATGAGCTTACCTTCCGCAGACTTCAAACCCTTCAGAGGAAATTGGTAGATTCTGTTCCTCATGTATGTGGCTTGAACCCTAGATCATTTAGACAGTTCCGATCAAATGGGAAGGCACATCACCCAGGTCCTGATAATATAGTGGATTTTGAGCTGCTTTCCCAGTAAGTCTTCTTTCCATTTTTTTATGCATGTGGAAATATCTGTAGTAATCTTCAGCTTTCTTGTGCAAGTTCACAACTCTGTCAATCTTAATGATTTATATGTTGAATTTCGATAGTTTGACACTGTTGTGAATTTTTTTATTCTCTCTAGTTATTTGATATTCATTTATCTAAGATCTCAGTAATTGCATTCAAGCTTAATTACCCTTTTTTTCGGAAAGGTTGGATTGTCTTCTTTTAGTATGGCACGATTTCCATTCTTAGAAATCATGAATTATAATGCTGAAAAGAATTCAAACTTTATTTTTTTTTTTTTTTTTATTTATACCATCCAAATCTTTCATATCACATCAAAAATATCACCATTTTAACTAAAACAAAAAATACCTCTTTTGGATAGGGACGGTGGTATGTATGTAAAAAGCAATGTTTACTTAAGTAGATAAGAATTAAGAGTTATGTTCGTAAATCTTCTAACTTGTTTTGTGATGTATATGAAGGTACGAAATGTTACCGTTGGAGGAACAGTTGGAGGTTGCTAATCAAATTGGAACCACGCGAGCTCAAATACTCACCAACTTGAACGATTACTGTGTTAGTACAAGCTTCCTGTGAAGATTGGATTATAGTATGCGCGAGAGTTGGCGGCATCTCTTCCAGTTATTTAAAAGTATGATGTACCGCCTGAAGTGTTAATTTCCGCCGGCACATTAAGCACCAATTTTCGTTGAAGGATTACGCTGTGCAATCTTTGAATGTGATCCATGAGCTTTGTAAGTCAAATGTATTAAATTATTTTTTAAGTAGGAAGCCCTGGCTGGCTGTTTTTTCTCAAGCCATTTTTAAGGCTTTTAAGTGTTATATTTCATCTTTTTCTTTTACGATATTATATATCAAGCAGGGGATGTTTTGAAATATTTTGCGCTCATGGTTAAGTTATGAGTAATAGAAAACTTGAACATATTACATTTCTACTACATGAGTGTCAGTGTCTTCTTAGCTAAATGCTGTCCAATTTATGAAAATGGTTGATAAAAAATGACTAACATGAGCTATTCATAAATATGAAATCCATTTGAAAGTCGTTTTATAAGTTATAAATACAGTCATGTAAAATATATGCTTCTATTTATCCATATAAATCTACTTGTATCAATATGGATATACATGATATTTTTTTGTCTGATCATGTTAGTATTATGCTCTTAGAATAGATAAACTTCGAAAGTATAGTGAATATAAGCTAATTATATTTGAATTTGATCGAACAAAAACCAAATCTTTTAGCTTTATTCTCTTATTCTGCCTAAAGACTAGGCCTATTCCTGTACTCTTTAAGGATTTAACCGTTAACAACATTAGTTTAAAAAGATTAGCTTTACGGGGATTATGAATTATCATGTAACCCTTAGTTTTATCACTATTTTTTCCTTCGTTCAGTAGGATCTACTTTATATATATATATATATATATAAGAAATTTCAAATAGTTGGGCTTAGCAATTTCTCTACAACTCCGTATTTGATGGAAATGGAGCGTTGTTCAAGCTTCAGAATCAAACATAAGAGGACCCTATTCTTTCTCGCTAGTCATGTAATTGCATCTTTCCAGAAAGGAGAGCCGGGTGAGCTTTAATAATCTGGCAGCTGGTCAAGTACTTTTTCATCATTAGGTAGCTAGTACTTGTCATGACCATGGTCTTAGGCTTTCTTTATTGATGGCTTCAATTGAACTTAGATCAAAAGTCATCATTATTTTCTTGGGCTGGTATTCAGATTTTGTTGGGGGCATTTACAGACACGGCACACAAAATATTACTATTTACAAAACAGCCAACCCCCTTGCATCATTTTTTTTTCAAATTCCCACACAAATATCAAATTTCACAATACAACTCCTAACTGATATTTTTCATTTCTATCAGGCATCATGTCATAGATTTAAATATTACAATTTTTGAACTTTTGAACAAATTTAATTGCAAATTTACATGTATTGTAAATGCCGAACCTTGAACTCAAGACCTCTTAGTTGAAAGTCTAAAATTGCAACTAATAACCTAAAATAATCATAATATTTGAACATTTGGTCAAAATTTGAGACATTCACATTCATAAATTTTAAGCAAAAATTTTACTAAGAGTTTAGGAGTCCTTAGAATTATATTGAAATTCTATCACTATAGTCCTTTGAATCCAATTATAAAATCATTTTTTTATTTTAGATTCTTCATGTATTTCTTTTAAATATTATTTAATAAAACATTAACTGATTACGGTCAAAACAAATTAATCCCAAAAATATGTGAAATTATTAAAACTGAAAATTAAAATTATGAGAAATTAAAAAAATAAATTGATTTATGTGTTATTATTATTCTTATTTTGTAATTTTTTAGATTTAATTAGTTTTAAATTAAGTATAATTTGTAGGGTATATAGTGGTGGTGATTTGGGAGGTAATTGTGCAAATTCAAATTAATTTATGAGGAAAAGATGAAATTTAAAATATCATATATATATA
>NW_018164565.1:1871887-1875730 GCF_001263595.1 Phalaenopsis equestris | reverse complement strand
ACAAGGCTACAAAGATTTATAATCAATTAAAATATTGATAAAGAAAATATAATAAAAATCATTCAATTAGATTGAAATGATGTTTTAATATAAATAATAATTTTTAAAACTTGTTCAAACCCTTATTGTCTTATGTCTTATGGCTAAATGTTTAGGGTTGTTAAAAGGACTTTTTGTTCGTGAACATCTCGTGTTCGGCTTGTTCGTATTCGGCTCGCTAAGCAAACAAGCCGAACACGAACACACTTTTTGAGCTCGAAATATAACTTGCTATCGCTCTTGTTCGCCTCGTTTACACACCCATATATATATATATATATATATATACAGAGGAGATAGGTCCAAAAAGGGTTTGTTTATTGATGCTTCAAGTGCCCTTGCTAATTGAAATTATATTTACAGTATTGAATGAAAGGGTTCAAAATTGCGAAAAAGAAAAAGAAAAGGTTTGTTTTGTAAAAAGGGTGGGAAAAATGATAGGATCTCTCATTGGGCCTGGCTCTGTCCTTTCAAGAACAATTGGGGACAAAGCAGTAAAGCAGCAACATGGCCTTCATGTGCTGAGCAGAAATGTAAGCTTTTCTCTCCATCTTTCTCTCTTATCTCTTTTTTAAAAAAGTTATATTTTAATTTTATTTTTTTATATTTATTTTTTTATGTGTTAGGGCAATTACGAGGGGCATACGATTGAGAGATAGTGATTCCTGGTCGAGGGGCCTGCTGTGGCTGTTCTTTGCTGTTCGTGGCATTTTTTAATCATAAATACTCTGCGCCTTGACTAAAAATATTAAAATAATAATTGTAATAGTAGAGATTAAATGTCTTGAAAAATGCAATTACTAGTTTTTAGTATTATCAAACCAAATTCTTTTGGATAATTTATTTATTCCTAATTAGTGTGTTGTTGTTCTAACACTTTTTAGGGTCTGTTTGGGGCAGCTGCATATGTTTGAAAAAAACAGTTATGTCGTAGTTGTAGATTAAGTTATTGTGGGGGAAGCAGTGTGTATATTTGGTTAGTTTAATTGTGCATCAACTGTGCTGTAGTTTTTTCTCTGAAATAAAGATGTATTGCCCTTATATACATATGATATTTGTAAGTTAATCATTTCAGAACTAACACGTGCATAATAACATAAACAAAATTATTAGAAATTATGAAAAACTCTCACAAGTCAAGAAAATTCAAATAGAGAGCGAGACAAGAAGATGCTACTTGTTGTATAAATTAGAATAACTGATTCAATGGTATGAGTTATCAGACCATCATAAGCGAAGTCTAGAGCATCTATCATATGTGTGGCTCCATACTTTTGAATCTTCTTATTTTTTTCACACCTTATTATAAAATTCATATTCATTTATATAAAAACATTTATCTTTTTGTGACCTTATTGGAGCCATTGAAAAGTACTCTAATTTCTTCTGATATTGACTCTTAGCTCTTATTATCTATATGTAATAAATGTGTCACTATATCTTGTAAATATTTACCAAGTAATCAAATAAAGCACAAATTTTTTCCAGCCACATTGAAAGAAGAAAGAGTTATAAAGAGCTCTACAACATATTGATCATTCCAATTCTAACCCCTTCAAACCCAGAAAATTCTTGAAAGAGAAAATTCCAAGCACTTTTCTTATTTGAACACCACAATACTTTGGAGATTGACTCATATTTCAATCATCAATAGCTTGATCCAAATAAAAATTTTTGGCTATATATATATATATATATATATATATATATATATATATATATATATATATATATATAATTATGTAGCTCGACATTTCTAAAATTTGTCGTACATTTGTCGTACAAATATCTGACAGTGACACATGTCTGACACGCTGCAATATTTCTCCGACACTACAAAATATGTGTGAATTTGTTTCAAGTTCGAACACGTCCGACACACACCTCAACACTGCATCAGACGTAAGCTTAACATGATTTCGAAAAAATGAGACACCGAAATAAAAAAAAAAATTATAAATGTATGCACAGCCTTAATTATATCTTATATCCAAAACTGTCCGGTCTCTTATCATGCTGAAGCTCCCTCTAACCTTCATCAAAATCAAGCATCCAAGTTGCATCCAATATTCATCACAATTGAGCATCATTAATTCCTTCTTTGTAATCATATGATTTTTAAATTTTTAGCAAATAAATTGAATGAATTCTTTTAAAACACTTTATATCTAATTTTAAAAATTAATTTTAATAAGCATGTGATTTTATAATATTAAATTTTATTCTGGCATAATCATATTATGATTTTTTTTAATAAATAATTATAAAAAAATATATATATATATATATATATATATATATATATATATATATATATATATATATATATATATCCATCTATCTGGTGAAAACATACGAAAGAATAAATTCATCTGATAAAACTAATCCAAAACAAGATGGTACAGACACACGTACGACTCTTATGCCTCATAAAAAAACATAAGCAGGATTTATGAAGTGCTGATCCCCACATCATCCCCCCCTTTTCAAATTAGTTTTAAACTCATGAAATTCAGCAGCAGGGACGCGAGCAGGCCACATGGCCTCTGCTCCCCTTCTGCATTAACCGTCCTTTGAACATCACATCCCCTCACATCATTGAATTTAGATTTGTCTTTATATCAAAGCGAAAAAAATTGCTGTATGTATCCCGTAAACCTCCATACTGTACCTTCCAGTAAATTCTGTGTTTTTATTTTCATATATATAGGTAGGTTATAAGAGTATAACGCGATTATAACCTCTCAAAATCCTCCATCTAACATGTTTGTAAATTATAGATGTACGCATCTCTGTGTGCGTCTTATGTACTCAATTTTTTTCTGAGACAAAGAGAGGGAAGAGAGGGGAGGCCGCAACGAATTATCTTTTTGAGGCAAATTAGGACATTTATGAGCTATTGGGCTTTTTTTTTGTATAATCGAATATTTTTTTATATATACGAGAAATTAAGGAAATAGACCAAAAGTCACTCTTACATGAAAATACCTTCTTATTTTATAGTAGAGAGAATGCAATGAAGAAAATTTAGTGAGAGCTTTACAAGTTACCTTAGGTCTTTGACGTAAGTGAGCTCACGGCTCAATGCTCAGCCAATGTTCGGTCGTCCAGACTATCAGTCAGTCGTCTAGTCTGTCGGTCATCCCCTTCAGAGTTTCAGTCTAACACAATTTTGCTATACAAATATAAAAGTTTAGACAATACACATATAGAAATATAAAAATCATGTCATATGTTCGTAAGCTCATAAATTTTTGCATATCTTGGGTCTAAATTGATGATTTTGCACATTTAATAAATTTATAACTGCTAGCTAACATCTTAATGAATTAAATTACAAATGCATACTCCAATAATGGTAAATTGAAGAGGCCTAGACGACCACGTAGCTAATGATAAGAGGTTATATAATTCTTAAAGAGTAATATTTTTATAAAAAACTTCTATAGGCCACAAGTCTTATTCAGCTGATCTCATTAGCGATTCCATCAAACACGTGGGATCAAAATGAAATCACTGAATATATTATATAAATATGATTTATTTTAATATATAGTCATTGACATAGCTGCTATGTGATATTCATTACTATCCTCCATAATGCATGAATATTATGCTAATGCGCTTTACTACAATAATCCAAGTTTATGTATCTGACGTAGGGGTGTAGATAAGTAGAACTTGTCTTCGTATTCAGTTTGTTTGAAATAAGCTCGTGTTTGAAATTGTTCGTGAAGTCATTGTTCGTGTTTGTTTCTTAACGAACGAGCCGAACACGAGCTGTTCGCGAACGACGAGCCAGTT
>NW_018164565.1:1859783-1871663 GCF_001263595.1 Phalaenopsis equestris | reverse complement strand
TATTAGTATATCACTAATATAATATATTAATATATTATTATTATTATTTTATTATATATTATAATTTAAAAAATTAAATTTTTTTTAAATATCATAAATTTAATATATATAATTATTTTAAATTATTTATATTTCGAACAATAACGATTTGAACACGAACGAACGCATCACTGTTCGTGTTTGGTTCGTTTAACTAACCGAACGAAAAAAAATTTGTTCACATTCGTCTCATTTACTCATTGAACGAATTGTGCACGAAGTCATCAACAAATCGAACACGAAGAACGAGTTTTCTTTGACAGTCATAACCTGATGTATAAAAAAAGAAGGCACTGTTTGTAAAATAATATCTAAATGACGTAGGAAATTTAAATAAAAATTAAATGTGGACTAAATTTATAATTTTTATATAGTTTAGTACGACATCAAACAGCGGGACTGTACCTCTCCCCTTTCTCTTTCTCTTTCTATCTCATTCTATTAATTTAAGAAAAAAAAATAATGAGATTTCACTCTCAGAAGTAATACAGCGGCACATGCATGAGAGAGAATTTAGAGGGACCTACGGAAAAGTACTGCCGTATTGTTTATGCGGGTCTCTGGTCTCCGTCAAAAATCCAACGGCCAGATGTACGGATAGCTGATCTGATCGGACGGCTCATAGTAAGGGCTGTCAAAAAGCTCATTGTTCGCGGCAGTTCGTGCTCGATTCGTCAATGAGTTCGTGTTCGATTCGTTCAATAAATAAAAGAGATGAACGTCAATAAATTTTTTTCGTTCGATTAGTTAAACGAACCAAACACGAACAGTGATGCGTTCGTTCGTATTCGAATCGTTATTGTTCCAAATATAAAATAATTTAAAATAATTATATATATATATATATATATATATATTTTGTGATGTTTTAAAATATTAAATTTTATAAATTAATAATATTAATATATTAACATGCTATATTAGTAATATACTAATATAGATATTATATATTTATATAATATAAGTTATATAATTAATATAGTATATTATTTCTATATATTAATATTATGGATGTCAAACTGGCTTGCTGTTCGCGAACAACTCGTGCTCGGCTCGTTCATTAAGAAACGAACGCGAACAGTGACTTCACGAACAATTTCGAACACGAGTTTATTTCAAACAAACTAAATTTCAAACGAACCGAAAATGAACATAAGCTATATTCGTTCGATTCGTTTACACCCCTATTCATAGCTATGAATCCAATCTCCACTCATTGTAATCTTTACTCATCTTATACAGTTTGTGGGAGGTTTTGCAGAGATGACATTCAATTTTTATGTAATTTGTATATCAGAAATTCAATTTTTCATTTTTAGTAATATGATATTTTATTGTCTCAGTCAGATAAAGTTATATGCATTAAAATGGTTTATTTCATTTTTAAATAGTTAATATTAATAATTTAATGTGACTTAAGGATTTAATTGTTATACCAATAAATATAAAAATTTTAGATATATAATTACAGACGAATTTTATGGTGTGTAATGTAAAACTCCCGAGCTTACGAATAGGCATTCGCCTAAAGATACAAATGAGTTGAGCAGAGTTTGAATCATGCCAAGCTTAAGCTCGACTCATCTGGCAACTATGAATTCGAGTCATGCTGACTCGAATGACGAGCTCAAACTCACGCGTACTAATAGCGTCTGCCTCACGGAGCGCTTATTCTATCAGGACATAAGATGTAAATTGACGTCCAGAGTCCAGTGGGCTTCACTGTAATACACTGGTTGTGTAGGTTTTTAAGAGAGATAGGCCCACTTACAACGTGACACATGATCACGGAACTCCAGACATAAATTTTACGTTGAGTGTACTGATGGAATAATTTTTCCTGCTCACGGGCCCGAACTAAATCTATCATGTAAAATTTTGATTAAAAATTGCTACTTAGCCAATAAACATTACCGCACATAAAAATACATCCATTCCATATGTTCCTCCCTCGCGCATAATAACTTCGCTTTAACTCGAGTACCCCACGGCGCTCAAGCCTTCTGCTCTTCTAACCCCCACCATCACGTGCTTCTACTTCATCTCCTCTCTATAAAACCCCACCAAATCTCCCAACTCTTCCCACAACTCTTCCTCCTCTCCTCCTCCTCTGCTTCTCCTTCCAAAAATGGCTCTTTTGAAGTCACACAAGCTTCCCCCAGCCACAACTCTCAGGCAAATACTGAAGAGATGCTCCAGCCTAGGAAAAAAAGAAACCATCCGCAATCTTCCCGTCGATGTTCCAAAGGGTCACTTCGCCGTCTATGTCGGCGAGAAGCGCCGCCGCTTCATCGTCCCCATCTCGGTCCTAACGCACCCGGAGTTTCGGAGCCTTCTCCAGCTTGCAGAGGAAGAGTTTGGATTTGATCATGACATGGGTCTTACAATTCCTTGCGAGGAAGTTGTTTTCTGTGCTCTAACTTCGTCGCTAATGTGAGGATGTCGAATTCATATGTATGATGATGTATAATATATGTATAATTATATAAGGAGTTCGCATGCATATGAATTCCGTAGGTAAATATTTTATTGGGAGAGAGCAGAGTTGCCTTCTGTTTCTAAGCTGTTTTTGCTCTGCTTTAGCCTTAATTCTCCTCTGTTCTTCTTCTTCTTCTTCTTTGTCTGTATTGCCGTGATATTTTTTCTTAATTATTTGGGCTGTTTAGTGATGTGGATTGTGTAGGATTAACGACCAGCGTGTATGCGGTGGCGCCGCCTTGTAACATGTAAATGCTGGCTCTCTTTCGAGTTCTGAAGTCCGGTGGGTGCAAGTTGCAATTTTTCTAATTTACAAGCATATCACATAATTCTAATTTATTTACATTTTTAAGACTTTGGTGGGATAAAGTTACATATGAAAAATGGTATTTGGCGTTTACTAAAGAAGTAATTGTGATATTTTTTTGATATGATGTTAAAGATATGAGTGGTATGTATATGAATATGAAAAGTTTAGTTGTTATATTAGTAAATAGAAAAAAGTTATATGGTGTGTAAGTAAATGCCTCATTTTTTTAATGGTTTTTATTTTATATTAATATATATTAATTTTTCTTATAATTTGCATTTTTTGGGGGCAATTTGAGGATAATATTAGAAATTTCATCCAAAAGAAAGAAAGGACAGATTTGTTGGATGGGACAGTGAATGGTATGATGAAGAAAGAAGCCCTTTCTCCCAAATTGAGATTATGTTTTTTGATGAATCAAATTAGTTTCCTACTTAGCATAATGACCTTTGATAGGTAAGGCATACAAAATTAGGAGCGGTTATTGCGTCTCGCGTGCGCCGTCCAATGAAATTAAAAAAAAAAAAAAATTAAAAGTGGGTCCACTGACATACACCTTTTGGTAAAGAATGGGTTTTTATTGGCGCACCGCACGCATCTCTGCGTGCGGTGGGCGGACGCAATAATTTTTCCAAAATTAGAGGCATCTACATACCACCCACTTCCCATGTATTTACATATCTAACACCTAAAAACATTTATACCTCTCAAATTTTTCAAATCACATCAAAAATATCACCATTTTAAAATTTAAAATTGTGAAATAAACCCTTTCATGAATAGTTAAGGTTATATATATATATATTTTATATATTATATATATACCATATATATATAAAATTGAAGTTTAAGTTCTAGATATGTAGATACATATGAATTGAGTGGTATGTATGTAAATCGTTCGCAAAATAAATAGGGGCATTAACATAGGCAGGAAACAATTCTTATGCATTTACATATCTCACACATACACTTTTATATTTGCACACATAACACTCAAATCTTTAATATCAGATAAAAAATAGCACTACTGCTAATTTTTAAAATTGAAGTACACTTTTTCGTGCATAAGTTTAAAGCACCAAAGTGTTATGTATGAAAGTATGAAGTGTAAGTGTGAGATATATAAATAAATAAGAATTGTGTTATGTATGTATATTTCTGAGATAAATGTTGATAAAGATAGTTGAAAGGACGAGATTTTCCAAAAGTAAGAACTAACCAAAAATAAAATTAATCATTAATTATTATTTAGTTATGAATTTGTTGAACTCAAGTTTGTCCGTGAATTACAACCAAGACATAGAGTGTAGATAAAAAGAGAAGAAGTGAGAGAGAGAGAGAGCTAAGAATCTTAAGAGTATAGTATCAGTAATATCTATGTGTTTCTCTAAAAGTCCCCTTTTTACATGTTAATATTCTTATATTTATAGTGGATAGAAGTTACATTGTGAAATATTGATAATGTTCTTGAAATTCTCTTTTATCGGTCGGCTGTCACAACTGTCAAGATAAACATTATTATGGTTTAATAGTTACTTATCGGATCTCAATTTCACTCTCTCCTAGGTCAACGAGTTGTTTGTCCATTTATTCGGTCAACCTTTTCAGCTCGGTTAACTTGATCTTCTACTCCATGCTGATTGATATGCATTAGCACTTGACATGATTAATCTTTTGACACGTGTCTTTTCGTGAATTGCTTGATTTAATTTAGTGTACTTTGATCATACATATTTTGGTTCTCTCATGCATTAATAGGCAGCAATATGCGATAAGAACGTAAGAATTAATTTTAACAACAGTTTTGTCTTATTAAATACCTTCATTGATTAATACCTCCTTGACTATTGTGCACATACTGCTTCTAAATAGAGGGTAATCTTTCTAATTTTTCATATTTCATGTTTTCTCTTTGTTTCTCTTTTATATCTTGGTTGCCTTTCCAAAAAAGAAGTGTCCTCGCAATGAATAAGTTGTTGAAATCCCAATGCGCTATCCCGAGCAAACTTTTGTTGCGTGGGTTGTTTGCCGAGGAGAAGAGTAAGGGACACCATGAGAGAGACCGAAAGAGAAAACTCATGGAGAAAAAGAGGACGGATTTGCCTTGGGTCAGGTTGGCTCTTCTAAAATGGTCCTTGAGAGTGCTCATATTTAGCCATGGATACTCTACGAGCTACAGTGATCTTGCAATTACCTGGTAGGGCACCACCGCGCCTCTCGTTGCAGCCCTGAGTTTGGTTGGGGATCGGATATCACCAGTGCCCGTTGATCCCTCTCTGTTGTAGCAACTTCATCCACAGGAGTCGCCAGTGTCTAGCATGATTAGAGCCACGAGCATCTACTAATTCTTAGTCGAAATAGATTTTGTTGCAGGTTACCGATTCATTCATTGTCACAGGTATTACAAATTATAAGACCCAATAGGGTTTGAATGGAGATCCTGTGACATAGGATGAGATTGGGGTTCATACCTAGGAAGATAATCAGCCCATCGAAGAAGGTAGTGAAGTCGAATGCTTCGGGAATCTCTCGTTTCCTACCAAGATACAAGAGTGATAAGTGTGAGCTACCCAAACGTATCATGTGGAATTAGCTCACGGCTTGGCTAATATTTAGAGCTATAAGCTCATGATGTTGGTTTCCAGGGAGGTCCAGAGATGTATGTCATGTCATCCTGCATGACATGACTTGAAGAGGAGATTTCAACGATGAAGCAGATGGTGTTTATTCTTCAACGGGAGCAAATAAATTTGTGAGGGCTATTACGAACCCTCCAAGCCCATATTGAATTTGATAAACTAGGACAATTTTGGTTGGGAGTTGAATTTTTTTTCGGATGTTGGTTCGATTGGGCCATGTCTCAGCAGAAGCAAATTCAAATTCATGTATAAGTTACTTTCTCTTTCACCATTGATTCAGAGTCTTGTAATGATTTTGTATAATAATGTATTAAATTTTATTTTTAGGCAAAATGATATTTTCTATTGATTTTTGTCCTAGCCTTTTCTAATTGGGTTTTCTATGTGGTTAATGTCAGTTTTACCCAGTGATGATTGGCATTAACTTTGACCTTATAAAGTAGTGTCATAGCTGTAGATTCACTTTTTTCTTAGCTTTGGTCATTTCTTAAGTTTTCATCTCCTTCAATCAAGTCATGGCTTCTTATTGCCAAGATGCGGCTTCTCGCATTACATGTTAATCCTCTTGTGACTTCATGATGACTCTATCTACTCATTTGGGGATTTTTCATAAGAATTTTGAAATTTCTTAAGTTGTGATCGAATACAACATCAATGAATAGTATATCACCCTTAGGGATGAATATACTACCCTATGATAGATTCAATTCTAAAGTCATTATTTCACTACTCATGGTGCTATGAAAATAAGTTTTTTTTCTATCATAAAAGAGCATGGTTTATTTTAATTTTGATGCCTCGTATCCATAAAGAGTTAACTCCTTTTAGTTAATTGGATCTTATAAAAAAATATTTTCTAATAAAACTCTCGATTAAAATAGTGGTTAATCATTTATAAATATTATAAATCACCAGGAAAGAGAAATTTGTCAACATTAATCAAGAAATCATTTATCACTGCCCTAGGATAGATTAAAAATTTGTCAACTAACTGTGGAGTTAAGGTGATCAGCTAGGCTTCTCCTAATCCTAGCCTTTTGCAGATGGATATGGCATAAGGTTGATGTTAACTCCTAAGTCACAAAGAGCCTTCCTAAAAAATTTGTCTTCTATGACACAAGGAATGATAAAGCTATCTTGGTCCTTAAGTTTCTATAGTAATTTTTTCTACAAGATAGCGCTACATTACTGGGTTTGGGCAACGGTCTCAAAATCTCCTAGTTTTTTTCTTCTTATTTAGAACATCATTCACGAACTTCACATAACTAGGCATCTGTGTTGTGGCTTCAGTAAAATAATGTTGATGGTGAGCTTCTTAAGAATCTCTAGACACTTATAAAATTGTGGATCTAGCTTTTATTTTTGCAGTTCTATAGGAGGCATTGGTCTCTCTTATACTTTTTCGGTAAGTGAGTCTGTTTTTTCTAAGTCCTTGGTTGGGCTTTCATTGTGTTTTTCAAATTTAGGATCTAATTCTATAAGACTACTCATCTTCCTAAGTATGTCTTCCAACTCCTTCCCACTTCTAAGTCTCACAACTTGTAATTTCTTCTTTCTTTTCTTCTTGGGATTCACTTTAGTGTTACTAAGAAGCATCCCTAAAGGTTAATTACTTAAACAATTATAAAATTGTTTGATATGGATTTTTTATGTTTTTTATGGATGAAAATTAACTTTATAACTAGTTTCTTATCTGGAGAATTATCTCCTCCAAGGATGATTTCTTCTCCTTAAATTGAGAATTAAAAGTGCTTCCCGATGAGTAGGGATTTTTCGGGTTGTTATTGTCTTTGGCAATCCAATTTATTGGATTTGTTGTTTCCCTACTAAATATTCTACACCTGGGACATTAGCATTCTAGTTGAAATTTGGTTTGTTCTTTAAGCCCGGTTGTAGGTATTAGAATCAATATTGTTGAATCTATTTTCTACGACATTCAAGGTCTCCATAGTAGCTGTTTTAGGATCTTCTACTTGTTTGTAGGCTATCTCCTCTGTATATAGGGATCCTAACACTAATTTCATCTCTAAGTTATCTAATTTCCTAGAAATGACAACAACTTGGGAGGCTAGAATAATCTAAACACCAGTCTCATGCACATTAACTATCATCTTTGGTATGACTCTCTCAGATGACCATTGGAAATTGTTGTTGTCATTTTCTCGATCAGTGAGTAGGCTTTATCAAATAGTTTTGACTTAACAGGCTCCGTAAATGTAGCGTTTATGATAGAAATTACAAATATCATTATCTCAATATAAAAGGTTTGAATGATCAGTTAATCAGGTAAGGTATGATGTGACAATTTTTTAAGTAGTTCTTTGAATCTCTTCCAAGCTTTGTAAATGGACTCTCCATTTAATTGGGTGAAGTAAGTAATGTCATTCTTAATTTTGGTAATTTTATATGGAAGGAAATATTTGGCTAGGAATTTTTGGACAGACGTTCTAAATAATGATCGATCTTGATGCTAAGGAGTTCTGTCATATCTTATATTTACCCTCAAATGAGAAAGAGAGTAGCCTTAGTCAAACAACATCATTTGAAACACTGTTATACTTATATTTGGCATACTGTTCTAAGAAAACTAGCCAGTGAAGGTTTGGCTCTTCAGTAGGTGATCCCTAAAACTATTTGCTTTAGACTATTTAGATGATCACAAGTTTTAGTTCAAACATACTGGCTTTTACGGCTGGGTGATTGATGCTCATAAACTTTCTTTATCAAGGAATCGATATACACCCTAAGAGGTTTAAGATGGTTTGTTTGGGGGTTTATCATTTCTTATTATTTCTTTTTGACTTTTTGGGATTTTCTCAACATTTTCTTATAGTTTTTTTCAATTTCTTAAGGTCAACTGACACTAAATTAGCTAATCTAGTTTTACATATGTAACCAAGGACCATCAACCAAATTACCCTAATCTAAGGCAAAAATAGATGAAATAATTTGAAACACAAAGTAAATAATGTGTGACACAAAACAAATAAAAAAATGTGATTTTTTTATCTTTGGATTTTATAGAAATAGACAATAATACAGAGACACCAAAAGTAAAAACACAAAGAAGTAGAGAAATATATAAGTTTTAAATATAAACTCTAAGTGGTTCAACTAAAATACTTCTTGGTGGGTCGATGAGGATTATCTCTTTGCCTCTAACTTTCTTTGTGAGAGCTTCTCATCGGGAGGTACCACGAGAACTCTCTTTTTGTTTACAGCATGATTCCACACTCACCGATCTCTTTAGGAAGTTGAACCCAGATTTTTATATGAATAAAACCCAATGTATTAAATGTAAATAAAGAGAAAAAGTCTTAAAATCTTTAAGAGAATAATATTAATAATATATCTGTGTTTCTCAAATAGTCCTCCTTTTACATGTGACTATTTCTATATTTATAATAGATAGAAGCAACTTGTAAAATGTCAATAATGCCCTTGAAATTCTCTATTGTCAGTCAGTCACCGTAACTGTCAAGATAACTGTTAATATGGTAGAATCATTACTTTTTGAATCTCTTTTCGCTCACTTCAAGGTTAGCGAGTCCTTCATCTATTTATTCGGTCACCCTTTGGGTTCGGTCAATTGAAATGCATGTTCTCTACTGATTGAAAGATCTTTGCGCTTGTCGGGATTGATTCTTCGACAAGTGCCTAATTCATGATCGCTTGATTCAGTTCAACATACTTTGATCATACAAAATTATTTAACAACATATTAAATTTCAAAAAAGGTTGGACCTCTCATCTTCGCACCAAATAAAAAGTTTTCCATAAAATCATCTCATCGTTGCAAAAAACAAAACTCTTTTAGAAATACGGCCTAAACCTCACCAATGATGAAGAACAAAATAAAATTCAATCAAAAACATTATCCTTACATTTATTAGAATATTTTCTTACAAAACTTACAACCAAATAGTATCTAGACAATTTTCATAATAACTGAGGTGATCTCCCTCCATCATGTGACATCTAGTTAAAGAAATAATATAACAAAACCTCTTCAACCCTGAATGGGCTACTAATTCAATCAGGACTAGGGGTGTAAACGAACCGAACACGAACGAACAAAGCTTGTGTTCGTGTTCGGTTCGTTTAAAATTTAGTTTGTTTGAAATAAGCTCGTGTTCGTTTCTTAACGAACGAGCCGAACACGAACCGATTAATTATATAACTTATATTATATAAATATACAATATCTATATTAGTATATTACTACTATAGTATATTAATATATTATTATTTTTATTATTTTATTATATATTATAATTTATAAAATTTAATGTTTTAGAATATAATAATTTTTTTATATATAATTATTTTATATTATTTTATATTTCAAACAATAACGATTCGAACACGAACGAACGCATCACTGTTCGTGTTTGGTTCGTTTAACTAACCGAACGAAAAAAAATTTGTTCGCATTTGTCTCGTTTACTTATCGAACGAATCGAACACAAACTCATTGACGAACCGAACACGAACTGTTTGCGAACAACGAGCTTTTTTGACAGCCCTAATCAGGACCCTCCATCAAATTGAATAATATATGGGAATCATGTTGCTTTTACTTGCCATTTTCATGAAGGAAACCATATCACTTGTTATTTTTAGTTGAACACAAGAATTTTTCTCTGTTCTATATATAGTGATTTGATTGCTTCCATCAAAATTTAACCAAAACTATCAAATCAAATTGACATGATTGTTAAGGAGTTAGATATGCAAATACACAAGAGTTGTGGGGTATCTATGTAAATGCTCCAACTGTTTTGGGCCAGCAAATCTAACATAAATCTTTCCTTACAAAGCTTTGTATTCTATTTCCATGATAGTTGACTTGCTTCATATCAACACTTTTCAAAGCATATCAATAAAGTTAGAACAAGATTATTATAGCCCATGGTAAGGAAATCTTTATGGCCGGTATTTCATTCTCCTCCCTACCTAAATATTAATTTGCAAAAATAACCTGAGCGCTGAAAATATGCCATGTTTTACCACCTCTTGTGTTCAACTCTTCATACGGAGAATTTAAATAGATTTCAGAATTGAAGTGGTTAGGGTTGAACAAGAGTTGAGCTTAAACCAATTAAATTCTAAGAAATTACATTTAATTAATATATGACTTTTAATTGTATTTAATTAAATTTTAATTGATGGCAAAAGTCCAAACTAAACTAAAATTACTATTAAACTAAAGTACTCTGGTGCAGTGGCACTAAGTACCACACCAAGGGTTCCATGCAACGCCTCGGCGGGTCTCATGGCCTGCACAACAGATGAAATAAGTCCAGATCTAGTAGCCGACTGAGAGGTATATCTCGGTTTCCTAATATGAGGATCGTGGAGGTAGGGTAAGTGGGAAAAATATTGCATCAGGACTCCGCGTGTATAGTTGCTTGCGTTATTCATGTGTTATCGGTGTGTTATTGAGGTGATTTTAAGAATAACACGTTAAAACACATGAATAACGTGAGGGAATATTCTTAAACTCTCAATAACACACTAGTAACACATGAATAACGCAACAATAACACATTCAATAACACATGAATAATGCGAAAAATATTCAGAATAACGCGAGAGAATATTCCTATAACACGGATTGAACAACAAATTAAATAACACAACGCAAGGGAATATTCTTAAACCCTCAATAACACACTAATAACACATGAATAATGCGAAAAATATTCTTAAACAGTGGAGGAGCGTAGGAAGCCTCAAGAGTTTGGAGCTCTTCTAGTTTTCACTTTTAAGTCGAGAACCCAAATCCCCTTTTTTAATGAAAGGGGTGGGGATCTATTTATAGATTTTGTGAGTGTTATCCTCTAAAATATTGCATGAATTTCAACCACTCCATCAGACGACCCAAATCGATCCATTTGTTCGGATAGTATTCTATGAGCATGTGAATGTCTTAATGATATCAAAATTGAGTAATAATGAGCTCGTTTGATTGGGCTCAATATGACACTCATTTTTACTACAACTTTGTCAGATTTGGAATACATTTGACAATTTAATTGGTCATCCAAAACCTCTAATTGTTGTTAAACAACTTGATGCGGGCTTGATTGGACTCGAATCAAACCAATGTTGGCTTCATTTGGCTTGCTTTGTTGAGAGGGATAGTCTGACTATAAGCTTATTAGGATCAGGGCCTTGAATGATCTCGAGTTTGAATTTGAATTTTTTATTATTTGAATTTTTTTGAGATTCGTGCATGATTAAAATACTTTTTTTTTAGGATGTATCAATAATATAACTAATATTTAATATTTTTATTTTTATATATATAAATTTAGTATCACAATCACATATATATATACATACATATATATACATACATACATATATATATATATACATACATATATACATATATATATATATATA
>NW_018164565.1:1857319-1859758 GCF_001263595.1 Phalaenopsis equestris | reverse complement strand
GAGAGAGAGAGAGAGAGAGAGAGAGAGAGAGAGAGAGAGAGATTTACATATATACCACTTAATTCCTATGTATTTACAAATTTAACATCTATATTTTAATTTTTGCATATATATACCACCTTATTCAAAAAGATGTATACGACATTTTTAAAGTTAAAATAGCCGTACTTTTTTATGGGATATGAAAGATTTGGGTGGTATAAATGTAAAAAAATAGAGTATAGATGTTAGATATATGTAAATACATAGGATGTGTGTAAATGTCACACACGGGTGTGTGTGTGTGTGTGAATGTTAATTTCATTTTTAAAATGTTGATACTAATAATGTATTTAATTGAATGTCACTTTTTTGATATATATATCAATAAATATCAAAAGATGAATAAATATATAAGAATAGAATGTATAAATATAAATCCCTTATGTATCATTTTTTTGCCACCAAAAGTTCAATATTCATGCTAGGACCAACATTAGTAGACAAGAACTTTTTCAAATTTGGATTCATCTCGTTCCCTATGGGTCAAGACATGGAACTCAATTTTGTGTAATAATGATACTCCACATATAGTTGTGTGAGTCACCAGTATTTTGCTGCACTTGAAGCGTGTCATTGGGGTCTGCATGAAATCAGCTAGAAAAAATTTTGATCTAAAAGTTTGGCTCATATTTCGACTCATTTATTTAGATCCAATCTTGATCCGAGCCAAAATCTTAATCATTTTTCGAACGATTAACGATCTTCGAACTAGATTCATAGCCCTACTTGTTAAACATCTTTATCATTCAAGGAAATGATAATAGTACCGAGGAGGACAATGTAATAGATTTTGAATGCTAATTCTAGCAAAACTTAGCCTTGTGCCTTTAGTCGTGAGCCTATCTACTGTGAATGAAATAATCATATTACTTGCAGTTTTAGATATCTCATATTCCACGAACAACATAAGCAAATATTGGGAAACTTGAACCAAGATCTTGCTGTTAGATATGGCTCATATCTAGGGAGTTGGAGTTTCTTGGTGAAGAGGTGTGTCTCCTGGTGAAAAGGAGTGTCTCTTGAAAATAAAGGGGTTGGGGGGAGCGAGGGCGTGATTGTAATATCTGTGGGTTTTATCTATAAATAGATGTGTAACCCTATGGGTATGTAACTTCTCTGAGATAGTGAAACCACCGCTCGCTCCCGAGGACGTAGGCAATTCTTTGTCGAACCTCGTTAAATCTCTGTGTTTGTCTGATTTTGTGTCGATTCCTGTTTTTTATTCCGCCAATTTTCACAACAATTGGTATCAGAGATGGTAACAGAGAAGGGAAAGATCGACGCAGTAAGAAGATTTGAGAAGAAGAGTTCGGCGGCAGAACGGCAGTTTGCGCGGGACAGCGAACAGCAGTTCGCGCGGGACAGCGAACAGCAGTTCGTTCGGACAGAAGAGTGTCGCGGACGGGCTTCGGTGATTGCGAATCGCGGAAGGAGGAGTCGTGACCGGAACAGAACAGTTCGCGGGCGATCCTCGGACGAGTTCGGGACGGGCGAACGAGGCAGAGCGGATCACGGAACAGGGGAGTAGTTCGCGACAGTTCGCGACAGGGTTTCGGTTCCGGTCGATCGCCGCTTGCGACAGAGGCGTGGGTGAAGAGGATTCGGCTCGGAGGCTTCTGCGATTCGGGCGAAGGAGTTGCGTCGGATTCGCGAATAGGCGGGGGAATTGCGACGCAGAGGGTTTTGCGGCAGACCGGACCAGTTCGTGTCGGCGGAGTGTTCGGCAGTTCGTCTTCTTTCGTACGAACAGAGGGTTCACGGCGGTTAGCGGGAGAAATTTCGCGGAATATCGCGGCGACAGTTCAGAGGAGCTTCGGACACTGTTTCGCGACAGGAAGCTTCGCGGCGACAGAGGAGTAGTTCGCGCAGGCATTCCAGCGTTTCGGACAGGCATGCCAGGCAGATCTTTTGGGGAAGATCGGGTCAGATCGTTGATCTTTCACGGAGGAAGGTCGTGCAGTTTCAGGAAACAGAGGAGTTCGACAGGTTCAACAATCCGTGGGAAACAGAGGTTGTCCACCGCGAACAGGAGCCTTGTTTTGCGGAAAATATGAGAACTTCGGTCAGGTAAATTCACCGGTTCGTCGCGGGAGATTTTGCGACAGGTGGAGTTCGGCAGGGTGCAGGAGGGGAGCAGACACGATTATTTCGTGAACAAGAGTTTCGTGGAGGTATTCCTCGAACAAGTGCGAAGGGATTCGTGGCTCGCGAAAACAGCAATTGGCCGAGTTACTGGTACGAATAGGAAAAGTGCTTCGTGGGAAAATTTGATTCACGAATCACAGGAAAATCGCGGGATAGTTGCTGCATTTGACAAGGAAAATATCAGGTTTCTTTGAATTTATTTGCGGAGTATTTTCTTTTGTTTTTCGAAGCAAGGCAGGAAAATACAGTGCA
>NW_018164565.1:1807849-1857192 GCF_001263595.1 Phalaenopsis equestris | reverse complement strand
CAACAGGGAATTTTGAAGGCTTTGCGGGTTACGAAACCTGATAATATGGAAGATGAAGATTGGGAAGAGTTACAACTTCGAGCGGCAGGTACCATACGTTTATGTCTCGCAGATGAGATTATGTATCAAGTTATGAATCTGAAATCTCCAGGAGAAGTATGGAAGAAATTGGAATCTCAATTTATGTCCAAATCTTTGACGAATAAATTGTATCTTAAGCAAAGGTTGTATGGGCTGAAGATGCAGGCAGACACTGATTTGGTTCAGCACTTGAATGTCTTCAATCAAATAATCACGGATCTGGCACGTCTAGATGTGAATATTGAGGATGAAGACCGAGCAATGATTTTTTTGTGTTCATTGCCTACTTCTTATGAACATCTGGTGACTACTCTTACATATGGGAAAGAAACAATTAAAATTGATGAGATTACTGCAGCATTGTTGGCTCACAACCAGCGGAAGCAGAATGCAGAGGAAAGCTCTCATGGTAATTGTTTATATGCTAAGGGTAATCAAGATCGTGAAAGTAAGGAGGAGAAGGAGAATTCTGGAAGGCAAAGTTCCAGGTCAAAGCCTAAAGGCAAGAAGATTCGCTGCTTTAAGTGCAAGGAACAGGGACATATGAAGAGAGATTGTCCAATGCTCAAGAAGAAGACTCGTGATGTATCTTCCAGGGCTGTGGATATGGTGCAGAGCGACATTACAGATTACAGTGATGGTGATGCGCTTTCAGTTACAACAACTCAGTTAAAGGATGGATGAATTCTTGATTCAAGATGTTCTTATCACATAACATTTAATAGGGAGTGGTTTACTTCATATAGTTTATCTGATTCTGGTTCAATCTATTTGGGTGATAATAGACGATGCAATATGCTGGTATTGGTAAAGTCAGAATTAAGATGTATGATGATACTGTTAGAACATTATGTGATGTCAGACATGTTCCAGAGTTGAAGAAGAATTTGATTTCCTTGGGCACTCTACACATAAATGGTTTCATTCCTAAGGCAGATGAGGATAGGGAAACCATCGGAATTGTGAAGGGTGCACTGACTGTGATGAAAGGGAATATCACTGTAGGTAACATCTATAAACTGATAGGGAGTACAGTTGCAGGTGGAGATTGCTCTGTTGAGTCATATGGTGAAAATGCAACAGGAACTTTGACCAAGCCAGGTTAGATGGTTTGGTTGCCCAACCCACTTTGGTATAAAGAAACTCCATGAGATATTTCTCCTAAGAGGCTGAATATTCACTAATGTGGAGATTTGTTTGGTAGCCACATATACCGGGTGATGCATATCTCCTAAAGTGTTGGATATTCGCCAAGGTGGAGAATTGTTAGATATGGCTCATATCTAGGGAGTTGGAGTTTCTTGGTGAAGAGGTGTGTCTCCTGGTGAAAAGGAGTGTCTCTTGAAAATAAAGGGGGTTGGGGGGAGCGAGGGCGTGATTGTAATTATCTGTGGGTTTTATCTATAAATAGATGTGTAACCCTATGGGTATGTAACTTCTCTGAGATAGTGAAACCACCGCTCGCTCCCGAGGACGTAGGCAATTCTTTACCGAACCTCGTTAAATCTCTGTGTTCGTCTGATTTTGTGTCGATTCCTGTTTTTATTCCGCTAATTTTCACAGCACTTGCATTATATACTTGAAAAAAGGTGTCGATTTCTTGAAAATAAATAGTATAACACTATAAAACACGAAACCTTCATCCAAAATAAACTTATATTCTTCAAAGCAAGTAAATTTAAAGAGGAAGAATCATTCAAGAAGAGATATAAGATTAACATTACTTTTGAGGCTCCATAGTTTGTTAATAAATTGAAGTAAGTTAAAGTAGAATGGCCTCTTGCTAGCACTATACCCAACCAAGGCCAAGTTTCATTGCTTAGAGCCTTCTCTGAGTTCATCATCAAAAAACAAAAAAAATTACTGATTAAAGATTAAAAGAGGGGTTGAAGTTAAGGGGGTTTGTTAAGTTAAGGCCTTTTTTTGTGTATAGTCTGTAGATGGTCGATGATAGAACTCAAGTTAGAGGTAGAGAAGGGTGAAAAAGCATATGGATCCATTATAGTAGAGAATGAGGCCTCTTGACCACACCAAAAAGGAGAAGAATAACTAATCAAGCTGGCTCGGGTTGAGTGAGGAAGGAGAAATGTGGGTTGTTGAGAAGGCTGAATAAAACCTTAATAGAGACGCTTTAAACGTAAACTCAATCTAAATTACATCTCTTATATACCACATGATGATATGAACATAACTTAAATATGGAATGTGAGTTTTGATTTAACAATTTGACTATTTTCATATTTAATGCATGATCTGTTTGGTAGTTTAATACTACTTGATTCTAATTTTTTTACAACAAAATAATTTTATTATCTTTGATGTTATTGGTGTAGAAAAGTCCAACTCCATAAACGTTGAAATAGGCTTCAAAATAATTTATCTAGATAATATATTTATTCCCTATTAATTTTTTAAAGAAAGTCATGATGTATTCCTTTAGATTATGCTATAACTTATACATCACAATTTAATATCAAATAGCTACAAACTTAATATAAAAAGTAACATAATATATTATTACATAATATGAATATTTTGGAACAACAATAGATTTAAGAGGAGAAATGTGGGGATAATATTCCAAAAATCTTCAATATACCTTTATATATAATAGATATATATTCCAAAAACCTCACTGTCGCACTGTCATAATATATTACAAAATAATAATAATAATAATAATAATAATAATAATAATAATAATAAAAGATCAAGCATTATATCTATTCATATCATTTTATTCTTTTCTGCTGGTTGCTTTTATTAATTGCTCTCCAGCTTTCATAAAAAAATAAACTAATTCATATAAAAAAATACAAAATTTAAAATAATAAAAAAAAAAAAAAAAAAAAAAAAAAAGTAAACTAGCTGCGGTAGAGTTGTGATTCTATAAAGAACAAGAAGGGCCCATTAAGAAACTTTTTTGGGGACAAAATTTAGGATTAGTTGATATGATGTAGATATTATGGGCCAGTTGACGGAATTTGAGGCTGATAGAAATTTGGGACCCGTGCCATTTTAAGTTTATGTGGTGCATTTCTTGATGTGGCCCATGTTAGGTTGGCATAACGCAAGTGGTGGTTTAGCATGTTTGCTTGCTTGTGTTAGAGGCATTTATTAAATCCATCCAATTTATTTATTTATTTTTTTTTTGCAAATGAAATTTTTTTTTTTTATTATTATTATTTTCATATATTTTTATTAATGATTTACTAGTCATTGGCTTAGTTATGAATTTTCTTTTGCCTAAGATAAGTTATAGATTTAAATTCGTTGAAATTACAAGAAAATCTTTTACTTAACATTAGTTATTTATTTTATTAATCAATAGGTATAAAATTTGTTTTTTTTGGTATAAATTTATTTTTTTTTCAAAAGATTAAATATATATATATATATATATATATATATATATATATATTCAATTTTTAGTGCAAAGAATGAGAAATGATAAAAAGAATCGACATTGATTATCTAATATAATGTTTGGGGAGCTAGGCCAAAAACTTCAAAATATCATTATGAAAAATTGTAAATAGAATCCTCATTCTTCATATGGGAGAAAAAGTAAAGCTAAGAATAAAAACTATATTCATAAGAAGAGTTCTAAATCAATGATCTCAAGCGATTAGCAATCATTATTAGTGGTCATTGTAGCCCAACAATTAGTTGTTATTATTTAAATATTATCGTTAAGCTGTTGTTCTCATATTATAATCTACATATTATTGTTGTCCAATTATTTCTATTAAATAGATGTTGTTATTTGACAGTCCCTATTATAATAACTGAAGGATAAACGAGCATTATAATCTTATCTTCAATAGTTGGTAATAAGACTAAAATTCTATAACTTCAATCAAGTGCAGAACTAAGTTATGCCCAAAATGGGCAATTGCTTTGAAATTTGAGATTTCTCTATCTATGAAGTAAAATTTAATAATTTTTTTAAAAATAATTTAAGTAATTTGATAATTTTTCCCCCATCAATATATTATATTTGTGTAGCACTTAAAAAACATACAAATTTGGTGATTTGTGTGCCCTAGAAAAATAAAGTTAGTTCTACTCTTGAAGTCTCTAATTATATAATGAACTATTCTAACTAGATTAGATCTAATGATTTTTTCTTCTTCTCGAATTTTTCACACAAAAAAAACTATCTCTTACCATTTCTATTTGTTTGTTTGTTGATTACTTTTGGGCTAAATCTTAAACTTTTTGCTTACGTTGAAAATTTGAAAGAAAAAAGTTAGTTTTTCATCATCTCATAAATCATACCATTCTTGTATATAACATGCACAACATGTTACAATAATAGACTTTAAGAACATGATAAATATAATATTTTTAGAATATTGAAAGTAAGAAAATGATGTTGAAAAAAAAAATAATATTGGTTTTAGGACATCTGTCACATCGATAATCACTAACCCAGTTAGCAAGCTGACCATTGTAAATAACTGATAAGCTAGGTGGAGTGACTATTATAATTTTTATATTTTTTTAGAAAAATCAGACCACAACCAGAAAGCTTCCACCGCGCCAAAAGAGGTGCGGTGTTAAAAAGTTATTTTCAGCGTTTTGAAACCACGTAAGTTGTCAAAACACAGTTCACCCAAACAGGTCTTGTGCGTTTTCAAAACATCACCACACCGAATAAGCTGCCCCAAACAGAAAAAACAAAACAAGGGAGTCTATTCAAGTGTCTTGAAAGCACAGCTAACACTACTTCAAAAGCATTTTCAAGCGTTTTTCATAAAATACCTCTGTTTAAACGAGATTCATGACAAATTCTTTAGAATATCAAATGACATAAACACATTTTATAAACAAACTGTTAATAAAATAACAAGGGAAAATGAATAACAATTACATGTTTACTTTAAATTAACAAATGAAAGTTTAAGATGTTTAATAAAAAAAATAAATTAAAAAAAAAGCATTGAATACATTCTATATGTCGAAATCCAAAACAAAACGCGGCAATACAACAAGGCCTCGGTCAAAAGCATTACCAAACAGCATTCACAGCAAAAAAACCAAAAGAATTTACAAAGCAAACTTACCATTATTCTTTCCGCGCAAAAAACGCTGAATTTCAACACAGACATTTATTCAACAATTTTGTTATTGCTTCAATCCCATAGGATCTGCACTTAAATCGAAGAGTAACTTCTCATAGTTTAGACTTGTCTTCCAGAAACTCAAGTTTAAGATACTTCACCCAGATACAAGACATTTGATGAATATATAAGGTATTTCTCTACATCTCTAAGATATTTCCATATACTTCTCTGTAAAATATCTTATATGAGGGTGAAATACCGTTATAATTGTCTGAAATATCTCATATCTATAAAAACCTGGATTTGCAGAAGACAAGTGTCAGATGCAAATTATGAAAAGTTGAGTAGGGGACAAATTTAAATGAGGATCATCTATTTGAGAAGAGAAGCAATAAGCAATTTTTTTTTTTTTTCCTTTCATTAGATACAAATGAGCCATGGGTAGTTTCCTTGGGCAGAAGTTGAACAATTATGATTTAATGCTCAATATTCTTCTCTCTGGAGAAGAATCTGCTAAATCCTCGGCCGTGTTTCTCGCCCGACGAAGATGATGATCTCTGACTCTTACTACTCTGTTGCTTCATGCTGATGGGTGACTTGGCAAAGGGGCTTGGTTCTGAGTCGGATTGGCTCATGTGGGAGTTGGAGTTGTATAAATTTAATGGAGATTCTCCGCCGGTCTGCAATGTCTGCTCGCCTTGATCTGAAATCCGCGGACCAGAGATGGCTTGATCTTTTTCATCGTTCATGGCATCACCAAGCCGAGGTCTGCGGTTTGGAGAAGAGTCTGTTGGTTCTGATGGATTTCGCATTGACTGCAGTTGTTTGCTGAGAAGAAAAATGGTGTCCTGACATTCAGCTAGCTTCTCTGCAGCTGCAGCTATATCTATTTCCTGACATATGAAGAAGTGATATATGGATGAGGAAAGTGACATTTTTAATATAATTTTGAATTTACATATATACTACCTAATTCCTATGTATTTACATATCAAACGCCTTAACTTAAGTTTTTACGGTTAAAGCACCCAAATATTTCATATCATATAAAAGAGACCACCTTTTTGACATTTAAAAAATGTATACATTTTTTTCATGCATAGGTCAGGTGGTATGTATGTAAAAATTGAAGTTTTAGTGTTAGATATATAAATACATTGGAATTAAGAGATATGTAAGCAAATCTTCCTATCGTTTAATATAGGTTTGGAGAATTAAGCAAAATAATTTTATTGATATCAAAAGGGGAATATATATTCAGGATACAAGAGTTACAAAATAGGAAAGACATAACACCCAAATCTCTACGATTAAATTAATTTCTAATAACTACCTAGAGACAAAGGAAAGCCATAAATTAAGAAATACATAAACAAAGATATCCATAAACTAGGAAATATCAGTAAATGAAAGAAATAAACACTAATAACTTCTAACACTCCTTCTCAAGTTGAAGCATAGATGTCAATCATGTTCAATTTAATTTTAAACACGTTAAACAACGGCTAAGAAAATTCTTTGTAAGAATTTCTGCTAATTGTCCAGTAGATGGGACAAACGAAACGTTAATGTCTCCGGAATCAAGTTTCTCCTTGATAAAGTTACAGTTAATCTCCACATGTTTGGTACGATCATGTTGAATTGGATTATGAGCAATGTTAATGGCGATTCTATTGCCACAAAACAGCTGCAGAGAAACCAAGATCGACATAAGTAACTCGCAGAGCATAATGCACAACCAAACGCTTTCACATACCCCAAGGGACATAAAATGAAACTCAGTTTCAACACTGCTACGGGTAACCAAAAGCTGTTTTTTACTTTTCTAAGTGACAAGGTTGCCCCCACATGAAGGAACAATAATACGAGGAAGATCGTTAATCATGGATGGAACCTGCACAATCAGCCTTCGTAAAAACTGCAAGAGAACAAGAAGTGTGACGAGAGAATAACAAACTTGAGCCCGGTATGACTTTTAAGTTGTGGAGGACTCGATGGACGACGGTGAGATGCTGCTCGTAAGGGTCATGCATGAACTGACTTATAATACAAATGACATGACAAATGTTCAGGAGCATATGGACGAGGTAAATGAGTTTACCCACTAAGCGTTGATAGTGTCTTGTTCACCGCAATGACATTGGGAACTTCCACAAATTTCTCATTAAGATCCATCGGAACACCAACCAGTTTGCAAAAAAATAGATTATTTTAAGTCAGTAAATCGAACGAAATGTTGATGCCCTTAAGAGAACCGAGCTACTTCCATGCCTAAAAAATACCAGAGAGATTCCAATTCTTTCATCTCAAAAGAAGAGGTCAAGATGTCTTTGAGAGATTCCAAGTTGGCAGATCCTTACCTAAGAGCACAATGTCGTCGACATAGATGATGAGAACGGAAATACGATCATTGGATGAATGGCAAAAAAATAATTTGTGATCAAATTGAACCTGAGAGAAACCATGACCCACTACAACTGACATGAATTTGTCGAATCAGACTCGTGGGGATTGTTTCCATCCATAAATAGACTTACGCAATCGACACACTTACCACGGGAATGAGTAGAGTCAAAGACCAGTGGGAGAAACATAAACACCTCCTCAGTGAGATCTTCCTTGAGGAAAGCCTTCTTGACGTCCAACTGAAATAAAGATCTATTCACACTCAACTCCATAAGTTTGTGAATATCGTTTGGCGACCAACCTCGCCTTGCTGTTGAAAACCCACCTACAACACACCCCTTTCTTTCTCTGGAAAAGAACAACCACGTGCCAAGTATGGTTTCGCCGAAGGGCATTCATCTCGTCCGTGACGGAAGACTTCCAGGATGGGTCAGCTAACATTGCCTCAATAGTGGATGGGAGACAACAATCCGTCAAGGATGTGGCATATGCTTTGTAGGTCGGAGATGGGCTATGGAACAAGATGTATTTCACCATGGGATAAAGAGTGCCTGATTGTATCTATTTGCGTCCCTCAATAGGGAAATTCACATCTTCACTCAGATCAGAAGTGATCCTCGTAAGTTGAGAGCGCATCGCTCCCGGAACGTCGGCCGAAGAAGACTCCAAAATCTGCGGCGAGGCAGTGGGCTCCATGGTAGGGGTATTGGGACGAGTTTCAATAGAGGGTTTTATGCGACAAGTATAGACACACAGAGAGGATGGTGCTGAAACAAGTCTGGTTGGTGGCGAATCTAGTGGAGCTGAGGGTTCCTCGGACACAGTGGTTGTAGGAGTATGTAAAGTGTCTAATGAAGTCAGAAAATGAAAAGTGTTAAGAAAATCAAGCTCTCCCTTACTTGAGGGTGCGTTAGGGAAAAATATTTTTAAAAAAAGAGACATCCACATTCACATAGATTTTATTTGTGATAGGATCAAGACACCCATAGTTTTTTTTGAGTGGCGAAATAACTGAGAAAGACATTTAATTGAGTAGAGATCAAGTTTACTAGGAGTCGGGTTAGTAATCCGAGAAGGTTGTACAGCCAAATATTTTGGGTTCTAATCTAAAGAAGAACCGATTGGAAGGAAAACACAACATCAAGATGGATAATGGGGTCCGAAAGCTGTCATTTTTGTGGGAACTCTATTAATGAAATAGGCGGGGGTAAGGATGGTGTCTTTCAAAAACCATTAAGGGACATTAGTTTGTAACATAATGAAACAAACAACTTCGAGAAGGTGTCTATTTTCTGCTCAACTGCCTCATCTTTTTTAGGGATATTCGTAAAGGAGCTATGATGAAGGATGTCCTTACTAACTAAGAATTTCCCCAATACAGAGTTAAAATACTCACGGTCATTGTCGGTCATAAGGTCTTGAATAGTAATTTTGAATTAGATCAAAATGAGGAGTGAAAATTTTAAAAAATAACTGCAGCTTCAAATTTGTCTTTTTAATATACAAACTCAAGTCATCTTAGTGTGGTCAATAATTAAAGTAAATAACTATTATTTATTGGTATAACTCAAAGTTTGAAAGGGTTTCTATAAGTCACTATGAATTGGTGAAAAGGGAAAGAAATGAGTGTATGGGTGTGTTGGATAAGATACCCATTGATGTTTATCTAATTGGCAAATTTCATATTCATACGAACATGAATTTTTATCAAAGAGTACAACTGTTTTAAAAAGTGAAAATTGGGACGACTCAAACGACAATGTAAAATCATAATTGAACATATAGTGAAAAGGGAAAAACTATAACTACAAGATTGAGTGTTGCGTCATCAATGCCATTTTCTAGGAAAAATAAGAGTCTGACTACACGCTGAGTTGTTCCAATCATTCTCCCAGAGCAACGATCCTGAATGATAACATTAGAAGAAATGAGCAATGCAATCAAGGTCATACATTAATTTACTGACCGGCAAGAAGTTACACTTAAACGAAGGAACGTGTAACATGGATCCCAGCGTCGGACCAACTGTTAGTTAATAGATCCCTTACCCACAATGGAAATTAATCTCTACTTCTTTAGCCCGCTCCACTAACAATGCATAGTCATCAATACCCAAAGGTACCAACTACCTGATTGAATCCTTTAATCCTGAAAAAAATCCGCAGCACTTCTCTACCGTTGTAGATATCAGTTGTGGGGCATACCTTGTAGTGCAGTGAACTCTACTTCATACTGCGTGATTGTTTTTCTCTCTGCACCAACTAGATGAACCAGTAATACATATATCTTCAAGCGGGTAGTGACACAAACCACTCCCTAGAAAGCTCCATGAACTTCTCCCAACTTATCATCATGTTGGGTATATCCCCTAATATACTGTGATATTGCTCACGCCACTACCTTTCGGCTTCTCCATCCAGCATAAATGTAGCTAAAAGTATTCTTCTTTTGTCGGGGCACACCATGTTAATCTAATATCTTCTCTAACCTCATTAGTTAGTTCTCTGCTTCAATCGGATCTTCAGTTCCCTTAAATAAAAGTGAACACAGATCTGGAAATATATTCAAATACTTATCCACAACAATAATCTCATCTCCACTAGACTACAGTTTAAACTCCTGAATCAGCGAAGCCATGGCCTCGAGTCAGAACATTCGTGTCAACAAAAACAACAAGAAGTGCTTCTTCATTTTCTACCACATTTAACTCTTCCTAAAACTCGAATGCTATCAATTTTCCTGAATTAGAATAATTATTTAATTATCGTTAATTTAAATTTTTAATTTTATTATTATTAATTACTTTGTAATTATCCTATTGGCTCTTTAATCAATATTACATTAATTATTCATAAACCTCGCTCTAACACAACTTTTATTACGACCCAGATTGTAGCTTGGAATTAACCAAGACGAGAATAAACGATCGAACAGTAGAATATTAAGTTTCTATAACTATTTTTTTATAATGAAAAAACCACTTAAAAATGAATTTAAAACAAAACAGTTAAATTTTTATCTCATTTCTCGACGTCATAGTCATTATAAATATTTTCTTATCTATCGATAATCATTTAATTTAACTATTAATTATTGTTGTGTTACATTATTTTAACTAAGATTATAAATACTTAAAACTTAAGTTCAATCATTACATTAATATTAATAATAAATATTATTAATTTATACAAAATTACTGCTGGAAATAAAACCTAACATTTCTTGTTGTCACAACCTTTCCTTGATCCAAAATTGAAACTTTTATAGCATGAAACCAATGCACTTAAATTTTGCATTTAATTATTAAACATATATAAGATTTTTAATTAAATAACTTAATTAAAGTATTTAAAACTCACCTTAGCTTCGGCCCACAGGATCTTCCTCCTCCCTTGCGAGAAAATATTCTCTCAGTACTACGCACCTTAAGCTACGTGCGTAACCAATCAAATGTCGTCAGGTGTAAACTCCGGCCCCACCCATTAAAAGGATATAAAATTAAAATAAATATTTTTTTAAAACGTTCTCCCGACCCGGCCCGAGAGAAAACCCGAAACCTTTTAGCCTTTTTCATTTTCCCCGAACTACATCATTTTCTACGCACTATAACGAGTTTAGGGCTTAGTCTTCCTCGGCGAAAACCCCCGGTGCAACGCATCCTCCGGCGAAACCCTCCGACGAAGTGCATCCTCCAGCGCAAGCGAGGTCACCATGGCGTCCAGTCGTTCGTTAAAATCACGATATGCACTTAAACCAGAGTAATGAAATACGAGTAACACATTTGTAACACAACAATAGCACAGCAATATCATATCAATAGCATAACACATTAGTAATATACCAGTAATACATAAAAAATGTAACAATAACACATCAATATCACAGAAGTAACACATCATGGATTTGAATCATTAGCACAGAAAAAAGACTACTCAATAACTGCATAAAACCAAATTCGTTGGACTCACAGATATCTTCATGACATAGTTTTGATGTGTTATTCTTGTATTATTTGTGTTTTATTCATCTATTTTTTTTCCTGTGGTTTAACTGTGTTACTGGTGTGTTATTCATGTGTTATTTCCGTGTTATTCATGTATTATTTATGTGATATGCTTCCGTTTAGGATGATTATTAATTAATGACATAGGTTTGATGTGTTATTCTTGTATTATTCGTGTATTATTCATGTATTATTCTACTGTGGTTTAACTGTGTTACTGGAGTGTTACTCATGCGTGATTTCCGTGTTATTCATGTATTATTGATGTGATATGCTTCTGTTTAGGGTGATTGCTAATTAATAACATAGGTTTGATGTGTTATTCTTGTATTATTCTTCAATTATTCGTGTATTATTCATGTATTATTTTCCTGTGTTTTAACTGTGTGTGTTTATTTTCCTGTGTTTTAACTGTGTTACTGGTGTGTTACTCATGCGTTATTTCCGTGTTATTCATGTATTATTGATTTGTTTAGGGTGATTAATTAATGTCATAGGTTTAATGTGTTATTCTTGTATTATTCGTGTATTATTCATGTATTACTTCACTCTGTTTTAACTGTGTTACTGGTGTGTTACTCATGTGTTATTGTCGTGTTATTCATGTATTATTAATTAAGTGTGTTTCATGTGCTACTCCTGTGTTACTGGTGCGTAAATAGTTATGCTTCTGTATTATTCATGCTCCTATTCATGCTCCTGTTAGTTATGCTTTTGTATTATCCATGTTCCTATGTAGGGTTATTATTGTGTTATGTCGGTGTTTTACTCGTGTATTATTCCTTTATTCTAATAATGATTCTAATAATGTGTCATTATTTCTTTAATTTGCAGGATCATGAGTGCAAAGACTTTCAACTGTAGATGTCGTCCATCTGCAGTGAGAGGTGCCTTGGATGCAATTTGAGATCTGTTTTCAAAGGAGACCATTAATAATTTAAAGGAAATTCGGGTGTTCAATTTCTTTGACATGTCCACATATCCTCAGGACAATGTCATGACTTTACACATTTTGAGAAGTTGGGATAATGAGAGGGGTGTCTTCAAAATTAGTGGAAAGGAGGTTAAGTTACATGCTGACCACGTGGCTCTGTTGATAGGGATGCTCAGAAAAGAGTCTGTTTCATGGAAAAAAGGACCCCTATCAAATGTGGATGCCAAAAAAATAAAAAATCAACTGACAAACTTTTTTGCAGGAGCCTCCACCCCACATTTTGAGCAGTTATACTTGAAATTCATATTAACTAATTTATTTTTTCCTTCAAGCAATTTTCATGTGTCTGCAGAGCTATCTTCTTTTGCTGCAAATGTACTAAGTTTTTTCGTCATTTAATTGGTCTGTTGTCATATGTGATATGATCATCGATCCAGTGAGCATCGCCTCCATGAAACTAAGGCAGAATAAGTCGGCACAATAAGTTGATTGACTATATTCAAGGATTTGTATTTCTTTTAACGGTAAGTATTTGTTATTTACATTGAAACATCACTCTTATGATTTTTTTTTATTGTATTAACTTTTGCATACATGTTGATGGCGTAAAACATCCTCAACTTTGGTTTTACGAGCACACCTCTCTTTCTCTTTAACCCCCCGCTGCCCCTGACGCTAGACCTCGCATTCTGAGGTGGTCAACCAATCATGGGTTGAGTGCTGAGAAGATACATGAAGTCTTTAAGAGGTTTGATCATGTAAATCATTTAATTTTGATTACAGCTTATTGACACATCTGTTTAATAGTTTTTGAAGAATGCTTCTAACGATTTTGACGAATACATTTTTATTGTAGGTTAATAACGGATATTTGGGGTTGGGGGACGATGAAGTACAACTGCTCGAAAATCCAGAGCAGGGACCACCGATTCCTGCAAGGCAACTTCCAAATCACGAACCTACTGCAGGACCATCTTCACCCAAATCGTATGCCAAGGGTACAATTGTTTCTAGTGATATAACCCTAGTATCTGAACATACGACGAATAGTGTTGATTTTGGGGTACTATATGAGATGTTAAAATCTCAGGAACAAATAAGCTTAAATATACAAGAAACTGTCACTGGTATGAGTACACAGATGAATATTGTGGTAGAAGTATTGTCCACCCTGACAAGTTTGGTGCATAGATTAGTTAAAACCAAGGCTAACAAGTTCATTGAGAAGACAATATCCGATACGAGTAAAAAGACCAGCAGCAATGGTCAACAGCAAAAGAGGAAAGTGGACCCCCCCGTATCTCAATATCAGTTTAAGAGAAGAAGTAAAAAAATTGATAATGTGAATATTGTTGCTCCTGTAAATTTAGATGTATCTGAAGAAACAATAAAAAATATAGATATTCCTGTACAGGCCGAAGACGTCGAAGAACCAATAAGAGAAGCACAAGATGCAGAGTTGGGTGATGAGACAATCCATGAAAACCCTGAAGAAGTAGAACGAGCAATAAAGGGTATTATTGAGTCTCTGGCCCAATCGGTAAGTACGTCATTCTAATTTGTACTTAATGATTTACATTCCTACTTTATTTATTCTAACAATATTTTTTTTAGACGCGTCTTCTGACTTCTGGTGTAAATACTGATTCAAAAAAGGATGATTCAAAAAAGGGTGATTCCCAAAAGGTCCAAGTTTCAGATGAAGAAATCTTAGATGCACCCGGATATCAGCAACTTTCTAGTCAAAGCCTCAGTTCTAATGCAGACAAATATGTTATAGTTGTAAGAAAATAAATATAGTTAAGTGCTTTGAAGCATATCTTATATACTCTTATTTTGTGTTATCCATGGATTGTTTTATTTTATAGTTACGTCTTCAGGCTTCAACTATTGAGTATCCTGGTAGGGCATTGATTCCAATTGAAATGCAAGAAGAAATAGACCAGTGTCTATCCAGATACACCGGAAGGTAAGTAAATGTCCAGCACTCCTTTAATGTTACGCTCTTTTGTTGTATTTAATTAAAAGGAACTCTCTTTCTTGTCAATGCAGCGGCATTATCATTAACATAGACCATATTTTGATTCACCGATCGACACTGGAAGACATATTATTAAATAAGTGGCTTGCAGACAAACATGTTGATAGATTTGTTGTCATGCTGCGCAAAAGAACTTTAAGGAGACCAGAGTTGTACAGACCTTACCTGTATGTTTCACCGATGTATGGGTATGTTAAACAACCTACATTTATTTGTACAAGTTTAAATCATATATTCCATGCACATTTAACCTAATATATTTATGTAGATGCATAAGACATATGGTAGCAAACCCTACGTGAAATATATCACCAACGAGGCCGTAAAAGAAGTAAAAGTCATTTTCTTTCCAATCATTCATAATCAACATTGGATCTTGTTGGTTCTAGATCCCAAGTTGAGAAAATGACGAATATACGACTCACTACCCAACCAGATACATAAGACTGGCACTACGGAAGTTGTAAGTATATTGAACTCAATTAAAAGTAACACAATTGCATTCGAAAGGTAACACAATAACGCTTCAACCATGTAGGTGAATATGTTTGCTAGAGATGCCGCTGATTTATTTACAGCCAAAATCAATAAATGATCTCTATCGATTACAAAGCATGTACCAATACAAAGGAATAGTTTTGATTGCGGCATGTTCGTTTGCAAGTACATGGAAACTTTAGTGCAGGCTGAAAAAGTCGACTGGACTGCACATATGAACTGGCAGGATCATATGGAGCGATTTAGAGCAGAATTTGTTTATGACATGTGCTTATTTTCGAGGACTTCTGCGTAAATTTGTACATTTTTACTTTGCATATTTTGTGTAGGTTATTGTATATGTAATAGCTTCATTGTTACTGTATAATGAATATTTGTATAGTTTACTGTTTATATCTTGGCAAAATGTTTACAGATTACTGTTAGTATTTTTTGTGTAACACTTGAATAACATGCTGATCAACTGCCTTAGTAACACGTCATTTACATGTCGTTTACACGCTGAATAACACGGGAGTAATACCTAGATAACACGAGAGTAACACATATGCTACACCCTGAGTAACACGGGAGTAACACGTAGATAAGGCGAGAGTAACGCATATGCTATATCCTGAGTACACGAGTAACATCTAAATAATACGGGAGTAACACGTAGATAACACGAGAGTAACACGAGAGTAACATGAGAGTGACGCATATGCTACACCCTGAGTAACACGGTGTAGTAACATGTAGATAACGCGAGAGTAGCATGAGAGTAGCACACATGCTACACCCTTAGTAACACGGTGTAGTAACATGTGAATAACACGGGGGTAATACGTAGATAACAACCTGAGTCAATAAATATACTAATATTACCTATCCTATTTAATTTATCATATAAAATTTATCTGAAAAAAGTTTAAAATTTTATCGCCAAAAATTTGATCGCATGAATAACACGAGGAAATTCGGAATAACACCGATTAATCGGCAGTAACACGGTGTAGTAACACGGCAGAATACGCGTGGTAACACAGAATAACGTCGATTAATCGGCCAGTAACACGGAGAATATTCGCTGCGAAACAGCGCGTTAAGAGGGCAGTAATGTCGTGTTTTCCTCGTGTTATTCTAGTGTTATTGACGTGTTATTCTTGTGTTATTGACGTGTTTCTCTTATGTTATTCCTCATGTTATTCCAATGTTATTCCCATGTTATTCTCGTATTATCCTAGTGTTATTCCCGTGTTACTCACGTGTTATTCTCATGTTATTCTCTGTGTTATTCCCGTATTATTGAGGTGTTATTCTCATGTTATTCTCGTGTTATTATCGTCTTATTCTTCGTGTTATTCTCGTCTTATTCTTCGTGTTATTCCCGTTTTTTCTCATGTTATTCAGTTTGTTGCTGATCGTGTTATTCAACGTGTTACCCGCGTGTTATCTGCGTGTTACTCAGGTTGTTATTGACGTGTTGCTCAGGGTGTTACAGTTGATATCTACGTTTGCACAAGATTAAGCCAGAAATATTTGAGCAAAAACATGTTATAAACCACCAATTACTTTCGTCAAAAGTTTTACAGATGATACAGTATTACAACTTCTACAATATCAATCAATCTAAATTCTCACTTATAAAATTCATCAAAAGTCCAGTGTACGTTTCACTTAGTTGTGGTGCGTAGTATTCCTGCAACAGTGGAGTAATACGAAGATCAATTTGAGTAAATCATTTTATATAAAAGGTAGAGATATGATACTGAATTTTATCAACATACCTGTGTAAGGCAATCTGTCAAACTTTGCTCGAATGCGTCCATAGCTCGACAACTACTTGTTGCTTCTTGTTCCGTCCCTGGATGCAATGGGTCAAATTAGAAGTATGCATTATATATAGAATGGAATGAGAAAATACTAAATTTAAAAAATTATACTTTTGGCTTTCTTATTTTTTTCCCAATATCCTTTCAGCCTAGATGTAGATACTCCTTTCGGCTTTTTTTTAGCAGAGTCGTTCACATTGCATTCTATATTTGTGATTTTCTTCTTTTTTTTGTTTTTTGTAATTCGATCGTTCTCCCTGCTATAGCATCCTCAATATCTCTTGATAACTTTTTAAACGTCTCCCACAAACACTCCTCAGCTAACTCATTTCTTTGTGCTTTATTAATGAGTTGATATGCAAATTTCTGAGAGCATGAACTGAATATAAGGTAACTTGAAGAAACATGATTACAATCTGAGTTTTTTAGCTCTTTGCACCCAAATCTGTTATACATGTCCCTTTTAGCATTGATGAATCATCACAATAAGAAATATTTATCCGGAATCACCTTTATTTTTGCGAGACTTAGGACGAACAGTGCATGGGAGCACAACAGCCTCATCATCTCAAACTTTTTGCAACTACATGTAACCTCACAAGTAACCTTGTCAATTAACACATTCCAGGGTTGTCTTGTCCCCTCATCATCTAATGTTGATACGTAATATTTAGCCTCATTCACCATTGATACTTCAGATGTTAGCCAACATAAGTCATTCAATAGCTCTTATTCAAACATTGAGTAAAGCTTCCTTGTATAGAATGAGGCAGCTTGCCTCAGCATGGGATTAATTTTAACCATGGGTGTTCTAAGGGACTGACTGCATTTGAAATTTTCATCTTTCTCACTCCGGCGCCACGATTTCATTATGTTTTCAAGACCGATAAAACAATCCGTGAGAGAGCTAGTTGACTTTGAAACATCATGACAAACATCATTGGTCGACTCACTTCTCTGTGTTGATAAGATTCTCATACCGAATATATCCTTATTAAATGTTGTTGAGCATTTATGTCTTATACGATATATTTCATCTAACCAAATATTATTTTGTAGTTCTCCCAACTCAAACAGTCATAATCTAGCCTGCACAATCCATCACTCCAAAATATATTTGTTAACCTACCAGACTCATCTGTTTGGAAATCCCAAGAAAACATGTTGTCCCCCAGTTTGCCTCTCCATAAACAATTGTATTAAAGCATTGATATCTCCCTGTTCAATTCTTTGTCTTCTTTCTCTTTGGATGATCTTTGGATGAAATTAAATGCAAATGCATCTCTTAGTGCATTCCAAATTCTCCACACCACCAACCTCAGTGACAATGAAATTGTATGCATGTGTTACTCTGATCCCTGAACCTGTCATGGATCTCAACACATCTGCATTGAGTTCACTTATCCTTCTGCTGGAACGAACAAGATGCTTAGCACCACTTTCGGCCAAAGGATGATTATGATTTTCAATGAATTTTTTCACTGTCCAATTGCCTTCAAAATCAACATGAAATCGTACCATAGCCTTACAGTCAGTCCTCGTGTCTGCTTTTCTGAACTTAATTGTGTTGTTAAACTCTTTCTTATAGTCAATTTTTCCACAAATATAATCTTTAACCTTGAGTTTCTTGGAGTTCGGCCAGTAGATAGTATGGTCATTCCGAACAGTGAATCTCACGTGATGTGCATAGGCACGATAGCTTTCATATGCTTCTTCCTCATTGTGGATAATGTTGCTTAGAAAAGTCTTTTCAATTGGATCATTCTAAACGTGTGTTGCCTCAGAGAACTGCATAAATCAATGGTAACATTAGCATAGCACAATAATAACATAATATGCGTAATAAATCAAAGGCAGAGTAATACCAGAGTAACACCAGAATAATACAAGAGTAACACCAAAAAACCACAAAAAAAAAAAACCATAATAACAATGCCGCAATGAACAGCACCCAAAAATCAAATGCAATAAACAACATAACAATGGAGTAATACCGCAGTAACACCAAAATAACACAAGGGTAACACCAAAAAACCAGAATCTTAAAACCATAATAACGCAAAAAAAAACCATAATAATAAAAAAAAACCATAATAATACCAACCCACACTGTAGAACAGCACCCAATAACACTTCCTCAATACCTACATTTACATGGAGATTAAACTAAGCCCTAAACCACCTAAACAGTACTTAATCAAACAGTAACACCAGAATAACACAAGGGTAACACCAAAAAATCAGAAGCCTAAAACCATAATAATGCAAAAAAAAACCCCATAATAATACAAAATCACACAGTAGAACAACACCCAATAACACTACCTCAACACCTATGTTTACATGGAGATTAAACTAAGCCTTAAACCACCTAAACGGTACTAAATCAAAGGCAAGTAAATCGTACTAAATCAAAGGCAAGAAACAAGAGTAATACCAGAGTAACACGAGAATAACACAACAGTAACACCAAGACTCACTTGATCTTGATCTTCAAAGTTCAGGCTGAATAATGGCATCTCAACGTCCTCTGAAGAATTCCAACAATACCTACCTATAGCGGAGTTGTGAACGGAGCTGTGAACAGTGAGCGAAATACTGATGGCGGGAATTTTATCATGGCGGAAATTTTTCCAGAATTCGGGTTTAGGGTCGGGCCAGGTCGCGAATACTGATGGAATAGGTGGGGCCGGAGTTTACACCTGGCGGCAATGTATTGGATACGCACCTATCTTAAGGTGCATAGTACTGATGGAATAATTTTCCCTCCCTTGCTTCTCTTTCGGCTCGATGGCTCGGGATCAAGGTTACTGCGCGCGTAGGCTCTTCTCCCACATGCCTTGTCCTCCTATGTTCTCGAGACCTGACTTCTATCCGCACGCACGAGAGCACCCTCCTCTCCACTTTTTTTTTATTTGATTGGCTAGGGCATCACTCCTCTCCCTACGGTTTAGTTCATTCTCGCACGAAACCTCACCTCCTTCAGCTTCTCCTCCTTCGGTTCCTACAGTGTCAATTACCCACACAAGCACCCGCACAGGAAACCCTTCTTTCTTCGATATCGATTCGACCCAGTACGATTCGTGGGAGTTCGTCTTCCATCCACACCACGAGACTAAGAGTCAAACGATGCTTCCTTCCTGCGTTGCAGTTGAAGTTGTTTGGTTTGGCAAAGGGATATTCCTTCTTCCTTCTTCACTCGAATCAATGGCTTCCTCCTTCTCCAAGTACTAAACCCTAAACCCTCCTGTTCCTATTCTCTTAATCCCGCTTCGTGCGATCAGTAGAATGAAAGGAAGGTATTCATCATTTTGATTCTCATGAGCGACCTGTCACGCTTCGCCAAATTAGCAAGGCAAGCATGATGAAAGATTTCAGAGAAGATCATATTGTGGAGAACAATTCAAAGGAATTTTGAAAATGTTGCCAAATTCTATATAATATGAGAAGGAAAAACTCCAAGAAGAACTCAAGAATAACATAGAAAGTTCTAGGGCTATATAAAACCATAATAACGCAAAAAAAAAAATCATAATAATACCAAACCACACTGTAGAACAGCACCCAATAACACTTCCTCAACACCTACATTTACATGGAGATTAAACTAAGCCTTAAACCACCTAAACAGTACTTATTCAAACAGTAACACCAGAATAACACAAGGGTAATACCAAAAACCATAATAACGCAAAAAAAATCTCATAATAATACAAAACCACACTGTAGAATAACACCCAATAACACTACCTCAACACCTACGTTAACATGGAGATTAAACTAAGCCCTAAACCACCTAAACGGTACTAAATCAAAGGCAAGAAACAAGAATAATACCAGAGTAACACGAGAATAACACAACAGTAACACCAAGACTCACTTGATCTTGATCTTCAAAGTTCAGGCTAAATGATGGCATCTCAACGTTCATGGAGACTTCCGGCATCTCAACTTTCATGGAGAAATCGACTTCCGGCATCTCAACGTCCTCCGGAGAATTCCAACAATACCTACCTATGACGGAGCTGTGAACGGAGCTGTGAACAGTGAGCGAAATATTTCTTCACCCTGCGAATAGAACAGCAAGCTGGAGCGAAATAATTTTATCATGGCGGGAATTTTCCCAGAATTCGGGTTTAGGATCGGGTCGCGAAAACTGATGGAATAGGTGGGGTCGTAGTTTACACCTGGCGACAATGTATTGGATACGCACCTATCTTAAGGTGCGTAGTACTGATGGAATAATTTTTCCTCCCTTGCTTCTCTTTCGGCTCGATGGCTTGGGATCAAGGTTACTGCGCGCGTAGGCTCTTCTCCCACATGCCTTGTCCTCCTATGTTCTCGAGACCTGACTTCTATCCGCACGCACGAGAGCACCCTCCTCTCCACTTTTTTTTTATTTGATTGGCTAGGGCATCACTCCTCTCCCTACGGTTTAGTTCATTCTCGCACGAAACCTCACCTCCTTCAGCTTCTCCTCCTTCGGTTCCTACAGTGTCAATTACCCACACAAGCACCCGCACAGGAAACCCTTCTTTCTTCGATATCGATTCGACCCAGTACGATTCGTGGGAGTTCGTCTTCCATCCACACCACGAGACTAAGAGTCAAACGATGCTTCCTTCCTGCGTTGCAGTTGAAGTTGTTTGGTTTGGCAAAGGGATATTCCTTCTTCCTTCTTCACTCGAATCAATGGCTTCCTCCTTCTCCAAGTACTGAACCCTAAACCCTCCCGTTCCTATTCTCTTAATCCCGCTTCGTGCGATCGGTAGAATGAAAGGAAGGAAGGTATTCATCGTTTTGATTTTCATGAGCGACCTGTCATGCTTCGCCAAATTAGCAAGGCAAGCATGATGAAAGATTTCAGAGAAGATCATATTGTAGAGAACAATTCAAAGGAATTTTGAAAATTTTGCCCAATTCTATATAATATGAGAAGGAAAAACTCCAAGGAGAACTCAAGAATAACATAGAAAGTTCTAGGGCTATATATGTATATATAAATAGTGGAGAACACTCTAGAAACTAGCTATTCTCGAATATTCCCTTAGACTTGGAGGGAACTATAAAAAAAAGTTTCTCCCCTCATTTGTGATCACCCAAGGTTCCAAGCATTCAAGTGTTGTAATCACTCTTTCTTAGTGAAGTGTTCTCTTTCTTTAATACTTCTCCATATTCTTCTTCCAAGTGTTGTGTGCTTACAAGTCCCAGCATTGTGAGGGATAAATTGATTTAGTTCTGAGGAGGAGCGCTAAAGTTGTACGGGTAACTTGAGATAAGTTCATCCGTGATAGTTGGTATCAGAGCCTCGGCTTTGAAGGTATGACAAAAAGCGTTAGAGAGCATGTAATGAAGTCTGAAGCCACTAATGTGAAATCATCTCAACAAGGGCGAGGTCATTAGGAGCAATGAGATCCAGCTGCATCCAAACTACATGGGAGGTCCAAGAAGATCATACACGGCTTTGAATCGCACCTTGCTCGGATGAAGAAGACAATGAATGGCATCGAGGCATGGATAAAGGATCTTGACATAAAGGTTGATGGGCTCAAGAAGGAGTACATCACAATCAATTCAACGATCAGAGATATGACGCTCCAAATGGAGGAGTCTTTAAGGGACCAAATGGTTAAGATGGGAGAGGATTTGATGACGGAGCTCCAGGAGGTACGAAGAGTCCATGAAGACGAGATGAACGGTGGGTGTGCTAGCTTGGAGGAGATACGTGGAGACATTTCGCTATGCAAGAGAGCACTAGCGACATCCACTAAACATCATACCTTCGAAACTAAGCGCATTGAAGTGTCAAAACCAATGAGTTTTGAAAGAGCTTGCAACGCGAAAAAAGTGGACAATTTCTTATGTGGACTTACACAATACTTTGGAGCGATGGGGATCACAAATCAAGATGCAAGAATTCAATTTGCAACCCTTCATCTCTCAAACATCGCTATGTTGTGGTGGAGAAGAAGACGTGGAAATACCCAAAAAGATATGTGCATCATATCCACCTTTATGACTTCAAAAGGGAGCTAAAGAGACAATTCCACCCAGAGAATGCGGAGGATGAGGCTAGAGCCCGATTGCGAAGGATCAAACAAGAGAGATCGATTCGGGAATACATTAGGGAGTTCACAAGCTTGGTCCTTGAAATTCCCGATATATCAGACAATGATGTTCTTTTCAATTTCATGGATGAACTCCAACAGTAGGCAAAGACTGAAATTAAGAGGTGGAGTGCAAGATCTTTTCACGGCCACCGCAGTCACCGAAAGCCTACTTAATTACTCAAGTGAGTCCACAAAACCAAATAATAAGAAAAGTACTTATGTAAAAAAGGGAGAAGACAAGGATCAATATAAGGAAAAGACTCGCATCTAAAGCAAAAGACAAATGGAAGTCTAAAAATAACAAAGCTAAACCACACAACCAGTGCTTCCTTTGTGATGGACCACATTGGGTAAGAGATTGCCCTCAGAAAAAGGCTCTGAACCCTCTCCTTGCAAGTCATCAGGAGGAAGAAGGTGATACGGTGGCACAAGTAGGGGCTATACAACTGTTGAATGGGATGCAAGCTCCAATAAAATCCCAAACAAAGGAGTTACTCTTTGTGGAGATGGTTATAGATGGGAAGACCATTAAAGCAATGGTGGACACGGGTGCTTCCCAAAACTTCATCTCCGCCGAAAAAGCAAATATGTTGGGTTTGTGAATGACTGAAGGAGGAGGCTCCATCAAGATAGTTAATTCAACAGTAAAGTCAATCCATGGAATAGTCAGAAGAGTAAAAATCAGCATTGGAGCGTGGGCAGGTACCTTAAATTTCTAAGTCACTCTAACAGATAATTTTAAAGTTGTTTTAGGGATGAACTTCTAGGATCAAACAAGAGCATTCCCTATATCCTTCGCCAATAGATATGCATTACGGAAGGGAATCAAACTTGCTTAGTACCAATAACAAGGACTAACAGATAGGAACTCAAAATGCTATCGGTCATGCCATTCAAAAAGGGCATTCCAAAAGACAAGGAGAGTTACTTGGATGTTCTTCACGACCCCGATAAAGAGGCGCAACCCCAAGAAAGCATACCAAGGAAAATGGTGAAGGTTTTTAAAGAATTACCAAACAAACAACCACTAAGGAGGAAGAAGACTCATTTGATTAGGCTGGAGCCAAGAACCGAGTTACCAACCATGGAGTCTCCCTGCATGGCACCCCTTTCCCATAGCACCAAGGAAAAACCCAAGTTTGTCAAGTCTGTGAGCAAACAAAGGAAGCTGGTCTGAGAGTCAAGGGGAAGTCGCAATGAAGACATTGCAAGTTTAAGTGGGGAGAGTGTCACGCTCCGTCAAATTGACGAGGCAAGCACGGGATAGAAGATTCCAGAGAAGACCAGATTATAGAGAACAATTCAAGGGATTCTAGAAGATTCCGCCCAATTCTAAAGAACATGAGAAGGAAAGGCTCCAATGATAACTCAAGAATAACCTAGAAAGCTCTAGGGTTATATATGTATATATGAATAGTGGAGAACACTCTAGAATATTCCTTTAGACTTAGAGGGGAAAATAAATAGGAGTTCCTCCCTTCATATGTGATCATCTAAGGTGCCAAATATTCAAGTGTTGTAATCATTCTTTCTTAGTGAAGTGTTTTCTTTCTCCAATACTTCTCCCCATTCTTTTTCCAAGAGTGTTGTGTGCTTATGAGTCATAGCGTTGTGAGGGATAGATTAATTTAGTGCCAATGATGAACATTAAAAGTGCACGGGTGACTTGAGATAAGTTAGTCCGTGATAGACGAGTCTCATTTGAACGACACATTCTTTAAATTATTTTCCCCCTTTTTTTTTATTTTCATGAGTGATGCATCTCATTCGAATGAAGCATTCTTTTAATTAATTTATTTTACACACACACACACACACACACGTGTGCACACATAGATATGTAGCTTATCGCAAGGATATTCTTTCAAACCCTAGTAGCGCATTGTCTAGATTCATCTACGCTAAGACACCTCTCCTCTTAACCTGTCAAAACAAAAATATGGTGTTGCGATCTAAAGAGACAATAACGTGTATTATCATCGTCAAGATGAAAATTTATCTCTGATACCACTTGTTATAACTAAATATTGAATCGATGAAACAAACAATTAATGAAATAAGCAAAAGAAAGAACATACAAATTTTATGTGGAAAAATCAAGATAGGAAAAATTTCGGGTAAAGAAAGAGAATTCACCATATCTAATCTGAAATTACAAGTGGAGAGTTATGACCAACATAAAACAAAAGCAAAGAATAGTGAATGTGTTGTACAAAACAAAAGGGAGTATTTATAGTCTTTAGCAAGACCCCTTTAAAAAAATATTTCAAAAGTATCAACAAAGCAATCACACATGGTTTGCAATCTAAAAGCTAATGTAAGATTGATCAGACAGCGAAGCTTTCTATCAGTGCGCTCATGATGCCTTCTAAAGCCTCAATCCACGTGCTCACAACTTCCTTATAAGACGATAAGCAGAACCCACACAATTCAGGTCTCAAATTTAGCAAACCATTTAGCCAATATTGAACCTCCAAGTCTTGTTTATAAAATATGATGTTAGCATCCATCTTATTCTGATAACTAGCTTGTCCATACAAAAGCTCAATAGTCGAACCCGGATAAATATCACTTAAGCAATAACATAAAATCTATGACAATAAACTAGATCTACATAACCACAGTAAACCAGTAAGTCATAATCCAAGGACAAAAAGTGAAATTAATGAAATGCCAACACATCGAATCAATCATTTGTCGGCCGACTCTAAAGGTATTTTTTTGCAAACAAGTTAACTCACATTTCCTTGTAAAAATTCAAAAAATAAAAAGGTTAAATTAGTCAAATACTTATTACTAAATGTTTGAATTTCCCTTTTCACTAAACTCTTATTGTTACAAGTTCTATTGACGTTGCTTAGCGTTCAGTTTCTCTTTTGTTTTAAGAGTTGTGTAACAGTGTAAGTGCGTGTAACACATTAAATTTTACATATTATAAACTTAATCTATTTTTACTGTTAATCATCCATAAACCTAATTGAATAAATGATTGAATCATTAACCTAATATTGAACCTGGAAGCTTTGCTCATTATAAGCAATAATGTATATTCCTTGCTAAATGAGGCATTTTCAAAAGAGCGTCAAGTAAACCCAATATCGCTGAAAGGTAACTATGTAAGACCATGATGATGGTGAAACCATGAAGAGTTTGTTAGTACAAGCTTCAAAATTTATGTTTATAAAAATACACAAACGAGAATTCATTCTATCTATATCTCAGAACCATCAAGGAGAAATTTCTTGTTTTTACCTGTTGGGTTTTTGAATTATCAACACTAGAATACAGTGGGCTAGTTGACCACTTCGAGTTCCTTCATACAAATATAAAAAGAAAATTCAGTCAGAGGAAAACAAAAGAAATTAAAAAACTTCAACACATGCATTGAATAGCACCAGAAAGAGGAGTTTATCACTATATTAATTACAGAAAATGAATAAATAATGCATACTAAAAAATCAATTTTACCGTTCCACTTGCTCTTTAAGTTCATTGTATTTAGCAATATCTTCTTGGCGACAATGTTTTTCCTCCTGTAGCTCATTATTCAAAGTTTCAGCTTTTGCATGCAGACGGACAAACTCAGCCTCTAGTTCATCCTTTTGAGATTCCAAAACCTTATAAGACTCAACCATACACTTCAACTGAGTCTCAAGCAAGCTGTTCGACTTCTGACAAGAAGCTAACTCTGATTTAAGCTCTGTTAGTTGTTTCTCAGTTTCTATCAAAGTAAAATTTGTTTGGTTTAGCATTTCTTTGCAATCAGCAAAATCAATCTCCATTTTCTCTTTCTCCAGTTTCAGGTGCTCAAAGTTAACCTGAGGGAGTGCCGGTACTGTGGTCTTCATCTCGAATCCAACACCCATGGATCCTTCCAATTCTGAATTGAGGGAAGAATGAGGAACCAATGAAGAAGATAAAGACAGATTCTCTTTCATTGCACCATGCTGAGCCACATTATTCTCTAATAAAGTTTCTTTGTCTATGCAATCTGAATTATTGCTCTCCCCTTCATTTGCCTTCACTGTCTTCATTCTATACCCAAGGTCATTGGTTTCACATAGTACATGGGATAAAGCCAGAATGAAATCATACAAACTTACTTCTCCACACATTATCCTGTCTACAGAGGCAGAAAACTCATCAATTTTTTTGCCTATACCTACAAATTCATTAGCACTATTTTGCATTTCTGCAGTATATTTGCCCGAAGACAGAACAAATTCATGGATATGGGAAATGGCATCCTTCAATTGTTGGTCAAGAACGCAATTAACTTTAGTGCATGAAGTGACAACTTCGTTCGAAGATATTCCATAATCTGTAATTTTCTGAATATTATTATGACAATAGTTTTGCTCAGCCAAGTAACCTGTGGATTCATTCACTTCATTGATCAACTCGAGTTGTGCATCCTGAATAATTTGTAAAATATCGTCTATAATATTTTTCATATTAGCATCATGGGTCTGAGACTCAAATATGCAAGATATTCTTGTTTTAAGTTTCAAGTGCGGAAGCTCGATTTCATTTGCAGCATTCTCTGTGAGAAAATTCAGTGATATTTCAGGATCTGCACATTTCTGTTCGTTAAAATCCCCTTGATTTTCTGAATAAACCAAAGAGGTGGAGCCCACTTTTTTAGTTTTAAAACCATTAGCCGTCTTGATATCAACATTGCTCTTTGTTGATAAGCATGCTAATCTCTCCATCTCCAAAAAGTCATCCATAAGTTCCAAATGACTTGAGCTCTCGTCCGTGTGAACCCTGTCAATGTTTTTCTCTTTCTTCAAGTGTGAGAGCTCTGAGATTAATGCAGCAGACAAAGACCCAGAATAACTCCCTTCTTCATCAAAACCATCTTCAGATATGGAGGTCAAGCTAGCTGGGTTGCTTTCATTTTCAAAATGGAAATCAATATGAGGTTTGGAAGTTGCTTTGTGTTGATTTAGAACCAACATCTGTGTTTCAATGCTGCGGAGCCTATTTGCTTGTTTAGCGTACATATTTCTTGATGCCTGCAGCTCATTGTTGCGCTTTGATAATGCTTCCTTGAGCATCTTCATTTCTTCCTCCATTGCCAACAATCTCGCAGTGAGGAACTCGTTTGCTGAACATTTTCCGAAGCAAACTCTGGTGAGTAAGAACTAGAATGCTTTGCAGGAGACCTCCGCAACTTGTTTTCTCCATATTCTCTGCCTAAATTTTCAACTTCTAGTTTCATTTGAGCTACTGCAGCAGGTCCTGGTAGCTTCTTTCGGACAAGACCACGTAACCTTTGACATTCAGCTTCTAGCTTAGTAATCTTTTTGACATCCTCCAAGTGTTGCTTGGTTGCAACTTCGACGGATCTCATACTCATGTTCTTTTCTTCGTTGCGAATCTCCAGCTCTTTGGAGATGACATGAAGTTCGTACTTCATTGAATTTATTTCCCTTTCACAAGAATGTATATCATTATTTAGTACTTCAATTTGAGCCTCTGCTTGAGATTTTTCTTCACTAACGTGCATCAGCAAACTAGACCGTTCTTGAAGTGATCTTGAGAGTGCAGAATTTTCAGCTAATGCTTTTTGTAGTTTTTGTTCAAAATCATTGATTTTCACATCAAACTCGGCCTTGACGTTTTCCCACTGTTTAGTCTTCGTCAAGACCACCTCATGTAACTTCTGTTCACTTTCTTCCTTCACATTTCGTATTTGTTTCATGCACTCCTTTAGAGCGCCATCAAGATGGAGTGCTCTTTCTTCAGCAGTAATCTTAAGCAATGTGACAGATTCAAGCTCCTGTTTCAGAACTAAAGCTTCATTTTCAGCCTTCTCCCATCCTAATACAAGAATGAAATAATATGAAAATTTCTCAGCATTTGGTTACCACGTCAAGAAACAAAATGAGATTTCTGCCTTTACTCAAAATATAAATTTCACAAATTGCGGAGGAAGACATAATAAGTTTTTTTTATGAGTATCCCTAGATAGCATGCATGAACTATGACATCGAAATTAATTTTGTAAGGAGACTTAAAATACCTGATACTGCTTCTTCTGCAACTTTAGCATGCTGCTTTACTAGATCATCCTTTCCAGACATCTCTAATTGGGCGGATATCAGTTTTTCATTTAAGAACTTGACTTGATCTTCCAATCCACTAAGATGTGTGTATGATTCCAAAGTAATTTGTATTAATTTTTCGTTCTTTGCCTCAGCCTAGAAGAGGAACATATTGATCCAAAGAGTTCAGTTTGCACAAAGTACCAATCAGATAAAAAAAAATTTAACTTTATATAACTAGAACAAAAAAGGGAGATCACACTGTTTCAAAATATAGTAGAGATCATACTACAGCTGATTATTCAGAAAATACATGTTATAAAAAAACTGGTCATCACCAAAATGACATGGAACCGAGACATTCTTGACATTTGGAACATAAATCTTAAAGGAAAAGTCCATTTACCTTGCTTGTCAAATGAAGAAGTAGAATCAAGTATTTTAGCGGGTAGGGCAGAAATGGGTCTCTGCCTTGAAACTTTTTATATTCAAAACCATGAACCTCTGCCTTGAATCTTTTATGTTCAAAATCATGAACCTTTTCAAGCCACACTACATCCATTCTTTACATTTTGGGAGGAGGAAAACAATGCTACACATAACTAAACAAGCAATGGAAAAAAGCACCAGTATCATTAAAACCTGACGGCGATGTGATGCTGATCTAAAAGTTATGTTGGCATTAGAAGATATTGTGTTATGGTTGGGAAAAAACATGAAATTTGCATAATTATTCATTAGATATTTGATTAATGGCCGTCAATTCATGCTAAGACAAACCTGCCAGTCACATTTGAACAAGAAGTGTAATTTAACAACAATCTAGTAATAAATGTCAATTGAAATACACATGGTATAACTTATACTTTATCCTTTCACACGCAATACTTGAAAAGTGAAGTTATATCACTTTCAAATAATTCAAGCTTGAATGGTAAGAAAACAAACAGAAGCCAAATGGGACTAGTAATAGGAACACTGAATTTTTTATCAATCCACAATAACAAGTTTTCTTTCTCCAATTAAATTTTGTGCAACCTTCTCTGTTTGATGTCCATTTGCATTAAACAAGGATGCAATGACAGTATCGGTCGAAACTGCCGCTTTATCCGATGTTTTCTTCTTCCAAGGCCAACTGCGTCGATCCATCACCTATATCAACTGCAAATTACAACTCATTCAGGAGTTTTACAATAATAAATTAAGGTAAACAGAATTGAAAAGCTGATTAGTGTTGCAGAAAATAATATATAATTTAAAGTTTTAACTAAAAGTTGCGCCACAAATAATCTAGACAGTAGAAGCTTCAAAGGTGAGAGACTGAATGTATAATCAGGCAAGGATAGTATTATATAAGGAGGAGATGTTTATGTCCCGCTACATTTTACGCCTGTTTAGTTGATGTTTGTTTAAACACCTACAAAGAGGAATAGTGTTATTGTTCAAATACGTCATTGGGTACGTTGAGTTATGGATTTTAGGCCTAAACACTACTTCTATAAGGAAACAATACTTTTTCTATAATTTTAATTGGGGTCAATATGTACTTAATCTAAGAGTGAATCTTAATCATTGGGTGGGTGCTTCGAGTGATGCATATTATTGTTTTCTTAAGGATGTTAAAATCTTCAAGATTTGCAAAACTATTTAGATTATTAGAGAACCAGAAGATTTTTAAGATAAAATGTATCGCAAAGTAGAATTTTAATAGTTGCATCAGTCAATTCTTTGCCTAAGTTAAAACATTGTATTGTAGGGTTGCCTAAGTTAAAACATTGTATTGTAGGGAAGCATAAGAGAGTTAGTTTTCTAACTACAAGTAATGTTATAGATTGAGTCCAAGCACGAGATTAGGGGAATCAAAAAGACTTCATATGCTCACATGGATCATGTTAGAATTATGACAAAAATTGGAAAGAAATGTTTCATTCCAACATTTGAATTGAGTTTAGACAAGCCTTGATACGCCATCAACACAATTTGAATTGAGTTTAGACAAGCCTTGATACGCCATCAACACATTCCCAGAGGCAAGACACGGATCTCGAGACAATCTTTTGAGCAAGATATATTCAAATCTTAATAAAAAATTATTCAGAGCTTCGATTTCAACAAACTTATAGTCAAACTAACCGTCTCGACGAAACGGACACAATGATACCAAAATTGGTCCAATCTGAGTCAAATCAAGCTCAGATCAAGCCATTAAACAACTTTTGAAAGTTTTTTAGATGCATTTGGAGGGTCAAATGGATGTCAAATCCTTCGAGTTTATAGTTGAATCAAACGTCTCGGCAAGACGAATCCAACAAGTCAAAAATCGCTCAATTTCAACATCATCAAGGCACTCAAAATGTCCATCAAAAGCAGTCTAATCGAGGGAAGCCCTCAGAGCTGTCTGATCAAAGTGGTTTGTATTCCTGCATTAATTGCACCTGGAACTCTATAAATACAGCCCCACCCCTCTTATCAAAAGAGGGAGGAGAGCTTGATGATTAAGGAAGAGCTTGAAGCATTGAGAAAGAGCTGAGGTCAAGCATCACTCCTACCACCGTCAACCACCACCGACTACAGTTGACCACAGCTGACCACTGCCAACCATCGTTAACTACCACCTTTCAACCGTCATCGATCGCTATTGGTCGTTGTCGACTCCTTGCAACAAGTTAATTTGCACGTCGACATTGTAATTCAAAAGACTTTGTAACACTTTCCTGCTTGTGGGAGAAGGGGTCTCTATAATAATCAACTTGTAGTGGACTTTTATGACCGGGTCAGACCCATGGTTTTTTTCCCTTCATGGGGTTTTTACGTAAAAACTTATGGTGTCTCTACTACTTATTTTATTCTATCTGAGTGTATGTTGAATCTTTGTGCAACGCTAAGACGATAATATATTACTCTACACCGCGAATCTTCTAGCTCGCATCAAGCCTAAATGAGCTTTTGATAGAAAATAGACACCTGAAAAAATAAATATAGAATTAATTATAATAGGACAACCCATGAATTGGTTGGGTGGAAACAATAATTCATGAATCGTTGAGGGGCAATGAAAATAAAAGAAAAAAGAGACAAGTTGACTATAGCCGCCTATCTTGCAGTAAGAATATGTAAGTATTTCACCTGTAAAAAGAAATAAAGTACATTATACAATGGTCCAGCTTCTCTTAAAAACTTTCTATCAACTTCAATAAACTTAGTGTGATCATGTTACAGGGGTAATGTGGAATATTGATAAATAACTTTTTATCACAATAGTCTTGTAGCACTTTTCCATCCAACCTTTAAGTCTTCCAAAATAAATTTTAGCCATAGCAATCCATATATTCTCAATACCGTAGATCAATATTCTGCTTTTGCACTGAATCATTCCATTACATGCTTTTACTTCTCCAAATTATGATGTTGCCCCCTAAACAGGTGTGATACTCTAAAATTAACCACCTGACAAGCATGGAATCTACATAATCTGCATCCGTCTAAGTTTAAAAGTTTAAGTCCTTTTTGAATAAAATCCCATGGATTCTCCTAGGAATTTATAATATTTGACATATTGCCTGATGGTGTGGATCTTTTTAAGCAATATTTAAGTCTGCTGAGATTATTCAGCTATGTGAGGAGTTCATGCCTTTAAATTCTTAGAATGCTCAGCTTTGAAAGGATAAGACAGAGGAGACCCAAATTTACCATAATATTGTGAGTACATGGGGAGAAATATTGTATTTGTCTCAATTTGGTTCAAGCCGCATGGCATCAGGCATGGATCTGATGTACATGATCAATTTATTCCTTATTTAGAGTGATGGAGAATAGACCAATCTAGTCACGATCAGACATGTGCATTCCCAAGGATGGCATGAACATAGGATTCATACATGATCAGAGGTTTCAAAAATTGCAATTGATGAAAATCCCATCTTGTGATTGCTACTATAAGATCTTGGAATGTATGCTCTCAAAATGGATAGCATCAATAAACATGCCTCTTCACCCCCTCAAAAATTTATTAAAGAGGGGTTTAGCAGTAATAAAATGAGATTATTAGCATTTGAAGACAAGCAAATTGATATATCTCCATACGTCAAAGCTACAAAAAATTTGGCGGCTTCAAAGGCGCATGCATGGCATTCTCTTGAGAGTTGTTTTTCTTCTTCTTTGTGCATGTATGTATTTGGGAACTAAGAAATGTAGGAAGTGCCCCTATTTTGGATGCCATGATTGTGGCTTCTATGCATGTTAGAGTTTGTTGAAATAAATCTATGAGCCTCTTTGTGGTTGCTTTCTCTTTAATATTTAATTTTATGACACACTGTGTTACATCTATTGAAGCTTCATCTTTGAGACTTATGGCTACCACATTACAACTTTTCCCTTGATGGATGCTTGTGGTCACTGTGAAAAAATATGCTCCAAGATATCCTCTCTGAAAAAAAAATGCTCAATAAACTACAACCGGAAAAAAAAACCAAAAGAAAAAAAAAATTCTTTTCATTTTTTGCTAAGAGATGTTTTTCAGTCTGAAGATTAAAATAATAATGGCAACTTCTTACTCTCACACTGACTTTAATTCAAGATAAATGTATTTAAGGAACAATTAAATCCTTCATAGAAGAATTTTCTTAATCCAGAACAGAAAATAAGGTATGAAAGCAAGTCCACCAAAAGCTTGAAATTGAAAAGCACAAGTAAATGAATAAAACATTGTAGAAGACAGGCTGAATGAGCAAGATTTGTCTTCAAGAAATTAGTTGAGGAAGTTTTTTATAGACTATAAGTGTAGAGTGTTATTTAACAGTCCGATCTAACACTATACTCATATAAAACAAAAGACATAAGACGCGAATAAGCTAATTCTAAATCACCCCAATATTTAATCAAGCATATTAAAAAACAAAGAAACATGTCATTTTCAGAAACCTGCTCGCCAGCACCGTTTCAACAACATTATTGCAAACGCGTGAAAACTTTAAAAATAAGCAGAACCATAGTAGCCGCATGAATGGTAAAAACTGAATTTCCCAATAAACATCTAATTCATCCGTGGGAACAAAAGCATATCAGCTGGCATGTTGCCAATAATGGTTTCAGCATTTAAAAACCCTAGCCAAACCAATACTTCAAGTGTACCATAACCTTCTCAGCCGAAAAAAACATAAACAAAGAACAAATCAACACAAGATCAACCACTTCTAACAATTTACCGCGATTTTGAATCATCAGATCAAGAATGTTGAAAAAAGAAATTAGGCAAATTCTACCCTCCAAAGGACATAAACTCTAATGATCCGATTAAAACCATAATCAAAGCCGATCGAAACAGTAAAGTGGATGGCAAACAAAGAAGGAAAAAAATCGGCAATGGCGAATCACTATCCCTCCACCTGTAAACTCCAATCCAGAAAGGTAACAAGCAGAAAAGATAAGAACGAGATTAAAAAAAAAACCTCACCGGATCGAATGCAGCAATGATACTCGAATTCCCCTAGCTGATTTCGTTTTCCCACAACGCGATTGAATGATTGAAGCAAACAACTCCTCCCACTTTAAGTTTGCTTTTCCATCTATACTTTTCCTTTCCGTTGCCAAGTCAAACTCGACTCAGCTGGAGCGCACGGCACGCTCAGAGTGCACAGTGTGGGAACTAAGCGATTCCATGTAGAGAGAGAGTGTGAGTGATACAGAGTGAAAAGCAGGCTCTGTAGCAAGACTCGCGTTAGGTGCGGCCATTAAAGCAGGACGTTGGGAAGGGACCAAAGATGCTCGCTCGACTGCGAGCTTTATAAACCATTCATGCGCTAACGACCGACACCTATTTATTGCTACTATTGATATTTTATCTGAAAATAAATTGGTTAGCACTACTTCGGTCTTTCTTCCCACGTTCTTAAGAAAGTTACAAGATATTTTATTTAAATAAATAAATAATTTTAAAATGATTTTTTTATTATTTACATATTGGAACATGTAATTTATTTGTCGAAAAGAATGTAAAGTCTCTCAAAAATTTGGATTTATGCTCACTCTATTTAATTTATCAACTAAAATAATAAATGTTATATATATATATATATCTGTGTGTGTTTGCGCGCGTACCATGGCATGTTGGTAGAGTAAACTTTTTGAAAGTCGTAAATCCCCTCAGGTTACGGGTTCGAGTCCTCTCGTGTGTAGGGTGTGGTACTCAAATATTTAGCACACCTAGGAATGATTGTGACTCGTCTAATAGTTTTCGGTTATTCCTTAACTATATGTGTGTGTGTATGTGTGTGTGTGTGTGTCGCGTACTCAGATCAGTTGGTCATGCATCTGCTTGTCAGTTGTAAGTCATCTCTGATCTAGGGTTCGATTTCCCTCGAGTGTAGAGTGTGATTCTCGAATTATTAGGCACATAACCGGTGGTCGGGGCTCGTATCATAGCTTATGGATATATATATATATAACATTTACTTGATAACGTGAAGAATATTTATAGAAGAATTGTCATTTTTTAAATGATAGGGTGTGAGTGTCCCACAAAATAATTGCCCAAAATAGATTGCTGCATTCGAATAAACAATTAATTTTACATAAGATGCTCTATTTATGTAAATTTGTATTTCATATAAAATATTTATATTAGGATGAAATAAATAGAGAAAGGAGAGTGTGTATAAGTGTGAGCGAGGCTAAGCGAAATGTCTTATTTATCATCAATTAGACATAAATGAAAGATTGTAATCATTGGTTTGGGGAGAAAATATTTCGTCCAAACACGGCATGTCCGGACGGCCAACTACCGGGTGTCACGTCGTCATAAACTTCATCGATGGGCTACGTGACGACCAGTGGTTGATCGTTCGGACGTCGCTACGTCTTCATACATCTCATCGAAGGGCGAAATGACGTCCAATAGTTGGTCGTTCGAACATAAGGATCAAGTATCAACATAAGAAATAAATTAATGTGATGCAACTTTAAATATATTTTTTTATCTGAGTCATTTACATAGATACCATGCATTCTTTATTTATTTACATATCTAACATCTAAACTTTCATATTTTTATATATAACACCAAAATCCTTACTATTATATTAAAAATATCATTACTATAATTTTTAAAAGTTAAATACACACTTTCATGTGTAAAATTATGACACCAAGTTGTCATAAATATAAATATAAAAGTTTAGGTGTTAGATTTTGAAACCTTTAGAAGTACGTATATATTTTAAATGTTATTTAAATGGGACAATTTTGGAACCAATTTTAATGTGTTCAAGTAGATTTTTGCATAGCTTCTATAATCACTTATCAAAGTTCCAAGTACATATTATTATGGGCCATTTATGTACATACGGCACAATTCTTATATGTTTACATATCTAACACACAAATATTTATATTTTCATGCATACTACTTAAATCTATAACATCATAAAATATCATAATCAATATCTTTTTTAGTAGTGAAATGCATATTTTTTTGATACCAAAGTGGTATAAGTATTGTTAGCGTGTGGAACCCAATTGGTCTAGAAACTCTGTAGCAAAACCATAGCCTCGTAGGAGTGCCCCAGAGCCCATATCCAAAGGAATAGGAGCCCTGATGCTAATATGGGCGCTCCGGCGTCCAGTGAACTGCGCACTAGGAAGTCCTGCGCTCGAGATGGGGCGTAGCTGCATCATGGTATGTTAGTTTACAGGCTTAGAAACAAAAGCATCGGAAACTCGATGCTTGTGACGGACGATCCAGCACCCAAATAACTTAACTCCAGATATAGCATGTAGGAAGGAAGAACTCGGGAGCGGTGCTCCAAGGCCAGGAGTGGTTTCTCTTAAGATCGGGACGTAAGTCCTCAACTTTTATACAAGAAAGTATCTTTCAACGGCACATGTAACAGGTGTAAGATAGAGCGAGCAGTACAACGAGTTCTATTATGGATTTTTATGGTTTTCACTTGTGTGACCGAGAGAGGAAAGGCATTTGTGAGTTCTACACTTGTAGATAGGTACTTGGAGTGTGGTGCAATATATATATTTCTCCTCATTTCAAAGTGTAATTTTTTATTTGATGTGGCTTTGCTGTTTTCCCCGTTCTTAGGTTTTTTCACATTATATTTTGTAGAGTTTCTAGAATTTCTTATGTTGTGCACTTCTGTTAAATATTTGGCATGGATCACTCGAATCAGTGTATTTTTTTGCTATGTCATTTGGTTGTGAATCGATTGAATCTACTTTTTTTGTTCCAACAAGTGGTATCAGAGTAGGGTTTTCTAAAAATTTTATTCCAGTGAGAGCAATGACTGACGAAGTAAAGTACAAGGTAGAGAAGTTCAACGGTTCAAATATTGCATTCTGGAAAATGTAAGTTGAAGATTTGTTGTTTCAAAAGAAATTGTATTTATCACTGAAAGGAATCACCAAAAAGCCTAAATAGATGAATCTAGAAATATGGGAACTATTTGAAGGAACATACCAAAGTTTCATCAGTTGTTGCATTGACATAGTGAACGAGAAAATTTTGATGGATCTTATGGTGATACTAATGAGAATCCTTCGACGTCAAATAAGATTTTTCTTATGAAGAGATTGTTCAACGTGAAGATGGTGAATGTATTTGGTTGTTGAACATTTGAATAATTTTAACACTGTGAAAAACAAGTTGTGTTCTGTGGGCATCAAGTTTGATGATAAGGTCGGAGCAATGTTTATTCTATCTTCATTACCATACAGCTAAGATGAACTGACCATGGAGATGAATAAATTTTCAGGTAATATGAAGTTAAAATTTGATGAAATCATAGGATTAGTGTTGAATGCAGAAGTACACAAGAAGATGAGCGGTGAAACTTCAAATTCTATGTTGAATGTTGAAAATAGAGGATGAATTCTAGATAGGAATATAGGTAGAGACAGATTTAAGTTTAGGAGAGGATATCCCAGGTCATGTAGAAAACATGGCAGAGGTGCATGTTGGAAGTATGGGAAGAAAGGTCATTTAAATAAGGACAATAAAACTCCAAAAAAGGGTGGTGGTTGAGGTCAAGACAAAAATCTCTCCACAAATGTCTTCATTGATAAAATCCATGGTAGTCCCTAATTTTATCCCTAGATAGTACTTAATCTTGGATGGTAAATTTTTGTACCGCTTTTCATGCATGCCCCAACAAAAAGGTGCTTAAAAACTACACTCATTGTAATCAAAGGATGTTGTATTTGGGAGATAAAAATGCCTACAGAATTACATAAAATGATGATGTTGACATCAAGTTGTTAAATAAAACGGTCTAAAAGCTTGGTGAATTTAAACATATTCTATATTTGAAGAGAAATTTGATCTCCGTGAGCTAGCTATATATAATCATGACTACTTCCACAGGTGATTCGTGGAAGGTGATTAGATGGCAATGATGATGGTTCAAGCCATCATTGAAAGCACTTTTTACCTAATTAATAAGATAGCATATTCTATTGATGTTGCTAGAATAAAGGTTGATGTTGCTCTTTGCACCACAGGCTTGGCCATATAAGTGAAAAAAAGACATGAAGTCCCTACCTTCTAAGAACAAGCTTTAGAGTATAAAATTTATAAATCTTGTTTTTTTGTGAATATTGTGTATATGTAAAGCAAAAGAAATTTTGTTTCTCCAAAAATGAGTCAATAGTGAATTTCAAGAAACTAAAGTTTGTGTACCGCTTCAGTTCAGTTCATTTGATGTTGCCATTATTTTATCACTATTGTATGTAATCACACAAAAAAGATATGAGTTTACTTATTAAATTATATATGATGTATTTGGAGTGTTCGAGAAGTGAAAGGACATGATAGAAATGAGACGGGTTTGAGGTTAAAATGACTTAGATAAGATAATTATGTCGTGTATCGTGACTAGAGGTTCCAGGGTTATTGTGCTTCAGAAGAGATCAGACATTAATTAAATGTTTCAAGGACACGAAAACTAAATGGTGTGGATGAGCACATGAATATAGCCATCACAGAGTGTACTAGGATTATGAGATTGTATGCAAGCTTGTCAAAATAGTTTTGGGTAGAAACATTGAACACAGCAGTTTATTTGATAGATTGTGGCCCATCAGTGTCTTTGAATGAAAGCTTCTCTAAAGAATCCTAGAGTGACATGGAGGTAAATCCATCTCACTTGAAGAAATTTCGTTGTTCACTATATGTTCATGTTAATGCATGATATAGAAGTACACTTGAGTTAAATTCTATCAAGTGTACTTTTATTGGATATGACTCAAATAAATTCGAATACAAATTTTTGTGACAATCAGAATCAAAAGTGCATCAAGGTCAGAGATGTGATATTCAATGAAATGAAGATGTACATGAACAAAAACATAACTCAAGATTTTTCGTCAACAACTTCTAAGGAATCATCCATATATGTTGAGATAGAATGCAACAGTGATCTGGAAGATGAAGAAAGAATTTGTGCTCAATCTAATGAAGAACATGAAGTTTCTCATGCACATGTTACTATAGTCGGGAGGTCCAACAGTTGACACGACCAATATAGAGGTATTCTCCTTTATTGTACTATCTTTTGCTAACTGATAATGATGAGCCAAAGTGCTGTGAAGAGGCCACTCGAGTTGAAGATTCAATGGATTGGGATTTTTTTATGGATGATGAGATATTATTATTGAGATCAAATTGGTCATTACGATTTGTCAGAATTACTAGATGACAAAAGAGCACTACACAATAAGTGAGTCTACAACTGAAAAAAGTTAGATGGTAACAGGTACTACTAGGAAAGACTTATTATAAAGAAGTTTCAAAAAAATGTAATGAAGATAATAATTGTCATAGTTATGCCAAGCTTATTAACCGAGGAAGATCTAAAGCTGAAGCAGATGGATGTAAAAACGACTTTATTATATGATGATCTAGAAGAGGAATCATATATGATACAACAAAATGGTTATGAGAATTCAAGGAAAGAAGACATTGTTTACAAGATGTATAAGGGTTTTTATGGTTTGAAACAAACACCAGGATAGTAGTATAGGATGTTTGATAGCTTCATATTAGATTGTGGGTACATGAAGTGGGCAAACCATTGTGGCTTCATCAAAAATTTTGGTAAATATTATATCTTTCTTGTTTTATATTTAGATGATGTGTTGATTGTAGAAGAAAATATTAAAAAAATTAAAAACTTGTATGAGCAATTATCAAGGGAGTTTGAGATGAAGGATTTAGGTCCAATCAAAAAGATCATCGATGTGATAATCAACAAGTACAGGAGTGTTGATACAGTGAAGTTGTATCATATAAAGTTTATTGAGAAGATCCTACATAGGTTCAACTTGAGTGAGGTAAAAATAATATGCACCCACTTAGGTAATCACTTCAAGCTATCTAAGGAACTATCACCTAATTCTGAAGCAAAGAAAGCAAAGATGGGAAGAACCCCTATGCTTCAGCTATTGAAATTTTAATGTATGTGATGATATGTACAACACCATATATTCCACATGCAGTAGGAGTGGTCAGCATATACATGGGTAATATAAGCAAACCTCATTAGGATACGGTGAAGTGGATTATTGGATAAAGAGAGAAACAGTCAACAAGGCACTTTATTTTAGAAGTGCGAGGATTAATCTACAAAGATTTGTGAATTTAAATTTAACAGGGGATATAGATGGTAATAGAAGTACAACATTGTATATGATGTGGGAGCTTTCTACAAGGCATTGTTTTGCAATAGCACCCCCCTATAGGCTTTGATCATGGCTTTTGTACAGTAAGAAGCTAGACTTGTAGGGAGTCATTCTGCAGGGAGCCATCCATGATTCCTGCTACAATGTTGAAGGATTTTTTTGGCTTAAACCGGTCCAAGTGGGTTAATCATCACTTTCTATTTGTGAATTTTCCTTCTATTTTGAGTGGGGCCCATGCCTCTTAACCCCGGGACTATATATTGTTATTTATGCATGTTTATGTTAGTTTTATATATGTTTCTATTCAGGACAGTCATCATCTTCTAGTGTTTTTCTATTAAGGTTGTATCTAAAGTTGAAAAGGCGCTCCAACTGTAACTAACATGAGGTGGTGACCATCTCCCAAGAATTGAATGGTACATTGTGTTTTCTTTCGCCAATGGAAAATTGCTCCCTTGTTGTTCTTTCTGCAGTTTCTCAGTGTTTAAACATTCTCCTTACTGCCACACACTATATCAATCCTCCATTTGTTGTCTCGCAGTCCTACACCTTCCCCACCACTGTCATTGTCCTTCTTGCTCATTGTTGCCTCCCGAAAATAGTAGATTATGACTTTCCTGTTTTATCCACCCGACCAACTGTTTCTCCCATTCCATCCTATTGTCATTAGTGCAACTCCTCCCCTTCATATATAATCCTCACGCATCATCTCATGGTTGTTTGCTTGTTGTCTAGCCCAGAAGAAACCATTGTTTTATTTTTTTTACTTGTCAGCTATCATTTCTACCCTGTGCCATCTCCCAAAACCTCGCTAACCACCACCACCACTTTTATTGGACACTCTAGTTATGTTTTTTTATATTTGTTGTTGTATTTTTCCTTTCAAGTGTGTTGGTTGTAACCACTTATTTACTTTAATAATAATATTTATTTTTCATTATGGTTGTAACCACTTATTTACTACAATTTTATTTGGTATCAGAACTAGCATAATCCTAGTCTTATCCTAGAATTTCTTATATCCTTCATACCCAAACCTATATCCACCCCTTTGCCCCAAAAAAGAAAAAAAAAACTTTCCCCTTCTTTTCTAGTCAAATCATCCCTATACAGCTTCTTTCACATACCCAAAACCCAAAACCTAATCATTCCACCATCGAGACAAATTTCATACACTAATCAAAAGTTTACCATGGAAATGATATAGTGACAACTCTGTTAAGTGCTACAACAGCTCAATAAATTTAAGGAAAGAATATCATCCATTAGGGTCACCCAAACTCTATATGATTATAGAGGTGAAGTGCCTTTTAAAGGACAGAGGAGAAGTGTTTGTTAGAAATTACTGAGATGAAAAGCCTATATCTAAAAGAATTGACACAAAATATCTAAGATGCTAAATTTTAAAGTAAATGTAGATTTAACATATTTCAATGATCACATGGATCCAAATGAGGACATTTAGTTACTCTAGACATTGGAATATATTTTTGAGTGCTACAAAATCCCATAGGACAAAATGATAAAACTAGCTGCCAGCAAGTTAAGGAAGAATGCATCTCAATTGTGGGAGAAACAGTGAGAAGTAAAAGTTTCTACCAATTCCAAGATGAAATGAGAGATGTAGCACTAGTGTCATCTTGCACTCTCAAGCCTTCCCTACTTGATGTCACCACCTGGAACAATTGATCATAACCATATTCTATTATTACAATCCCTCATCTTGTTGTTTCCCTTATTCCAACCTACTAGCATTGTCGCAACTCTTCCACTTCATTTTTGTTATCCTTCCCCCTTATTGTCATCAACAACCCTCACGCATCGTCCTCTGATAGTCTACTTATTGTCCAGCCCCAGGGAAAACACTACCTTATTATTTTGACCACCACCACCATCCTTAGGATACATTCTAATTGTCTTTGGTTGTGTTTATTGTTGCATTTTTTCTTTCAAGTGTGTTGGTTGTAACAGCATATTTGCTTTTCGTAATAATATTTGCTTTACCTATTATAGTTTAGGTTAACCCCGCTGTCAATATATCTTCACTTTAAGGAACACAAAAGTGAGTTTGGTTTTCATACTACTTAAGATTGTTGCACTTTTAATTGCATAAGTCGAATATATTGTTATCACTGAGGCTAAAAATAAAGTGATTTGGTTGCATAGCTTTATGGCAGAATTGAGCAACGAGCAAAGAATTAGAAACCCTTAAGTTACAGTATGACTGATATTCATCTAGATAAGAATGTCACTTTTTTATACCAGGACAAAACATATTTAGCTTAGGTATCACTTTATTCATTCTCTCCTAGAAGATGGGTAGTTTTTCTTGAATAAGATATACATATTACAAATTTCTGCAAATATGCTGACTAAGGTGATATTTATTGTGAAATTGATGTTGTGATTGGCTTTAGCTGGAGTACAGGAAGGTTGAGACTAGATATGAGTCACATTACACTATATGACTTTGAAGATGAATAGATATGACGGTGTGGATCTAGAGGAGAGTAATTGGGTTAAATCAGTCTCTAAGTGGGAGATTGTTAGTGTGTGTAGCTTGATTGGGCCAGAAGCTCAGCATCAAAAACCATAGCCTCATAGGGGATGTCAAGAGGACCAGGTGACCCGACGCCAATAGGGGCGTCCAAGTGCCGAGTGAACCAAGCGCTGGGAAGTCTTGGGCCTAGGAAGGGGAGCAGCTGTGTCGCGGTATGTTAGTTTCCAAGTTCGAAAATAGTGACATCGAACACTCGACCCTCAGGACGGGTGATCCAGTGCCTAGAGGAACGATTCCAGACATAGCACATGGAAAGGCAAGGCTCAGGAGTGGCGCTCCGACAACATGAGTGATTTCTCTTTCGATCAAGATTTAAGTTCTCGACTTCTATACGAGGAAGTAGCTCTCGACAGTGCATGTAATAAGAGCTGGACGAAGCGAAAAGTGCAGCGAGTTTAGTGTTCATTTTCTACGGTTTGCTCTTGTGTGATCGAGATAGGAGCGTTCATGAGTTCCGGACTTGTAGAAAGAAACTTTGAGCGTGGTGTAATCTATACATTTCACCTCATTTTATAGTCAAATTTTTGGAATACTGTGGCTCTATGATTTTTTCTTATTCTAGGAAATTTTCATGCTAAATCTTGTGTTTTTTCTAAGTTTTTTGTGTTGTGTGCTTCTATACAATTTTAGTTCTAAATCTCTCAAATTTGTATGTTTTTTTCGGTTATGTTAGATGACTAAATAAAAAAGAATTGTGTGGCATGTACTTAATTCCACTTTACCTATTAATAGCAAAACACCGCAATAGTGACAAAAATCATCCAAATACTTGCTTGTTATACTATTATAATATATATATATAGTGTAATAATTGAATATATATATATATATATATATATATATATATAATAAAACAAAAAGATACCATATATCCATGCTGCTTTTCATTATTAATATGTAATTTATACCTACGTAAAATTATAGCCATATGGCCCATGTACATCAAACAAAGATAATTAAAAAAAAAACGAAAAACATTTATTATCAATTAATGAAAATAGATATTTATTTTCTAAAATTTTCCAGTTGGGGCTTCAGACTTTTGACAACTTGTAACACGAATAAGCACTCTTTAGCTGTAAAGCAATCCACCCACGTGGGGACAGCTAATAATATCAAAGGTTAAGCTGACAAGCAATGCTACAGTATTGCCCACATAAATTCATAAATAAACTTTTTTTTTTGTTTTGGCTGAGCATTGATGATGTGATTGTTTATTCATATGACTTAATTAAAATAAGATTATGTTGATACATGCTCACGTGATTCCATGCATGCTTGTGTGAAGCCCTAACGAAAATTATTTAACATCCAAATATATTTAAGTGAAGCAATATTCTGAGCAAATGGGATGATATTAAGGGTCCGTTTGGGGAACGGTGCGGTGGCAGTATGAAAATGCATTGCAGTTTTGTCAGTTTGGATAAACTGTGATTTGATATCTTTTTCAAAAAATTTTCGTTGAAATCTATGTTTTAGCACCAGTTATGACTAGGTGTGGTGGCAGTTTTCTAGGTGTCGTCTAACTTCTTAAAAAATAATTTTTTTTAACATCAAATTATTTTTCAGCAGTTTCACAGTTGTTTTTTAATAAGCTACAGATGTCCCAAAGAGAACCTAAACAAAGCAATATTTACATATACATCCCACTCAATTCTTGTGTTTTTACATTTCTAACATGCATGATTTAATATTTACATTCATAGTACTCGATCTTTAATATAACAAAAAAATAAATGCCACTTTCACCTACTTTTAAAAGGTTAAATGCACTTCTTCTTGAATAGGTTTATCACACCAAACTATCATAAATATAAATATTAAAGTTTAGGTGCTAAATATATAAATATATAAGAATTGTGTGGTATGTATGTAAATTTCCTTAAAAAGAAGAGATTAATGATAGAAGGGTCCGTTTATTTCAATTTTAAGGATTGTTATTTATTTTCAAATTATAGCTATTTAGGATATAATGTTTGGCAAATGTTTAATACTGGATCTCTTATGCATATTGTCACTCGTATTTATTAAAGAACCTTAAGTGACCAAGAAGATGAGCGTTGGAGATCGAGCATTGATGGTTGAGGGACATCAGACATCGATCGGTAACAAACATACTATTTTGGATAGCAATTGTTAATGGATGTCAGATGTTAATCATTGAGTGACTATTGACGATTAACTTGATTGCTCTCCTAATAGAAGGGAAAACTAGATAGCTACTCGGTAAGATAACCTTCAAAGTTTGATATTTCATGATTACCAATTTGTGGTCATTGCAAGGCTCAACGTTGGCACAATGTCAATCATCAAACAATTGCAAAAAGAGCTCTTAAAGTTCCAAATTTTGAAATCGACGTCCTTCAAAAGGTTGCTATAAATTATGTCTTAAAATGGCCTATTTATACATTTAAAGGAACAATATACTTATTTCTACTAAAAATCTAGATATTTTATTAAATGATTTGAACCATAGTATGATTGAATGTTTTATAAATTTTTAACATCTTGGTGCCTTCATAAGTTAATAATTTGGTGATTTGAATTCATTAGATTGATCTCTTAAATGTCTCAAAAAAATTTAATCTTGTTTTTATGTTCTTGATTTAAACTCATTGGGACTAGATCTAAATACACTTAATATTGTTGAGTGCATCTTACTAAATTACATTACAAGATTATAAGTTTGCTTAAAATGGGCTTTAAATGATAGCATAATTAACTATAAAGTTAATGAATTAAACACTTGGGTGCAATGATATTTGATTTTTCTTTTGTTAAAATATAATCCAATTGCAAGAAATTTTTAGTGAAGTATCATTTACTACTCTCTTTTAGATGTTAAATTTTAGATCCTAGAAATACTTAATGCCTTAAAAATGTAGAGCTACAAAATCAAACTTTTAGTATTATTTTAAGAATAACTCCCTAAAGGTTGATAATGGCCTCTTTTCAGAATCATAAATCAAGTTATTCCCCCTCGATTATTATTTCACTCAATAGAGTTAGCATGTCCTCAAGGATAACTTTTATTTTAAGAAAATCAACTCAAGCATTGTTCAAAATCAGAATGGCTTCAATGGGGATTGATAGCGTTGATTTAATTTTATAATTAAAAAAAAATGATCACTAGGATCTTGAATTAAATGCCAGAATGGGCATAAGCTAAATAGGCTTTTTCATGCCCATTGAATCATGAGTGGGTCTGAGATGCCAAATAATAGGTGCTTGCAAGATCTCTTGAACATTGTTTGCGACACATTATATTTTTTTCCTTAAAAGAATTTTTTTTAAAAAAAAAGGAAAATGAGATGGAATATTTGACATTATGTCACATAATGCACAATTATAAAATAATATTCCACTTTTATGTTTATTTGGCCAAATATCTGTAAAAGCAAATTTAGGTAAAATTGCCCTTAAATAAGATATATCCATGTCCAAAGTACATCTCAATTGAAACTTAATTACATTCCTAGATCAGTCATATGCAACATTTTATTTTCTCTTGTATTAATAACCTTATTCTTTTTATTTTTTCATTGTGAGACTTTTATAGCAAGCAAGGAAATTCGTGATGGTGTAGTTAAATGAAATGAAGTGTTAATCAGACTTTGACACTTATGAGTGAGTATTTTTCATAAATCAAGTTAGACTTACAAAAAATGAGTCACACAATGCTAAAAAATACATGTAAGTATGAATTGTAATAAAAAGATTGAGGTGATTTTTTTTAATGACTTCTAGAGAAATGCAGCCAGATCAAAAAAGTCTGTCCAAGACAAATCGTTTGCCTGAAATGAACAACTCATTATTTGGATGTTTTGATTTTTGTTGAACTTTGCGTAGACTAGCCTTCACCTCATGCAAATCTCGGTGCATTTCAAGATATGTTCCTGATCCAGCTTCCACTTTCTCTTCCAAAGCAGCAATGTGTTCCTTTAGCTCCTCAATATCTTCCTACAAATTCGTGATTCGGTCTTTCATCTCTGACACTTTGGCTTTAGCTTCAGCTGAATCATTGACAGGCTCCAGTATTTTAGTAATGGAAAAAAATCCCTCTTTATTTCATATAAAATTCTTACGAGTGATGACCAATTCTAACAGCAAGTTCATCACATCCTCTGATAGGGTTGTTCAATGGATAAGAGGCAGTCTTGCCAATGACCATGAATCACTTAAATCCTTCAAAGGTTTACTCATATCTATCAGGTTGATCATTGTTAAAATCTCCTTGTAAACCTCTCGTTTTCCAATATCAAGACAAATCCTCAAGCTATAGAGCCAGCGAGCCTACCTTGGTAATTGAATCATCAATGACAGAGTCCTGTGCTAGAAGAGCAAACACAATGTTAGACTCAAAGGGCTTCAAATTTCCAATCTTCATCAGATTACTCTGGTCTAAACCAAAGAAAAAAGGAAGGGAAAACTTTGTTCAACAAGAATAGAAAATAATTTGCCCACGCCTCAACTTATAGAATTTCAGATCGATTGATTCAACTGAATATATCGCAAAAAAAAAATTAATTACACATTAAAGCTAATAAGAAAAAAGGAAGGTGAAACTGACTGGAAATTTTACTTTCATTCATGATTAAAAAATTATAAAACTTTCTAACATTTTCTTACAAGTATTCAAAAAGAAATAAAAAAGAAGATTTTTTATAGTACAAGAAAAGGCTGAGCATATATCACACATTGGACAACCTACCATCATCCTTAATGTCTAATACTTTTTCCTCTCTTGCGGTCTGAGTATTTTGGCTTCATCCACCTTCGTCCATTCTTCCGTTTCCTTTGTTCTTGCTACTATTGCTGCCAATTTCTACATAATCTCTAGTCACTCTTCCCGTTCTTGGAGGACCATCGACTAAAAGTGGGAAGCCTCCCAAGCCATCTGTTAGTACTTGTTGGTCAAAAATCATAGGGCAGACTGGCTTTGCTCCATGAGGGCCTCTTCATAGGTTGCAGACTAGATAATATTGGTCAACAGCGAAGGGTAGAGAAATGTAATTGAGGAATTAGAATACCAATCCTTATTAAAGTTAATTAATGTGAACCTACCTTTCAAGTTGGTGCTCATCTTTGCCTCCTCATTCTGCAATGAAGTCCACTTGAAAGTGGATCCGTTGATTTATTCTAAGATGGAGGAAAGCGCAAGTCACTCAGATGGATTATAAGAGCTTTCCTCGCATTACGCCTCTCTTTATGACTGCTAAGCTTGGGCTTCTCATGGACAGATCATGTCAGGCTGACCAGAGAAGGGAGGCTCACTTCATCTCTAACAGTAAGGTTGATATGGCAAGTTTTACATCATATTGCCCTACTGAGTCCTCCTTCTTGCACCGGCTCAACTATGTCATGTTGAACATCCTCTTGGCCTCTTGATGTTGCCCTCACGAGGGACCTGCAACTGATAAAAAAACTCTTAGTGGGTGCCAAAAATTTTTTCTCTCAATGAGAATTAGCTCAGGTGACTCTTTAAAAAATAATAGATGTATTAGATTTGGAATAAATATATTTTGCACCTTCCAAATCTCTGCCAGCAAAGAACACGTTGGGCTTCGATCAACTTACTGTTACGGCTGCTTTAGAGGAAGCAGTTTCAATGTAATCATTCATGTGGGATTTCTTCTTCTTCGGACGAGCTGCGGCCCTGCCACCCTCTTAGCCTCCTAAGCATTTGAAGACTTATGTTCACACTTGGTCATTTGACCAAAAGTCTCTAACTGGAGTACCTAGTGAATAATTATTTGGTCGAGATAATGATGGAACAAAACTTGACACCATTTGACATCCCTAGCTTCCACCAACATTATATCTAGCACCTTTGTTGACCTCACTTTTGGTTGAGGTCTAGAAACTTCTTTAATAGCCTAGGTCTAGCCATAGGACTTTCCTATTGACTAGTCTTAGAAAATTAGAAAAGGTACCCCCACCATTAGAAATTCAAAACTCTTCTTTTTACTCAACTTGAAATTCCACATATTGATCTTAACCTCTAGCATTTAGTAGATAAGATCATTATAAGAGAATTCAAGAAGAATCCCTATAGGATTACTTGACTTTAGGGTCGACCCTGGAACTAGGATACACCATAT
>NW_018164565.1:1780822-1801050 GCF_001263595.1 Phalaenopsis equestris | reverse complement strand
TAACTTGTCGGCCAATACATTGGTTTCGCAGACCAAACGGATGTCATAACTTTCTTTAGTTTATTTGATCGAGCCTCACTCTCAATTCTTGCGTTCATCCTTCGGGATAGATACATGATTTGAGATAAAGCGCTCTTTCATCTAAACTATGAGAATTATGGGGTCAGTTTGACTTCATCTTTTTCAAAACTAAATTTTTTAAAACGTCCTTCCGAAGCGGGCAACGGGATTTCAATTCCGATGACCGACAGCTTCTTACGGGCAAACCCCACACCAAAAATAGTGTCGACAACCTTCTTCTTTAATTTGAACGAAGCAGCATTGGATGGGATAATTTAAATATACCATCCCAAAGGAAAGAACCCAGGAAGAAATGTAGCTTTCAATCCTTCACTTTATTTTTCTATTATTGTAACTAGAGCTTGTCAAATGAGACAAACTAAATGAAGTTGTCCAAGCCGTCCTGGAAAGGGAATAAATAGCCAAAGAGCTAGATCGACTAATGGATCTAAAATTGATGACATAAAATTTTGAAGATTATCGTGATCGCTATAGATTTGGGCAGTATTTTAGCAAGAGTGACCCAATAATGATTGAAGAAAGTCTGCAACTCCCGACAAAATGGCAACTCGATATCAAATTGAAACTGATCCTTGTAGAAGATGAGATATGTGTCTCAGAAAGTAGTGGCTCAATCATTCTCTCTAGAGATTTGAAGCTTAATGGAAGGGTTGAAGACACAAGTTTCTTGCAATCGATCAACCTGCTCAGAAGTCATCAATGATTAGTCGTTTGGCACAACTGATCTGAAGGCATTTGGAGAATACTTTGGAGCCATCAAGCGAAGCATAGAGAAAGAAAGCAAAGGGAATACAAGAAGCAAGGAGAAAAATATAGGTAAAGTGCAATGTCATCATACCCTCTACCCTTACATATAGAGAAACACGAAAAAATTTGAACCATCACAAAGTGATAAAAATAGAATTCTATAGTAATTTTGAAAATGCACTAACAGAAAGATTACTTCAATGTAGTAATCAAGACGGAAAAGTAAATTTATTCCAAAAATAAATATTATTGATTATAAGAAACATTCAGGAATTAGTTTGAGTGCAAATATTTTACAAGGGGGTTGGTCACCACTTCAGCTAAGACATACGCCAATTGAAGCAGTCTTTCATATAAAAACTTCTTTCCCAAAATTAAATTGATTCACCAAATTCTTCTCAGCTTAAACCTGGAATGTGAGGTATTCACTTGGATGTTTAACAGATTCTCGAGAAAAAGTGATCATCCCCCCTTTCATCCTCTACACTTTCTCCACATGATCAAGCAGCTCGTGTATCTCCTCACCTCACTAGATCCTATCCAACTGAGCGAAGGAGTTCTTGATCTCTTCTAAGAAGCGAGCTAATGTTCTTAGAGACATCTAACATTCATTGGTTGCTTCCTCGTAGGCCTCAAGAGGATTGTCTAAGCTGTCAACCACACCATCCTCGCTTGGGAGTCTGCTACCCTTAACAGGCACCTGGGTAGCCTTGTTTATATTGCGATCGAGTTCTCACCCACATTGCTCAAAGGAGCACATCATCCAAAACTAGCGGAGAGTTCATCCACACTAAGAGACAATATAAAGAAAAAGGGTCCTAAAAGAATTAAAATCTAAAAATTAAGAACGAGGCTTTTATACTATGGAGTTGATCCAACTCAGACCCTATAATCGACACATGGCTCTCACCATGTGGAGGCATAACAACAACAGCTTCTTGCATGATCCGTTTGGTTGGCGGGTCCTGTGCAACGGCAGAAGGTTGTGCCAATAAATCGATGGTTGAGTCGGTTGCCTGAGCATTCCTCCACATTATTTGTCGATGCAACTGCTTTTCTTCTCTTAATAATAATTTTCTTTTTTTTCTTTCACTCTCCAAGTTGTATCTCTCCTTTTACCTCTAGAAGACATCACAAAGTAGATCGTTGGTGGGGATATAGATCGAGAAATTTTGGTGTCTCCATTCCAATGTTGGGAGCCAACTAATTCAAATGCAAGGTGCAAATAAAGAATGGGAATGAGTCTTGTGCCACCTTATTTATAAGAATTAAAGGCACTAAAATCAAGAAATTTTAATTGTTGAATCATTGATTAATAAAAAATGTTATCATTTTTGTATTAAATTCTCTTATTCTTATTGTAACTTCGTTTTCAGAAGTAAGAGAATAGATAAACTAAAATATGTACATAAAAAATATGATGACACTGATTTTGAGGAGATCAAACAGTCTAGAAGAAAAGAGCACGCGAAAGAGGCCCATCAATAGAAAATCATGAGGCCCGCTTATCCGACTGAGTGAAGTTGTCTAAGCCAAAGACGGTAAGCTCAAATTCGATCTAATCACGAAATAGAGCAAAAATGATAGGAGGATACAAGAACGAGTCATTCATATAAAAACTAAGCAAAACGATATCGGAGCCCATCATCACAAAAGAGTCAATACAAGGAAGATTTAATCTTTTAGCACCTTCAACAATCTGAGAGATGCTCAAAAGTCCCTTATCAAGGACCAATGACCAACAGTCGGGCCATAATAATTGGTCGACCCATTTCGAATAAACTCAGCCGACCGAACAAAAATCATTTGACCAGGTTGATTTGCCGACCCTAAGCCAATTTAACCTAGTCGGTCGACCCAAAGAGTGGCTTGGCAATAAGCTCATACATGTAAAATACAGAAATACTCAATACAACCTCTTTTAAAGCAGCGACAAAAATAGAGAGATCATTTTTTGAATAACCCAAGGTTGACAAGATTTATTATTATTCATCGTCCTTCAATTCTCTCTCTCTCTCTCTCTCTCTCTCTCCAATACTCTCTCTCTCTCTCTCTCTCTCTCTCTCTCTCTCTCTCTCTCTCTTTCTCCCCACCCCCAGATTTACTTGAGTGTGATTGACGAACAAATCAGGATTCCACGATTTGGATGTATAAATGTTATTTGATTTAGATTCGACAAATTTGGATATATAAAAATAATGTTAATTTTCTCTTAAAAATAATGTTATCTTTCTAAGAGGAGACTCATTACATTTTACAACGAGACTCAAAAGTAGGAAATAGAAATTTAAGAGTGAAATTTTAGTGTAAAGCTCTATATTTTAGTAAAGGAATACTTGCATACATACAGCTCAATCCAAATGCATGAAAAGATTTATTTCATTTTTCTTAAGTTAAAATGATGGTATTTTTTATGTAATATAAAAAGGTTTTTGGGTGGTGTGAATGTAAGAAGTAAGTCTTAGATGTTCGATGTAAATACATAAAAAAATGGGTGGTATTTATGTAAATTCCCCTTTAGTAAATAACATTTGCCTCATCGTGATTGTAGGTTTGATTCCTGCCTTCTTTCTAATGGTTTTTGTTAGGGGTGAAAATGAGCCGAGTTTTTAACAAATTACTCGTAACTCAATTCTGTAAGAACTCGTGCTTGCTCGTTAGATTAACCAATTGAATAAGTTCGAAAATTTTTATAAATGTTCGATTGTTAAATGAACAACCTTGAGCACCTTCTTGTTCAATTCGTTTTTGTTCGCAAACAACATCATTTAAAACTCGCGAACAAACTCATTAAATTGCTTGGTAAGCCGTTTCTTTTAAAGTTCATAAATGAGATCGAATTAATGCATATAAATAAAATTAGTTGAAGCTTAATTTAAGCTTGTGAATACGCTCAATTAAAGCTTAATTTATAATTTATTTATATTAAGTTAAATTAAATTTCAATTTGTAATACATATAATCATATAAAAATTTATTTATGTAACTGTTCATTTATTTTACAGATTTGTATGTTTATTTTAGTTAATTTATTTAATAGCTCATTTATTATTATAAGTTTAAGCTCCACAAAACTCGTTCAACTAGAAAATAAATAGCGGAATCGTACTATAAAGCTCGATAAACTCGTATTGCTCATTACTTCGTTCAACAAGTCTTATTTAGTGAGAAAATAAATAACACGATTAAACTAATTCTAATTCGCTCAATCAAGATTGTTCGCTAAGTAGCTCGACGGTTTAATCATTAATCTGCTCGACAATCACTTGTTTATCATCACATGACGAACAGGAATAGAACTCAAATAGGAACTAAGCTTGAACATAAACGCAAAACTCTATTCGAGCGCGAGCTCAACTCGAGCTCGAATTTTATAAACAAGCTCAAGTTTAAACACAATCTTGTTCGACTCGATCAGGTTCATCTGCGGCCCTAATTTTTCTATTAGTTTTGCGTTGCTTCCTCTAAGGTTAGTTTTCAAATTTATTGGGACTAATTTACTAGGAGAATTGTCTTATAGCTACAAAATTTCATCTTTTTTTTTTGTCATGTGTAAAGTTGGATTTCTCACTACTTGTTTTGTTGATGAATCATGCTTTGTTTGTATTTTTCTACTTCTGCACATCTAATTTATAAATATTACATGATGGACCTTTGTCCTGCCTTGCATGAATTTTGTTGTTATTAGCTTTTTATTGTAATTTTATCTCCCTTTTGATGAAAGTTTGGGTGTGGCCCCCAAAAGTCTATAGCTCCAAATATTATCGTTTGAAGGTTACTTTCTTTTGTACATCCATTAAAATCATATTTATTTTATATAGAGAAATTGAGAGAATTAAAAGTCACTTTCTGATTTGACTTTATTTTATATTGACAAAAATGAGAAAATTTAAACTCATATTTCAGCCCACTTTTGGGGTCCATTTTGGGCAGCGGTGCGGTGGAGGTGCGATATCGCACCGCAGTTTTGCTTATTTTGATAAGTTTCATTTTTGCAGCTTTTTTTCAAAAAGCTTTCGCTGAAATCTGTGTTTTCTAACTAGTCCTTACTAGGTGTGGTGACAACTTTGTAGCTGCACTATGTCTTTTTTAAAAAAAAAAAATTATAATAACCACCGTAACTTTTTGTAACATCAGATTTTTATTTAGCGGTTTCACACCTACTTTTTAATAGCTGCATCTAAAACTAATAACGTTGATATGCTTATTTTAATTATTGATATACTTGAATTTTTATAGACAACTTAAAAATAGAGAAATTAAGTAACTTATACATGAGCAAGCAGAATCTACAACTAATGTACACATAATCATCTAGTCACCTCTAAAAGAAAACATTTACATGCATACCCATATAATTCTCTTACTTTCATGTATTTACATCCATGCCACTTAATTTCTATGCATTTACATATCTACAACTATACTTTCATTTTTACTGTATTTCACTTTTTAAAGCTTGAAATAATGATATTTTGATGGTATAAATGTAAAAGATAAAATTTAATGCATTGGAATTAGGTGGTATCTATGTAAATGCTCCTTAAAAATATCATTCTTAGTAGTGTGGGCGGCTTATAAGTGTGGTTGTATCATTTGGTTCGTGCGTTTTACCAGCTTATCCGAAATCGCGTTTGGATTTTTATACTAAACGTAGGTCGCGGGCTGGACCCCGTAGCCCACGAGCTGCGTTTCAGGATAAGCAGCTTATCCTAAAACACATATTTCAGGATAAATAATTTATCCTGAAACACACAAACTGCCGCAAACGCACCTTAAGTTCTTAAAACTAAAATACATTATAACATTGAAGTACTATAAATATAAAATATTAAATATTAAATTTTAGATATTAAATTTGTAAATTATTAAAATAGTGCTCCGTTTTTGTTAACAAATTGCCCTCCTCGGACCCGCCACACAGCACGTGTCACGTCAGTCACAGGTTATAACGAAGCCGCTCGTCCGTCCGATGGAAAATATTTGCGTACATAAGATGTACGCAGCGCTGCGTACATCAGAGGTATCAGAGGTTATTCTGGGGGTATTCTGGGGGTACAAGGGAGTTATATCCGGGTTATACCGGAGGTTATAAGGGGGTATAACCCAGATATAACCCCATTCAATGATCGAACTCTCATATCTGTTGGATCTTCCCATGAAGTGAAAGCTAAGCTACAGTTAACCATAGCCCTCCATCGAATTAAGTGAGAAATCAATTTTTAACAATAAAAATTTTGAATGGGAAAACATACCCATAAATTAAATTAAACTAAAGCAGCATCCTCCATATTTGTTCCTTGATTTAACAAATAAAATTTAATGTGAAAATATTATTTTAATATAAATAAATTTTGATTTCAAATAACTATAAATCGTCTCCACACACACACACACATATATATATATATAAAAAGCAGGATGAAGGGCAAAATGATATTTCTGAAGAGACAAAATAGATATTTCAGGAGAGACAAAAGATCAATTTTTTCTCTTGTATAAGTAAAAATCTGAATTTCAGAGAGGGCAATTGTCCCATGCCTCTGATCAGCTCTTATCACTTATAAGTAGGTTAACCACCATTAAACTAATGTGATTAGGTTAAAGTAGAGAGAGAGAGATCAAGAGAGATCAGCCAAGCACATTCCTTTAACTAGATCCTCTTTTATTGTTGAGTTAATTTCCATCCACTAATTTAATATATTTTAGTGATTAAAGTTGAATTCATAACTCATCATTTCAATTAGGTTTTCTCTGAATTTAGAGGCGGAACCAGTCTCTCTTTTGTGAGGGGCAAACTGTCCTCTATACCCAATTAGGGAGGGTTGAGGGCAATGAAATGGCAAAATGATCTTTCTGAATAGTCGAAAGTGATATTTCATGAGAGACAAAGACCAAATTTTTCTCTTATATAAGTAAAAATCTGAATATGAGAGAAGCCAATTGCCCCCTTGGACCCTACTTGAGTCCGCCCATGCCTTGATTATCTCTTATCACTTATAAGTAGGTTAACCAACATTAAACTAATGTGATTAGGTTAAAGTAGAGAGAGAGATCAAGAGAGATCAGCCACGCACATACCTTTGACCAGATCCTCTTTCATTGCTGATTTTTAATTTTCATACACTGATTTAACATATTTTAGTGATTAAAGTTGAATTTCAAAATCACTATTTTTATTTATCAACCTAGCACTAATCGCCCATAGAGGATTCTAGCATTGAGACGAGTTATTCGAACCATATAGTCAACGAATGGAATTAAATGAGGTTATTATGATAATAATGTGCATGAGATCATATCTTAGCCCAAATTAAAACTTATGTTAAAATAAATAATATATATAAGTTAACAGTTTATTTATGTATTGCACTCATCACAAATAAATATTTATGAGGAATTTATTTTAATTTATTATGGATTTTATAATGAATTGATCCGAATTTAAAATGAGTGTGGTCAGAATAAATTATTTATTTTTATATATTTAATTTTATTTATTCAGATATATGTTCATATATGATACGCACATGCTCCGATATATTTTTATTGGATTGAGTCGGCATTTTTAGTCATGTGAGATTAATTGGTTCTAGTTGAGAGGATTGGTTCGTCTTGTTAGGCTTAGTTGGCTTCGACTGATCTAGTCTAGTTACCGACCCTTGATCCCTGACAAAGAACTCGTGTCGGTAGAGTGATGTTAGACAATCGAGTGGATTGTGAATTATTGTAGCCAGAGAGGTGGCTCACTCTTCATTGAGGAGAGCGTAAAGGATGACTATAGGACTCTTTGTTGCATTATTAGTTCTTGATCCCTAATGAAGAGCCTCGAGGGTGTCCATGGGATTGTTGGTGATATTGTGGAACTACATCTTTTCTCCGATTGGATCTACCATAAGGCAAACAACTGTATTGGATATGCTTTCTCATAGTTCCAAACTGAATGATTCGGACTCGAATCACATGGTTTTCTTTTTATCCTCATCGTGGCTCGGTCTGCTTTGGTTTTCGGCTACAATGGCTACTTCCGATCAGATTCACGGGCCTTAAAGTTTTCTGTCGGTGGGCTCTCTTTGGTCGCACTCTTCTCCTCTGTACCGTCAAATCTCCTCAAGATCAACACAAACACATTTTTGTCCTACACACACCATTGTAAACCCAACACAACCTTATTTCCATTCATCTAAAGCAAAACTTATAGCCAAAATAAAACGCAACCAAGTTTAAAAACAAGAACAAATGAATAAACAAACAATCCATTTATGATCTCCTCTTCACCTTAATCTCCATTAATGCAACCTTCTCCAACAAATGAAGAGGAAGAAGACAGCAGAAGAAGGGGCTATATATGGAAAGTTACCACCATATCTGACATTATGTAAAAGAAATAGAAAACTCAAATATCCAGCTAATGCATGGTCAACAAAGACAAGGAGCTTACTAATATAATAATACAAGATATCGTAAGGTGAAATCTGCATGTTTTTTGGCCAGAAGAATATGACAATTTGGTAGAGATATAGCTGTATTCCTGTAGTAATGGTTGGTAGGTTGAACCATATATATTTAAATAATATTTTTCTGTTTCCTGATCTGAGAATATATATATATATATATATATATAATTTAAGTAAATAAAATAACAAATGAAATATGGTGCACTTGAGGGTCAATTAATTGTACTTTATTAGTGGACTAGATGGACTTGTTGGATGCTTCTATGAATTTTAATTATGAGTATTTACATACATACCACAAAATTTTTATGTATTTACGAATCTAACATCTAAATTTACACATTTATATACATATATCACTCCAAGATATCAGTTCAAAAAAAAACCTACTATAACTAACTTTTTTTAAGTGAAATACACATTTAATGCATAATTTTTTAGGGAAAACTACATACATAGCACCCATTTCTTATAGATTTATCTATCTCGCATCCAAAACTTCATTTTTACGATGGAATGTTACAAAATCTCGAAATTCTCGGCCAATCTTTGGTGAAACGCTAAAGTAAATGTACCATGCAGGAGATATAACGAAAAATTCTCATGAGAATTATTACATATATAGAACTCAAAATTTTATTTTTTACAAAACTAGCACACCGGGACATTTTTTTTCGAACTATTTAAATGAGACATTTACACGTGTCACCATCAAATCATTATGAATTTTATAAAAATGAAAATTTTGATTGAGGTTTTATCATAAGCTCTAATATTTGAGTGAGAATGTAAAGAACAAATGAAAAAAAAAAAGTTGCCACTTTTATAAATAGCAAAATATTGAACGAAAATTTACATACATAGCACTCAATTCTCACACATTTACATATCTCACACCCAAACTTTAATTCATCTTTTTCTATGCATGAAAGGATGGATGTTTTGATACATAAAAAAAGGTGCTTTAATTGTAAAAATCAAAATTTAGATGTGAGATATGAAAATACATAAAAAATGGGTGCTATGTATGTAAATTCCCCAATTTTGAATGGTATGTAAGTAATTTTCCCATGAAATTAAAAAAAAATTAAAAAAAAATACTTTATCAGATGGAATTCTCTCTCATACTGATTGCAGTTGCACCTGCTCTCGATTCTGCATCCTTTAAGCATGGGGCCACAGCCTGTCCTCATGATTTGCACTTACAGTAAGAATGAAGCAAATCAGAGAAGACGACACATTTATTTCACTGTTTTTTTTTTTCCAATTATTAATAAAATAATTGAAAGAAATTTTAAATATTTTACGCAGAAAAATTGAAATTAATAGATATATCAAAATTTAAAAAAAAAAAAAAAGTAGGTAAGAAAATTCAATTGTAGATTGTTGTTGATCTGGCAATCATTGTTTATAAAGTATATTATAGATTCTTATGTATTTTTAGATTAAATATCTGAATTTTGATATTTAAACTTTTAATATTTTGATGTCATGATTTTATATATGACAATGTTTATTTCATTTTTAAGTTGTTAATAACAAAAAAAATATTCCATGTGGACACCACATGGAGAGATGCATACAGTATCTAATCTACACATTCGAGCAAAAAAAATTAAAAAAAATAATAATAAAAACGTGGCCGACATAAATACATCTTTGTGGCAATCGACAGTGTTGATCGGACACCGCATGCGATGTCTGTATGGAATAATTTTTCGTTAATAACAGTATTATTTTTATAAAAAAATGTTAAGGATTTGTAAATATGAAAGTTTAGATGATAGATATGTAAATATATAAGAATTATGTGGCATGTATTTAAATGCCTCTAAAACCTTTCATATCCACATTTATTTTAGATTCTTAAGCCAAACTCAAATATTCTTTTTTTTTTTTTTCACCATCAATTTTGTTCAATATTTGAAGCTAATGAAATTATGTCTCCATAAATTAAAATAATCTATTAATTAAATCGAAATATTTAATTAAAATATTTTTTTTTAAATATCAAAGTGACCATCAACTTTAACTATAAATAAGAAAATATAGATAAATTATATTCATTAATTAAGGACTAAAAAACTAATGATAATTTATGCAATCTTTAAGAGCTACGCAATCAATCTTACACCATTTATTTGACCAAATTATATTACTTTTTAATATTTAATTATTTTTTAAAATTATTATTTAATGAAATACTTAATATCTTCCCTCTAAATATAAATTGTGTCTCTATCACTGTCTCGGTCTCAATTTATAATTTTATGTGAGGTGCAAAGTCACTATAAAGGCATTAAGTGGTCACATGCAATGATGCAACAATATTATGCTTTAAGGTGTGAGGTTTTTAGGTTGGGCCTTGTGGGCAGTGTGTACGTGCCATGCTAAACTATTAAGAGAGAGAAATTTAAATATATATATATATATGGCACACAATTCTTATACATTTATGTATCTAACAAAATTATATATTTATGTTTATAATATTTGCTTTGATGAATTCATGCATAAAAATGTGTATTCAGAGTTCTAAAAGTAGGTGATAACAATATTTTATATATGACATTAAAAATTTTAATATAGAAAAGAATTGGGGTATGTATTTAAATGCCTCTTTTAAAAACTTTATATATTAAACTAGTGTATATATATATATATATTAGGCATCTTGTTTTTAACTTTTTATTGATTTATATTTATCATAATTCACAATTTTTCTTTTTAAATTTTGTTGGAGAATATGGCATAACTCGTGCTAAATTTAGCTGAAAAGAAGAAAGATTCGTAAAGCTAGCTAGACGTGTCTTCTTTTAAAGTGTAGAACATTAAAATTGTTTAGATAGATTTATCATTAATATTGATGTGTCATCAAAAAAATCTTTATGATAAAGCATGAATTTTGATACATTTTTTATAAGAAATCTTCTAAGTTCAAATTCATGATCATCCAAGCTACGATTTTTTTCATCAATTTTATAATAAAATGGAGCATCTCAACAAAAGATGAACCCAAGGGCTCTAAAATTGATTCTAAGCTAAGTTCAAGCCCTTGAAGTAGAATTGGAGGATTGGAATCATCGGTTGAATGGTCAAATAAACTCCAAATTTGACATGTTTATAGTAGAATCAAGAATCTCAATGAGAGGAGTCCAACTAGACAATTAATTATGAGGTCATTAAGCCACCCACATTCTTAAAAACCCACATATGATTAAGGGGAATTAACATGGACCGTCCAATAGTTGATTAGAGAGTTATATGTCAAATGACCAAAATGTCCCTCTTTAAAAATCTATAAATAGGCCCCTATCTCTTCACTTGGGAGGAAAAAAATAAGAGACGTAAAATTTTACAACTTATTCTTGAGAGAATATTTAACAAGTAAACATATGTCTGCATAGCCTTCAAACGCTATCAACCACCGTTCGTCGTCACCACTTACCGACACTGACTAGAGGACGTCAGCAATCACTACTTGTAATGTGCTTGATGAATTTCTTAACACTTGTATTATTTTCAACATATAAATAAAAGTTTAATTTTTATTGAAAGATTGTAACTCATTCTCCCTACATAAAAAAGGGCAATACCCCTGTACCTAAAAGCATATAAAGATTTCTTTGACTGGGCTAAGTCTCGTAGTTTTTCCCATTCAAGGTTTTCTCCCATAAAAATTTTAGTCCCTTCACTATATTTTTTTTTTTATTTGTGTGTTGAATTTCATACAATGTTAAATAGTATTGATTAGGCAACATGGGGAGCAAAAGGGATGAAACATACTCAAAATGACAAAACAGGGTCCCAGGCACCAATCATGGGAGTTTAGGCACCCGAAACAAAAGCCACAGACGCCAATTCTAGAAGCCCAGGTGACCATATGCGTGAGATTTTTGCTCAGATGCTGCAATTCGTGTCATTTCACTTCAAAGTAGTTAAATTGTTGAATACAAAATACCAAAAGGATAGAGACAAAATAAAGATGCTTGAAGGCTCATAGAGAAGAATACTCGTGAGAAATTGGAGCATTTAAAGAGAAGAATCAAGCATATTATGAGTGTGAGTGGGTGTTCTACTGAGTGAGAATAAGTGTAAGGTGAGTGTGTATCCATTTTCATACTCAAAACAGTGTAAAACTCGAGAAATTTGTTGTAAAGTAGCAACCACAGACCCTCGCCTACCGCAGCTGGCACCCAGCACCAACCGCTGTCTGCTACTCACCGTCCACAAGTAATGTTTCGTGCTCGGTGAAGTAAGGAAAACATCAGATACACCATGGGCAACATAACTTAAAATTGGAGCGCATGTGAACTTAACCGTTTTATAAAAAAATATAGTTTTTCTTAAAAAAAATCCAACTAAACATATTTTAAATCTTTTATTTTTAAAAATATAAATTATAACAGTACCAAAAACCTTTTTTTTAAAATAGAAATAAAAAAAAAATAAAACACTAAAAAAAATTTAAAAAATAAAAAGTGATCCCAAACAAACCCTAGAGTTCTTACAAGATAAGGGGGGCTAACTATAATGTGTAACTCCAATTTTCTTATTACTACCAAGAGGGGTTAAGGAAAATTGGTGTTCTTAATTGTTAACTTCATTAGAGTAATCAAGATAGATCTGATTTACATATATGACCAACTCAAGGGAAATTTATAACACTTCTTTAAACTCAAAAAAAGTTATATGTTCTACTTTTTACGAAAAATAGGAATATAAACTTTAAAATCATCAAATTTCAAACTTTCAGGCTTGACTCAAAACCAGCAGACTAACTTTTCCAAATTTTGAGAGTTCACTCATTCCTTATGGGATCAACACACGGACTCAATTTAGTATATTACTTGATCGGCACATAAAATTGTTTGTATCATCGATACTTCATAGGATTCCGATCGTATCCAGTTATAAACCTCATAAATTATGTCTCAAAAGAGTTTGATGTCATTACACGTCTGCCGAGGGGCAATACATTAATCATAATATATTATATTCCCAACAAGACTTACAATAACTCCATTTTTTCTAAGGGGCAAATTATAAGGAAACAACATTCCTACATGTAAATCAGCAAATTATTAAACAAACTCACGAATTTTAGTCTAATTTATACATTCAAAAGAAATCTCAACTTAAAACAGTATACAAAATCATTTGATCTACATGAAATCACCATGCTCTATAAAAACATAATTTTGGTTTCTATTGTCTTCAATGTTTCTCCTCGACTACCAACAGATCATATTTTCTCTATGAAATTTATAACAAACATAAAACATATCGCCCGAATACAATTCATTTTAATGGCATCAAACCAACATTTATACCTTCCAACAAAAATGTTCTCATTTCTCAAAGCTATTGACATTACTCATATCATCAATATCAAGTTGAAGATCAAGTATGTATAAAAAAAGACAACATGGTCAACACCTATTTCAAGGAAAAATCATAACTTTATCATTGTGGATATTCATACCTTATTTAAGAAGAACAATTGCCCAAAAATCATTAAGCAATAATATCCCAAAAAAATTATAGAGAACTGTCTAAACTTGGGTAGACAACAACTGTCTGAACATAGGTAAGCAACTGAATTTGAAAATGCAACAATAGCCTCGATACAGGAAGATGATAACATCCTTGATATGGATAAGCAACAACCTGAAGGCAACAACAATCTAAATGTGAATAGACGTCAACCGGAAGGCAGCAAAAGCATCGATATGGAAAGATAACAACTTCAATATTGTAAGGAAACAACAATCTGAAGGCAACGACAGTCTAAAGGCAACAATGGCCTAGAGAGGATAAAGCCACATACTAAATAATCCACTATAGTATAACTTCTCTCTCCCTCAAATGGTGTATTTTTAATCTTAAATTTTGGAGGTTCTCTCCGAGAGCGAACATGTGTGTGCTCACACACCCGTGCACTCAGCCAAGCGTGCACACACTCTAGCACCCATGTGCAGCAAAGCATGCACACGTGTCTGCCGCCGCATCCGTCAGCCCCCACGCAGCCCAAAAATATCCATCTTCATATTATTTTCACACAATGATATGATTTTGCCAGGACGAACAATATCTATAATATCTAAAATTCTGAGCCTTCAAAATCGATTAAAATTCTTTCCAACTTTAACCCCCCAAAAAAATTTATAAAGCCAACCATTTCCAGAAAAAAAAAGCAGTTTCTCAAAACAAGTTTTACTAATCAATCACAAAAAAACTCGTCTGCTCAAAGCGAACCCTAATACTCCGTCACTATGAAGTTCCAATGCAAAAAGATAAACATGAAGGTCAAACAAATTGTTTGCTCCATTAGCCTTGCCCAATAATCCAATACTAGCTAGGTTTTAACTAGGGACTTCTAGTTTAACAAAATTAGTATGAATCTGCATATAGTTTGGTTCTCCTACCAAAAAGAAAATTCAGTCTTATAGTTCTTTCAATGAGAACAAGAAGTCATTCTATTTAGCAAATCAAAAGGTCAATCTTTTACTAACTGCAAAATTCCATATAGTTTAATACTATTACCAGTTTGCAAAAAATAAGTATTGCGTGTGGAGATTTAAGATAACTTCTCCTGTTAAAAAAATACCGCAAACATGTCATAGTTCAAAAAGTTTCAAGTGTTTTACCAAAAGAAACTCAAAAATCGAAATTTCAGAAAAGAATAACTTAAACCTGCAAATGCTCAACAATATATATCCTGCCGTACAACTCTGCAGAGACTAGTTTCTCAGCCTAGCCGTTCCAATTCAGTAAAAATGCCAGTAAAATAAAACAAACTCTACCCTCATACATGCATACATACATTCGTCATATATATATATATGCAATGGCTTAAACAAGTATTTAATAATACCACAAAGATTCAAGACATGTGTGACCGAGTTGCACGAGGCCGCACTGGCGTCTTCGAAGGACTTACCCTGATACAATATTATTCATCAGAACAAAAGTTATAAGTTAGAAAAATTTCTGCAAACACCATACTGTATACAGTTTGATAAAAGGACAAGAAATTAACCTCAACTGGAAGGAGCCCAGTACTGCGCCACTGCAATTGAGAGCAGCAATGGCACTCTCAGCCTGCAAGAGTAAATTCCTGGGTGAGGATGCTCCAAAGTATTTTAAAAAAAAAGGAAGGCATAAACATACAAACCACCCAATTCTTATGTATTTACATATCTAACACTTAAACTTTACTTTTTATGTAACACTAAATTCTTATGTATTTATTCATTCCAAATCTTTCATATCACATCAAAAATAACACCATTTAACTTAAAAAAATGAAATACATCTTTTCATGCGTAGGTAAGGTAGCATATATGTAAAAATTATATGTAAAAATTAAAGTTTAGTTAGGTGTTAGATATAGAAATACATAGGAATTGAGTGGTATCAGGTATGTCTCTTCCCAAAAATAAAACATTAGGGAATGTCTGAAAAATAGAAGAATAGAAAAAATGTGTGATTCACAGCCAACGGCAAAACCCGGACAATGGAGGCTTGACTTTCAGCTTTCACCAATCTTATGTTCACATTAAATTATACTGAAGATATAAATAGTATAAAAACTTCGTCCTCATAGCCCTTGTTTTTTAGACAACTAAAATCATATTTGGCAATAACTTCTTTCGCTGTTTTCCATAATTTTATGTGAAGAGGAATAACATTTTATAACCAAATCTACTAAAATATAATAGCTATATAAAAGCTATTGTCCGACTTTTTAAAAAATAAATAAATTCACAAGATTCACAACTTCAAAAAAATTGCTTTTTCAAAACAGTTCTATGGCAACTTCTAATTGCTATCACCCTAGATAGGCCCTTAATTCTTTTATTTTACTTTCCCTTCCATGAATACTAATTTTGGCACCATGGTGCATGAATTCCCTATAATAGCATTTTTTTGGCTTAAACTAATGAACTATAGATTATAAGAGAGAACGATTATAAGAGAGAACCTAAACACTGCTCCAAGTTCGCCTTTCAAAGATAGAAGGAAGACATTTGAATACTAACCCTTGCAAATTCAACAAAAGCAATTCGAGTGGCATTGTGGTAGTCTCCAAGAAGCCTCAAGCGATAGACCTACACCCAAGAGGACAATTCAAAATTCTTAAGCGTTAAGAATTTTTTTCCCTTCGGGATACTAGAAAAGCGGAACTGACCGGTCCACAAACTGTTTCAAAGAAAAGTTTCACTTCTGCTTGGGTTATCTGCGGGATTATAACAGCAACAGCTTAAAGAAGTGGAACCATAGTTTATATGTATGAATAAATAATGCACTCTAGAATATACCTTACTATCAATATTTGTACAATAGATGGTCCTTGTGCACATTTCACGCTCATCTTCGGACTGCAGGACAAACAATGATCAGTGATATTTGACAGTAACGTCATTAAAGATTCTAAAGTAAATTGGAAGATTTACCTACATACCATTCAATTCTTATGCATATACTTATCTAACTTCTAAAATTCAATTTTTACATATATGCCACTTTACCTATGCATGAAAATATGTATTTCACTTTTTAAAAGTTAAATTAGTGGTACTTTTGAAGTGATATGAAAGATTTAGGTGGCATAAATGCAAAAAATAAAGCTTAGGTGCTAGATATGTAAATATATAGGACTTCGGCGGTATGTCTGCAAATGCCCCAAGTAAATTTTGTAAGCATCGAAATTCATTTTTTCTCACCCTTGGCAAGTATTTTGGGTCTACAGGTGCAATTGCAGTTTTTGAAGGGAGCACTCTTACTGGGTAAAACCCAAGCATTGTTCCAGAAATATTTAAGGAGGCCCTTGCACCATCTGAAATTTGGCAAGACCGATTCCCGAGAAAGTAAAAAATGGCAGTATATAAATAAATCTCAAGCTGTGAAAATAGTTGTGAGCCAAATTGCAAGAGAAAATTACCCTCATCGGTGAACTCTACAAATGCAAAACGAAGAACCGAGTTTGGGTCACCACATACACGACAATCGACAACCTTCAACAAAAGAGAAGAAGCCAAATTTGGAAGCCATCAAAATAGCAAAAGCAGAGAATCAATCCAGCCATAAAAATTAAAATAATCAAATAAGATACCTGTCCACAGCTCACAAAGAGTGCTGCAAGCTCTTCTTCAGTCACCTATTAGACAGAAATCAGGCTGGAGTGAAACGGTTCATAGCTCAAAATGCAAAAAAGAAAATGCGCATAGATGCATTACATATCACAAAAATAAAATGAAACATTAGCACTATATGAACTGAGACCTGTTAATTGAACACATTTCGCTCATTCAGAGGGTACTCATCATTATACCCACAAATAGATGGCAAGGTATTAGGCTAATATTCAGTAATTACAACAATCGGCCAAATAAAGAACATTGCTTCCAAACATAAATAATTACAGCTACGCAGACTAACACAAATTTTATATCATTTGCAAAGCAATTATACATGAATTATGGCTAATTTTGGCATGATGTGTGCATGATATATTTTGATATCCTCTTCAAATTAAAGTTGGTTGTTCAAGTAGCATCAATTTGCCCACAAAAAACTGATAACATTACATTGTCATGCCTCCATAAAATGAAACATTAACACTATATGAACTGCGACCTGTTAATCGGCCACATTTCGCTCATTCAGAGGGTACTCATCATTATATGGACAAATAGATGGCAAGATATCAGGCTAAATTTCAATAATTACAACAAGCCAGCCAAATAAGGAACCGACAGCTATGCTTCCAAGCACAAATATTTACAGCTACACTGACTCACACAAATTCTATAGCATTGCAAAGCAATTATACAGGAATTATGTCTAGTTTTGGCATGATGTGTACATGATATATTTTGATATCCCCCGTCAAATTAATGTTTGTAGTTCCAGTAGCATCAATTTGCACACAAAAAACTGATAAAACTATATTGTCATGCCTCCATAAATATGTCAATAATCTGAAGGTTAGTAGAAATATGACAGAAATGGTTGGGGTGTAGAAAGCATTGCAAATAAAATAATAGTTCACTTTAACGTGCTTTATGTACTCATGATAAACATGATTAGTAGCAATTTTAATGGAACTAGCAGTCTCGTAGAAAGAAGTGTGATTATTACGTGAAAAATTAAATTCAAATAGAAGACCACAAAGCCAGACAATCTCAAAGTGGCATACATTGCATGGTACTTAAGACTCAATACAGAATTAAGGCACGGGCCATTTTTTACTCTTCTATGAAATTAAAAAATCACCACAAAAGTTTACTAGAATTTATCAAATCATGTCCAAGAAGCCCCGTTTCAACAAAATATAAAGAGAGCTTCAATTTATATGCATCTGAAGAAGAAGAAAATCAAGGAAGGTAAACCATATAAATCTTCTCCTTGAAATCACCATCAACAAAGACATTTTTGATATCCATTTAGTGGAGTGGTCATCCTTGTGAAACAAAACTAGAGAGAATCTTTTTTACTATAATCAGAAAAGAGTAGAAGTTTTCTCATAGTCTATGCCTGTTTGCTACCAAAAACAATAAAACAATCCTCGTAGCAATTCAGAGTAAAATCAAAACTAAGCTTGAAAGAGTAAACTCATTTAAAGCTAATGGTCATAAAATTAGGTGGACAATAAACAATATGACGTATATAGATGTCCTCAAGGATGAAATTTCTGCCATTGTTACCCATTAACAATCATTTTTAACAGCCAATTGTTGACCTCATTTTTACTGAGGTCTTAGTCTTATACTCCCAGAACCCATAATCTAGCCTTAGGAGTTCCTTGTTGATCATCCTGGCGGACTAGTAATGGAGTCCACCTCCCGTAGAACTTCAAACCTCTTCTTAACTTATTTTTGTGAAGAACTCGCATAAGTGGTTCCAAGCACTCAACTTCTAGTTTCAAAGGGCTAAGGACCAGCATGTAGAGGGCCCGAAAATAAGTTCCTACAAGATCGTATGACCTTAGGTGAACCCTCGATGACTCAGCAACGCACTCGCTGCACCACACGATTTTGACTTAAATTGACTCGTCCGTCAGTGAACTCGTCCGGATGACCCCGGATGACGAAACAGACCGCACCGACACGTCCGGAACGTCAACTTTAGCTAGGAAGAACACCCATATTGCTAGGGTTACACACGCGCACAAATGGCACGGAAATCGATTTACGTTTTTTTTAGAGAGTCGCGGGCCCGAACTCAATCCAGGTTCAACTCAGGTTAGATTTGGACTGGACTCAGGCTGAACAAGAGTTAAACAATTTTTAATTTTTAAGTTTCAAATAGGCATTTAATCTCATTTTAATTGAAAGTTAAAGACTTTACTTTTGAATCTGCTTCATCAACGGAAGCCAATTAAGTCCCCGCCAAAATTTTAGCATAACGGCTTCTTTGATTAAATTCAGCTCTGCTGTTCTAAAAGGGGAACGCTGGCTTCTTCCTCGGGCGCTCGACACGATTCGACACCCTGTTTCTTCTCACGCTCGATCCCGTACACCTCCTCCTTCACAGACTCCGCCCCCCCCTCCCCCTGCCGCCGAACAAACGAAGCCGCTCGCCTCCTCCCGATCGAAACCCCGCTCTGCTCTTCCTTCTCACGCCAAACAGTCGCTCGACGCTGCTCCTCCCTGAACCGAAGGCCGCGTTCCCTCGATCCCACTCCTCCGCTCGCACGCTCTCCTCTGCGATTCGACGCTGCGAACCGAGCTCCTGTCTCCCGCTCGCCTTAGCTCCTTTGATCGGCACCGAAGACAGCTCCCTCTTTCTTTCTCGATCGCAGCTCCAACTGAAACTCCCCGAAACCCGCTCCTGCTGCGTCTTCTCTTGCGCGACGAGAAGTGTTCGTCCAGCAGCCCTGACCGAATTCCCTTCACATACGACAAACCTCTTCTCTCCCGGCCTCCACCGAACAGA
>NW_018164565.1:1723335-1780766 GCF_001263595.1 Phalaenopsis equestris | reverse complement strand
CCCTTTTGTTTGTCTCTGATGTGTGGATTATGTGATTTAAGATTGAATGCCTACTTGATTTATTTCTGGATTTATGAAGGATCTTAGCTCTTCTTTAGAGTTTCTGTTTGGAGCCATAAAGTTTTATATCCCTGAGATGTGCTTAGAATTTTATTAAACATGCTTTGCCTAGATGTGACCAAAGAATCGATCTCTTGCTCTAGGGTTATCTATATATGATTTTTGACGAGAAGCATGAAACATGAAACATTTCATCTTTCAGTAATTATTTTGTTAGCATCAAGCTTCCATTTTTTTTATGATTAAGCTAGCTCAATATAGTTCAGTGACGAGGATTACACATTCCATCATCTTCTTGGCTTAGTGTAAGTTCAAGTTTTGATGCAAGACTCGCTTAATTATGTTTTTTTTTTTTAAACGTGATTGCCATCGGACTCTTTTCTTATTTATAAGATAACAAATTCAGAAGCTAAGTTGCTTAATAGAGAAATTGGGAAGAGCTATGCGAGCAAGGTTTTACTTAAATTTTCCTAAACGCGATAAAGAAGTTGTATGCCAATTTGGTTCAGGAAGATTTGTTTGCATGCTACTCGGTCTTTACGCATTTACATGCCTAATGTCTAAAGTTTACTTTTTATTATATACATGCCACTCAATTGCCATGTGCTTGCATATCTAACACATTGGCTTTAATTTTTACATGCATACCATACAATGCTTATATTCTCTGCATATGTGGAACCTAAGCTTTATAGTTACACCACTCTAATCTTTAATTCTACGTAAGAGGTACTTCTATTTCTTAACATGAAATGTATCTTTTCATACTTAGGATTTATATGTTGTTTTGGAAATAATTTGGGCACCATTTTAGAGCAATTTCGACATTGTTTTGGGATGTTTTTGCTTGTTGATTTAGAGAGGCTTACACAATGTTTTGAGGCGAATTTAAGGTTTGATTTTTTATGCATTGTTTTGGAGCCACTTTAGGTGCCAATTTGAGTTGATTTTGGGCACTGTTTTGGAGCCACTATAGGCGCTGGTTTGGGCTAACTTTGATCGTTGTTTTGGAGTCACTTTATGTGTCGATTTAGGCTGATTTTGTGCACTGTCTTGGAACAAACTTAAGCACTCTTCTCGAGAGTCCATTTAATTACAGTTGTTGAAAGATTCTAAACGCTTTTAGGTCGATCCACTCGTTGTTTTCTCCCTTGACTTTACTAGTTTTGGAAGTGGGTCTGCCTCATCTTTCTTTTTTTTTTTACTTCTTTTTAAATGGTTAAGTCATAAAGATGGGGATTGATGATTTAAATAATTGGAAGATATAGAAAACCTTAAATCACCTTAAGCATAAGTTAAAGAGTAGGCTTCTCAAAGTTTTAGGAGCACACCCTAGGTGAGAGTTCATTCACCTAGTCCTTAGTGTAAACCTCCTAGACTTTAGGTGCACACCCTAGGTGAGAGTCCATCCACCTAATTCTCAGCATAGGCTTCCTAAATTTTAGGTATCACCCTAGGGGAGAGTCCATCCACCTAATTCTCAGCATAGGCTTCTAGATTTTAGGGACACGCCCTAGGTGAGAGTTTATCCACCTAATTTTTAACATAGGCTTCCTATATTTTAGGAGCATACCTTAGGTGAGAGTCCATCCACCTAATTCTCAGCACAGACTTCCTAGATTTTAGGAGCACACCAAAGGTGAGCGTTCATTCACCTAATTTTCGAATAAATAACAAAACTTGACACTTGACCCTGATTCACAAATTGATCAAGACACTAGACACTAGGATGTACCGAGACGTAGTTCATGTTTCCTTAATTAAATCAACAGTGAAATTCCCAAAATGACTTAACCTACAATAAAACCCAGTGCACCGAGATTTGAGCTTGGATATTACACTCAAATCCTCCTGGCAATTGGGGAAATTTGTTAATGCCACATATGGATCATCGAACTAGGATAAGTTTAGGGTCTAAGTGGCGAGGGCAATGACGACATTACTTATGTGTGCTTAAACGAGGGATACGAAGTGGGATTATTAGAATAGTATCTCCTACCTCGAGGATCTTCAATAAGGGAGAGCGAAGGACCTATGATACTATTCGCCGATTCTTGGTGGGATCGTTGCCCCCGACACTCTTAGGTTATCAGTAGTTCTAGCACGATTAGAGTGACTAGTCTGGGGATTGGACGACTTTACAAAATATTTACAAAAATAAAATAAAAATTTCTTTTGCATGTTAAAAAGAACTCTGCATAAAAAAGACTTGAATAACAATTTTTGCATGAAAATCTTTCTATGAAAATTTATAAAAGTCCACAGCTAGTCACTTGGATTGAGGCTAAGGACTGTCTTCTGTAGATTGTCGGGTCGGTAACTCTTGTTCAAGGTCGGAAAGCACACAGCCCAGCTCTGAGCCCCCACTTTTACCAATGTCTTATACATAGTCCTGATCTTTCATATGTGGCTAAGAGTTTCTTTTGCTCGTGATTTATACTACTTGTTTTTATGACTTTCACATACTATGATCACAATATTAATCGCACAACAGTAGCAGATGTCCATGTACGCTTTTACAGTTTATATACAAAAAATTTTTTACTACATTTTACCTTTCAAGTACCTTTTTTTACCTGCAATTTGACTACTCTGCATGCAAAACCAAAACTGAAACAAAACAAAACTAAACATTGACACCAAAACTGTGAAGCATAAGCCACCAATCTCAAACACTTAAACCCTGGAGCCGTCGCGATGACAGGAGCTTGGAGCCAACTTTGTGGGCAGCACGGTGAGAAATTCAGACCGAGCAGCAAGAGAATCTTGTTCAGCATTATCTCTTCCTAGCATAATAACAACATATAGGATTTCGGATTTCGAGCTAGCTCGTCTAGCGCGACATAAATCCTCATTTTCTCCTTAAGCTTGTGTGCAATCATGTTGTGCGGCATAAGTCCTAACTCGACTTAGGTTCCGAGGTTGTCGTACGATACGACATAAACCCTCATATCTCTGCAGGCTATTTGCATTATCAGATATTATACAAGTTTAAGTCTCAAATAAAAAAACTGACAAAATCAAACATTTAATTAACAGTCTTCAAAATGTAGCGACACAGTAGAATAGTTTGGGAAATCACTGAGGTTCCTCCTCAAGATCTGTGACGCCTCCTACCCTTTACTTCCATTGAACTCCTGAAAGAATTGTTCCTACTTGAGTCACTCACACTTGTTTTTCCACGTGCTACCGTAAAAACCTAAAACTTGAAATCTTGAAGACTAGAACCACTGATCATTATCGAGAGTTTTCTCAAGTGACCCCAGTCATTTGAAATAATTAACTATAGAGGCTTGCCTCTATAGGGAACTTGGAACCCAGGTAAAATAAACCTTATTTAATCTTTGTATTAGATATGGGAATTTGTCGGTCATACATAAAAGGTTCGCAGACTAAAAAAATATCACAAATCTCTTAGTTTGAAGGATTAGGTCTATCGCCGAGATCTACACTTATCTTTCGGGAGGGTGTAGTATTCGCGGTATCGGGCACGATTATGCAAACTATTGGACTAATGAGATTTATTTGGTCTCATTTTTCAAAAATTAAAACATACTACTTTTAAAACTCAAACTATATATCTATTATATTAAATTAAATTTAAAAAAAATTATTTTCATATTCATATTTTCAAATAAGCAATCGAAAATTTGATCGACACCAGTGAATAATATTAAGTAATAGGAGAAGAAAGCAAGGTAGAGTGAAAACTGTGGAAATTCAGGAAAGTGGGACAAGTTGACCACCTACAAGGAAGGATCCTGAAAAGCTGAATTGGAAAACAACTTTGGAAAATCTTCTATTTCTTTTTATTCTCTTCCTATTAATGTTTTTTTTAATATAATTTTATACAGAATTATCTCATTTTCATATTTAAGATTAGATATACTAGAAAAAGTTGTAAATTAGGAAAAATAATTGCCTATACTTGTACCATATAAGTAAAGAATGAAGGTATGCAATTATTTTCTTCATCCAAAAGTACCTTTTTTTCATGGTACCAAAGCGTGGAAAGAAACCCTCGTTTTCCTTCAACCGTTGAAGCCATTCCACGCAGTCGAAATTCTCCCTGCAATCGTCAGAATCCCTTCCATTGGACTGCAAGCCCTCCTCCGCTTTTTTCCAAAGCCATCGAACTCCTCTTGCAGCTGAAGACATTGATGGGTGCAGACAAAGTGCAAGGTGCTAATTCAGGTGCGATGGATCAATGCAGACAAAGTGCAAGGTGCTAATTCAGGTGCGATGGATCAATGCAGACAAAGTGCAAGGTGCTAATTCAGGTGCGATGGATCAATGCAGACAAAGACAATCAAGAAGTTCTCGTTTCTGGCAGTTTTTTAGCCTTTGCGACTTTCTGAGCACATTTTTGTAAGGTGAGTTCTATGCACATTTTAATTTTCATTTTTTTTGTTGTTGTTGTATCTCTTTTTGTGTCTTTTTCATTATTTTCGTGTTTTAGTTTTGTTTAAAATTTCTTTTCCTTGGCTCTATTTTCCCTTAGAGTTAACAGATAAGATTTATATGCATATTACTCGATAGTCGATTCTTATGTTATTGAGCCAAGTCAACCACTTGAGGTATGATTAATTTCATACATGCATACATAACACCAAAAATTACATATATGCATATATAACCCCTTTCTCCCTTTTTTTTTTTTTTAATTTGCGGGTAAATTAAGGCTAAGAAAAAAATAGAATTAGGAGAAATGAAGACTAGGATTTGGAAGATGTAGATAAAATGTTGAATGTTTTTTTTTAAATATAAATGTGTAATGTAATTGTAAATTTTTAATTTATTAGTTATTTGTTTAGAATAATGATATGTAGAGATTGAAACTTCAAATTTGTATTATATCTTTTACTATAATTTTTAGTAATATAGTTGAAGAAATTTTTTTATATATATAGAAATATGTAATACCTTTTTTTCAATTTTTTAATAAATAATTAAATTTATTATTTTTTGAATTTTTTTGAGCTCATTTCAAACTGAACACGAACCTAACACAAGCAATTTGAATAATTTGAATGATTCAAACAATTCAAACAATACGAATTAAATTCAAACAAATCGAACCAAACAAGAATATTAGTTTTCACGAACAATTTCAAAAATGAGCTTATTTTAAAAAAATATAATTTCAAATAAACCAAACATGAACAAGAGCTTTGTTCGCTCATGTTCGGTTCGTTTACACCCCTAGGCGTTGTTGCACCTTCTAGAGTCAACTGTAAAAAGATTCAAGATTCCAAAACATTTCTCAACCCTCAGGACTCCCACAAGACAGCAATGCAGGCACTAATGTCTCCTTTCAGACGTAGGTGTTGCTTCCGCCTTCCAAACTCATGCTTTGTTGTCTCCTTCCAGACACAAGCCTTGTTGTCTCCTTCCAAACGCAAGAGTTGCTTCCTTCTCCTAGACGTGGGCGTCATTGCTCCTTCCAAAGTTAGCTACATGAAGATCCAGGATTCTAGATGTCTCCAAGAGCAGAAATCCCCTCTTTTCAGTTCTTGCCGCCAGATTTTCTCTACAGCCGAAAGTATATCCTAGAAACAACAGCCAATTCCCCTCGCTGCAACCACTTGCCTTCCAACAGGCCACTCCATCAGAGCTTCTCCCTGCAGAGATCAGCACCGAAATTCTCCGCACATGCCGTAAACTTCCTGTAGGCCCTCCAGATTCCACTTTCTTCTCCCGCCACAACCCTTGCAAACCGCCAACCGTAAGAGATCATCTCACAGCCTGATTTCTACCTGCAAATTTCCTATCTCCACTGTCTTCCACCAAGGCGGCCTCAGGAAGCAGCCAACCTTCCCAACTTTTTGTTGGTGACCCGCTTGTTCCTTCCGAGCAAGCAAACCTCTTCGGCTCGCCAAGAGTTCCTCCAATCATGTGGTAAGGAACAATCCAAAGCTAAATGTACATAGATTTTATGATCAATTAAAAGATGAAGACGTTTAGTTCTACTTTGGAGCCTATTGGCTTGATGATATACCAAAATAACATATCTTCCTATCTTGCTAACAATGGAGGATTTCAACCTTGGATAAAAGATTCGGGTACTTCTGATCACATGACCGGAGACAATAATACTCTCATTAATTACTAAGTGATCAACAACCCCAAATTTGTTAAACTTGCCAATAGATCTCCCTCAATAATCGTTGGGAAAGAAGATATGAAAATCTCTCAAGATATTCAGCTTTTTTCAGTGCTCTATATTCTCCAGCAATATTGCAACTTACTTTCAATTAACAAGCTTACTAATGACATAAATTGTATTATTAAATTTCATTCTAATTTTTTTGAATTTCAAATGGTGGAATCGAGGAAAGTGATTGGCACTACTGAATTGCAATGAGATGGATTCGTGATAAAGAAAAATTATTCTCTTAACACACAAGTATCTTCTCCACTCTCCTATTCTCATGCTCTTGAGTCTGTTGTGTCTGCCTATCGAAAGTTAAGTTTCATTATGACATTGTCGTTCAAGTCATCCTAGTTTCATTATGTTGTAAAGTTATATCATATCTTCTTATTCACAAAAAGAGAGTTTCATCAGTGTTAAATTTGTCAATTAGATAAACATGCTCGTCATATATATCATTTGTCTCGATACACTCACATACTTTCTCTATAATCCATAGTGACAGTTGAGGACTTTCAAAATGGAAAAACCATCAATGGACACAGATGATTTGTATCTTCATTGATGATCAAACTAGAGTCGGTTAGGTATTCCTCGCGAAGGAAAAATATAAAACTGCACAAATCATTCAATCTTTCCATGACATGATTTACATTCAGTTTCAATGCAAAATTCAAATTCTCAAAACAGAAAGTGTAAATGAATACTTCAACTCTATCTTCCTTGTGACAAAATGGAATAGTTGAGAGAAAGAATGGACATCTTAAAGCATCTAGGTCTATAATAATTTCTCACAATGTACAAAGATTTTTTGGGGAGATGTTAACCTATTTCATTAATAGAATCTCAAACAGCGTTTTTGGATTTAAAGTCTCTACATATTTTGATGACAAAATACCCTCATGTTAGAGCTTTCTCAGCCAATCTTCCTCTAACAATATTTGATTGTCTTTTTTGTCCGCATTCAACAACCAAATCGCATAAAGTCTAACCCAAAATCCATCAAAGTATCTACCTTGCTTATGCCTCTAACAAAAAAAAAAGTTCAAGTGTTATTCTCCTATTAATAAATAATATCATGACTCCATGGATGTTACCATCTTTGAAAAATAATCTTACTATCCCAAATCTGAAATTCAATGGGAGAGTCTAGGTGAATATCAGATTTAGGACATACTCTCCATACTCACACTGAAATAGAGTCACCACAACTCATTCTATTTCCTTCTTACCAACATATTTCCTAAGTTCCACCACTTGAGGATATCCAACCTGAGATTGAAAATAAGGAAATGCACAAGAAACTTCGTGTGTACATTACGAGAAAAAAAATCCACCAAGCAAGATAAGGATAACATGCAGCCACAGAACTGTTCACAACTAAAAATGAACCCACACATCTCTGAAGTTTCAAGGGAGGTTGAATCCAGTAGAGAATGCAAGTAAAGTTGCATAAATTATCCAATTTAGGAGTATGTTGTCTATGGGAAGTTATTATCAACTTATAAAACTATTGTATCTAATCTTAACAGATACCCATGTCAATTCATAAAATGTTTCAAAAACCAGAATAAAAATAGGCATTTGAATAGGAAACTCAAGCACTTGATCAAAATGAAAAATGGAACATACAAAATAGGCATTCAATGTCAAGTACAAAGCAGATGGGAACATTGAGAGGTTCAAGGCTAAGTTGGTGGCCAAAGGTTTCACTCAATCTTATGGGTAAGACTATCAAAAGACCTTCGCAACAGTGGCCAAGCTAAACACTACACGAGTTTTTTCCTTGGCAATGAACAAAGAGTATTAATTGCATCAACTTGATATCAAGAATGACTTTTTGAATAGAGACATTGAGGAATAAGCGCACATGTAAATTCCACCGGAACTGAAAAAGGCTCCAATAATCATCAGATTTGCAAACTTAGAAAGTTACTCTAACGCCTCAAACAATCTCCACGAACTTAGTTTGACAAGTTTGAAAAGACTGAAATTTAATGGGTATATCCAATGTCAAATTGATCATACATTGCTCATAAAGCAGAAACAGGGAGGTAAAAAAAGCTAAACTTATTTAAAATGTAGATAATATGATCATGACAGGAGATGGTGAAAAGGAAATTGAAAAGTTGAGAAGATTATTGCCAAAGAATTTAAAATAAAAAATCTAGGAGCTATGAGATACCAAGATACTTTTAAAGCATGAAAATGGTCAGATCCAAGATGGAAATTATGATATCCCAAAGAAAGTACATTCTAGGCCTACTTAAAGAGATAAAGTTATAATCAGGTGGAGAAAAGACGCTAATGAAAAAAAGATAGATACTAGAGATTAGTAGAGAAGCTTATCTACTTGTCACACATTGAACCTAATCTCATTTATTATGTATGCATTCTAAATCAACATATCACTAATCCAAATGAATGACTGAAACTGGTTTACAGAATATTGAGATTTTTTAACAAGACCTCTAGCAGAGAGTTATTGTTTAAGAAATCAAATAATGACAAAATAGGGGTTTACACTGATGCTAGTTGGGTAGGAGAACTCACTGACGAAGAACCACATTTAGGTATTGTTCCTATGGGGAAATCTTGCCACATGGAGGAACAAGAATCAAGCAGTGGTCTCTAGAATTAGTGCAAAATCTAAGTGTCGGACGCTTACTTTGGGAATTTGTGAAGGAATGTGGATCCAAAGATCAGTAAATGATTTGGGATATTCCATATTCAATCCCATAAAAATGCTTTGTGACGGCCAAGCTACCAGTAGAATTGCAAATAGTACTGTGCATCATGACAGGACCAAACACATTGAGATTGATAGACATTTTATCTCTTAAAAGGTTCATGGGTGCGTTATTCACTTAATTTATATTTCAACTCATCACAAAGTCGCTACTGTCTTCACCAAAGTTCCATCTCCAGGTATATTCATCGAGTTAGATACCAAGATGCGTCTTTACAACATCTACGACCCAGTTTGAGGTGAATTGTGAATGATCAAGGTGGGACCGGTCTGCTACCTACAAGCATTCTAGAGGATTGAATTGGACAACTTTGAAAACTCATTGATTTGTTTTTATTATGTTCCTATTTATGTTTCTCTTATTTTATTTCAGAATTACCTCCTTTCCATATTTAAGATTATACATGTTAGGAAAGTTTGTAAATTAGGAGATACAATTGCCTATACATGTACCTTATATGTAAATAATAAAGGTATGCAACTAATTTTTCCCCCAAAAGTTTGTTTTCCTTCAACAACCATAGCTCTTTAGAGCATGAGAGATTTTAAAAAACAACTTATGAGAGTGATTGAATTCCAACTAGCAAACTCAGATGGTGGATCAATCTGCATAGGCTCTAATGGTTGGCATAAATCGAGAACTGGCAATGTAAAATATTTTCTTTCATATACAAAACTAGCTATGAATCATTCAGGATTGGGCTTCCATTCATCAAAATTAAAAAGACCAAATACATCTGACAAAGGCTCAAAATGAGTAGGAAAAAAAATTTTAATTCAAAGAAAAACAAAAAAATAGAGAAACAAATCTACCGGACTATAAACTATAGCAAATAAAACTTACATGGCAACACATTTCATTTATTGGGCAAAGAATTTATGGCATTTTTGAATAGTAAATAAATGAAATAAACAAAATCAGAAGTATACATATTAAGATAGTTAGGATGTGTATGAAAGAGAATAATAATGAAATTCAAAATTAAAGATATGCAAAGACAATCTATAATTAAATATACTGTCAAGGTCAAGGCTTCAATCCAAAATGTAGATTAAACAAAAGATTCAAGCAATAAAATTAAGCATCCAATATGTGATAGATCGTATACTCAACAACACCATTTCAGTAACATATATGAGACATATACATTGGGAAACAATCCTCGAATTGAATATTACCACTAATGTTGGAGGATCAGGTTTCAACATAAGCTACAAATTTTTGGAAGACTATTAGTATTTCAAATTTATGGCAAAAAAACAAATACAAATATACTTACACTAAAATCATAAAAGAACGACATGACATATTTATAAGTTACCTGAGATCTGACAACAGTAATATCCCATACATCACTGTGAATCTAGTCAAAGTAAATTTCAACTTACCTAACATGTGGTGGATAGGAAAAAAACTTTCATTTTCTCATTTTGTAGGTTGAGCAATCAAAGACAAAATAAATGAGAAGGAAGTGATCTACATTCCTTAACAAATGGAGCTTATTAAATAAGATAAACCAATAGAATTAGGATAACCTAAACAACCATAGGAATATAAAGAAACAAAAGTAAAAATCATGAAACTTTAGGCCCCTCAGGAATATCTTACCTGTCATTTAATCTTTCATATTGCAACCATTACACGGAATATGACATCACAATTCTTATAAATCAATTCTACTGCTAATATAGGACTGGTAGAAAGCTTATGAAATATAAGGACAACTTTCATAGAAGAATTTATGTCCCAAAGAGCATAAATAAGTAATAGACTATAATTAGTAAGTTGAATAAAAGATAAGCCATGATACGATCAAATATTGTGAAGAATATGTGAGTGGCCAGTCATATGATTGGATACACAAGAATCCACACACCAAGACTAAGGTAGAAAGTCCATAAATTTAGGTTATGCTGATAATGCTTTAATAATCATATGGTAAACATTTCAAGGGCAATATCTAATTTATCAACAATTGCTTAACCAATTCAATGATCGGCAACAACTATTTGCTTAGCTTCAATTGGTAATTATACAAGCGAGTGTGATATTACTTAATGATTTGCTCAGGCTTATTATAACAATTAACAAAAATTCTTTGCACTATTGGTATCAATATATTTGTAGTTCTCGCTACTTAAGCCTTGCATGAGTTACAGGTCTCTCCTTCTTCATTCCTGTAGGATGTGTAAGCTCTCTTGAGCATTTTTGTTATTTCAAATTGATTTCTCTTGCAAAAGTTGCTCTTTACAAAGTAATTCTTTAAAGTCTGTTGAGGATAAGAAACCAAAAGAATGGTAATCCTATGATAATGGTCCAAGTACAATAGCTCAGGATGAGTGCCAAAAGACAGCGATATAAGAAAACAATATCAATAAAATTCAAGATTGCATTCCTAATGAAATCGTGTCATTGGAGATGATGCATTGTTGCGATGTGTCTAGAAAAAGTGTTATGTGGCTTGTCGAGCACGAGCGCTGCAAGATCCGTTGAATAAGAGAACTAAAGGATGAGCTACTAAGAACGAGCATTGTGAGGTATGCTGAAAAGGAGCACTGAAGAATGGGCTAACAAGGATGAATTCGAGGCAAAAAGATTCCATTACTGTAGAACAAAAAATGTTTAAGAAAACAATGAAAATGAGATCAATCGGTAGAAGTGACAAAATCAGTCATTAAAGGCAACAAAACCGCATTGTTGGAAGATCAGTGCGATCAAAGGATACTGTGAGATTGTGTTACTGCCAAGGACAAGTGCTAAACACATACTGCCAAAGATGGCATAGCTTTGATCCCATGGCAATCAGACTCCTCGCCACCTTCCCTCATACAAAGGTTCCCATCATTATCTAAACAAATGCATGTTACATTGTCACATTTCAACAATTATCTAAATCAAATCAAGCCTAACAAGGAAAATGCAGTTGCACTGATAAATACAAAATATTTACAATTACACTACTTGATTAAATAAATTCTATAGCATTAATCATACAATAATAATATAGGATAGATTTTTAATTTATGCATACTGTGTGTTGTCATATATCAAACTGATAAGGCAATCATTTATAGCCAATATCTTAAGGAATTGGTAACTTGACACAAAACTGACGAATTAAAACAACACAATGAACCAAAACTATACTTAATTTTAAGTCCAGGCAAGAATTGGGCACCAAGTAAAAAAAGTGAATTACGAAATAAAACCTTCAATTGCACTTTATGGGTCAACATTATGAACAGGATAAATGGGAATTGGGATAATTAGGCTCTCAATATGAACAAACTGAACCAGAATCAAAGCCAACTTAAAATAGAGCACAATCATGAAAGACCTACTAAGCCAATGCTATTCTCGCATCTAATTTTAATAGCTCAGTTGGCAAAAAATGGAATGAGCATATGCACATTATCTAAAACAATGCACAATGAAATTCACTACATAGGTGAGAATGTCATTTATTGTCAGTATATTAAGAGCAAGTTCATAAAAATTGGCTCAAAATAAAAACAAGTATCATGAGCTATAGAAGACTAAACAAGGACTGTGCAAAAGAAAAAGTAACTTCAAGGGATATCAAGGCTGCATTGAGAGCAAAAGGTTCAGAAGAATCACTGTGCCTCTCAAGATGAACAACCTGAACAAAATTATGAGAAATTTTCACCATCCAAGCCAATTTAAACTGCAGGCAAAACTCTGAAAATGCCGCTTACCCAATGTTATTTATACATTCTATTTCAATAGCTCAGTTGCAGAATCTTGGGAAGAGATACCATGATTTCAAGTAATTAGTGATCAATACAATTCTACAAAAACATTTTCGCTCAACTGAAATTGCAAAATATATTTTACATTAGTCAAAAAGATCAACTGTAGACTGGAAAACAAAATCGACAAGCAGAAAATGAAAACTTTGGTTGCCTATTTCTTTAGATTTCTCTTTGGATTACTTTGACATAGGACTTAAAAAAGACCTAATCTATACATAGGCAGCTAATATTTTGATTTTGTTAGAAAAGGTACTCACTGAAAACCTTTTATTAAAGCTTTAGAGGAAACTGAATGAAGACGCTGTCATTTTTACTACTAAACTTCTGCAGGTCTATTTAGGACAAACTAATCTAGTTAAAAGTTGAAAATGGTCAGCATATGCTTAGCAAGTTGATTTAATGCTCCACAGATTTTCACTACAATGCCTATAGAAGGACTTAAAGGATTGAGTCACAGAATTGGATCAAATGGCTGATAGGAGATAAGTGTGAAGCGAGCTCTTGGATTGTCATCACTAGCCTTATCCCAACACTTTATGGTTGACTACTTTCATTATGAACGATTCAGCTGTTCCATCGGAGTAATTCGTGATGAGATAAACTCTTAATTAACTATTAAAAATGTCAAAATCAAAGACTATTACTGCAACATACAAATATAGGCATGACCAAATGGCTACAACAGGCTCATACAGATCAAAATATTGAAGATTGTTATCGGGAGAAGCCCAACAAAACAATCATCATGAACAAACTTCATTAAAATACATTCAATAAGGCATGCAATAAAATGCTTGATGCATCTAATACGACAAAACACTCCAAACATTTGTGGTAACCTATTTGAAACTTTGCCTGTTGTGAGCTTCATGCATTATTGACGGAGCCAAATAAAAGAAAAAAAGTTTCAAACAACTATACAGAATATATAAGGGCCACAGAGCGATTTTATAATTATATAAGAATGCCATGGCCTCAATATTATTCAGTAACATGAATATAATTTTAGGAACATTATTACCAAGCAAGTCACAGCACCACTTCAGTCAAATTAACAAATACGAAACCACCTTTGTGTAGATCATAAGCAATACTTCAATCACTTGGAATCCTATGCTATCCAAGACATCACATGCTTAAGGGAACTGTCTCATCCTAGCAAGCTAAATCACAAAGGAACTGACCATTCTAGGGCTTTAGGAAGCGGATTTAGACTGGAAGTGGTTGTGGAATATCAAAGAAATGGTAGCATGCAAGATTGACAGAGTTTGGAAAGGGATAGGGGCTGTTAAGCGGCTGTCAGGGCTGCAAATAGACGAGAGAACCACAAAACAACACGGTATGAATTTTGAGGATGTTTATCACCTATTCATATATAAGCTACAGACGCACCACTTATAAAAGGAGAATGATACAGCACTCCTTAGGGTAGAAATCAGAGATACAACCTCTAAAATACAAAAGCAAATCAACAAAGTTTCCCATAACCAGAAAAATGAAAATATATAAATAAATCCCTAATAGCAAATAATATAATTAGAAAATAAGGAATTATGAAAGATATCAAAAAAGAAAAAAAAAAAGAATGCCGAAATTTGGAAGTTGACGGTCATGCTTTCAATCCACCAATCGCTGACATGTCCAATTTCACTGAATTACGGAATACCACTTTTTCGGGATCGGAACCTGACCGAACCACTAGTCCTGCAAGCGTAGGATCTTGATTCCGCATATTGCGGAACCCCACACCGCGAGCCGCTCCTATTATTTTGTTCTAGCTCATGCATCAAGAACTGCATAGAACTCATGAAATTGAATCAATCTTAGCACAATATTAGTCCATTTTGTTCGCACAATAGTACGATATTGAATTGAATTACTTTCTAGTAGGCATTTTTTAAATTTTTCAGAAAGAAACCAACTTAGAGGTTCCATACATCCAAATGAAAAAAAAAGGGACAAACAAACCATATTTTGTTAAAATGAAACCAACTTTTGCCTGAAAGAAGATACAAAATTGTTTAGATGAACCCCTCTATTGGTCATCAAGTAGACCACTGTTGTTTCAAAGATTGTTTTTACAGCATCAAGGTAGGCGTTTAAACATGTAATAACAATACTAATAGAACAAAACAGTCGAAGCCACAAATATCTTTGAGCATAGAAGTGTTCCTCTCCACAAGTAACAAGTCAAGATATAGGCAAGTGAAAATATCCAGCAAAAGGAAGAAAGATTGCATCCATAGGGCAACTATAAAACAAGTTTGCAAATGAAAGCCCCGGAAAAAATTTATTTGTAACAGACGTAAATCTTGGAGCATCTAGAAAAACAAATTGGAAAGGAAACTACTTGTACTAGAAAGCCTTTTTTCACCAGAAAAATTCAAGTAGTAATAAATCAATAATAATGCATGCACAATTAGAAAACTTCTTGCTAGAAATAATGTCTCTTTCTGATTTCCCTTCTAGTGTATTTCCATAGATGTTTAATCTTCATTTTCCTTGGCCCATTGAGCTGAACAGTATCCAAAATGTAGGCAGAGCAAGCCCCCCACATCAGCATTTCCACACAGAAAACTCTCTCATGCATAATAGAAACATTTTCTAGTATAGTATGGTCACAGTTTTGTAATGTGCCCAACAGGATCATGAAGTCTGTCTAAAATACATTTTTGTTTGCTGAAGAATAACATGATGCTAACCTCAAATTCTCATGACTGATAACACCGCTTTAGATATTAAATATCAAATCAAGTTTTTAGAAATCTTACCATTCATTTGAACAATCATTCATTAGAACAATCAAGCCTCTGGAAAAAAATTGTGTACGTCAATCCTACGCAGAGATGTGTACGTAATAGGGTACACGGGTATAGGGTACACGGGCGTTATACGGGGGTTACATGGGGGTTACAAGCATGTTATAACTTCCTTGTAACTTTCGTGTAACTCACCTATAACCCGCGCTTTTATTTTATTCATTGGGGTTACGAGATTACAGCGGGGTTACACGGGAGTTACACGGGAAGTACAACGGGGTTATAACCCCTTGTAATCCCCGTGTAACCCTATGTACCCTTTTACGTACGTAACTCCTGCGTAAGCTTGACGTACGCAATTTTTTTCCCTTCAAAAGAGATAAAAGACACAAATTCTACAGATATTCAGGAAAAAATTGAGGTCAACAAATGGAACCCCAATAGGTGTACGTCAATCCTACACAGAGATGTGTAAGTAATAGGGTACACGGGCGTTATACGGGGGTTACATGGGGGTTACAAGCATGTTATAACTTCCTTGTAACTTTCGTGTAACTCACCTGTAACCCGCACTTTTATTTTATCAATTGGGGTTACAAGATTACAGCGGGGTTACACGGGAGTTACACGGGAAGTACAACGGGGTTATAACCCCTTGTAATCCCTTGTAACCCACGTGTACCCTTTTACGTACGTAACTCCTGTGTAGGCTTGACGTACGCAATTTTTTTCCCTTCAAAAGGGATAAAAGACACAAATTCTATAGATATTCAGGAAAAAAAAAGTATTTCCTTCATATTTAACAAGTGCACGGAAGAAAAAAAAAACCTGATGATCAATGTCAGAAACATAGACAGTCCTTCTAATTATATCTTCTCTTTGGGCCATACTAGTTCGGTTGTTCATCCGCCTTTTTCCTTGGCTGTAACCATTCCTCCCCTGGCAAAACAAAATGAGAACCCTAATCTGTGAAAAGCAACAGCATCATCAGGATATTTCGAGAGTCTCACCCGATGACCACCATTACTATTGACACCATTCGCATAACCTCCGTTTAGATAACCTCCGTTCGTGTACAAGCCATGTATCCCCACGTTGTTCGAGACGAAACCGCCGCCTCTGTCCCCAAAACTCCTGGATGCGTAGTTAGTGTGCGATGGCGGCACAAACTCCGCAGCCATAGGGTTCAGCTTAGATAGCAGCTCCTCCAGATCCCTCATATCCTGCTTGAACCCAACCTCACCGTTTTCTCTACTGCCGCCATTGGACAACTGAGACGTCACCGCTGCCACCTTCCCGGGCCTCTGTTGCGCCATCGACGGCTTGAAGACCACAAGTTGAAAGTCCAAAAAGGACGATTCATGGTGGGTTTTCTCTACTGCCGCCATTGGACAACTGAGACGTCGCCGCTGCCGCCTTCCCGGGCCTCTGTTGCGCCATCGGCGGCTTGAAGACCTCAAGTTGAAAGTCCGAAAAGGACGATTCATGGTGGGGCCGCATCACTGGTACAGTGATCCGAGTCTCCCCTATATGATCACTCTCATCTTCTTTCCCGCCACCGGCGTTGAGTTCGCGGCTAACAGAAGGAGCCGAGCCGTCAGTATTGTCAACGACCGCCATGATCGGAGACGATCGCCGATGGTTCGATCCTACAAAACGTAAGAAGGAAACAAAACGACTAAACTGGTGGCATCCAGGGCCCTCAACTTCGCATTCCCGGACCTCCCACCACCCGTCCTCTGCAGATCATCGAGCAGCTTGGTCGAAGAGGAGGAGGAGGAGGAGAGACTTCCGAGGGATTTGGAGTTGGAAGGTTAGCCCCGGACGGAGCGCAATGGACTCGGACCTCCCGTTGAACCCATCTCTTATTTTCAACTTGCTCTTTTTGAATTCTTCTTCAAAAGAAAAAGGTTTCTTCTTTTTGGAAGAGTTCTTTCTTCGTCGTCTACTGTGGGCTCACTGCGAGAAAAGGGGAAAGAATTCAGCAGAAGGCTTTAAAAGCCGTGTACGTAACGACGAGAAGGCACGTGGCGATAAATCAGAGCCGTCGGCTTGTAGGATTGTTCGGCCGGTGCGATGGGGATAACAGCTTAAATGGAACTCACGGTTGCTATACTGAACGTCCCATGTATGATAAATTACTAATTCAAGGCGATAAAAGATTCGGAAATGGGCGATTTATATAGCTATTGTTATTTATTTTAATGAATCTATACATTTAGAATTTATTTATTTATTTAAATATCAATTTATCTTTAAAATAATATAAAAAACATCATAGCTATTAGGGGTTATTTAAAATTATATTTATTTTTTTAATTTTGTTATAATTGATATGTTAAAAAACTGACATTTGTCATGAATCTAGATACAATTAACACGAATTTTAGAATTTTTTTTAGAAATTAGATATTCAAAGACAAATTAAAAATCATCAAGGACTTTGATTTCAACAAACTTATGATCAAACTGACTGACTCAATGAGACGAACAAAATAACAAAAATTTGATTCAATCTGAGCCGAATCAAGCTTGGATGAAGCATTTAAACCACTTTTGAAATTTTTTAATTGTTAATTGAAATGTCACATGAATTTCAAATATAACAAACTTATAATCAAATTGAGTGTCTCGATAAGACGAATCCAACGAGCTCAAAATCACTCAATTATAATATCTTGAATGCCCTTAAATGCCTACAAAATGTCATTCAATCATGAGAATCTCTTTGTGTCATCCAATAGAGAGGTTCAGATTCATTCCTAATTTGTAGGGGAGTCGCTCTCAGATTCTATAAAAAAAGTCTCACCCCCTTAATGAAAATGGACTTAGACATTGAGCCAGAAGAAAAACTAGACCTCGAGTTGGTTTAACAATGAGTTGAATTACATTATCGTTCTAGACCAAAGACTTGGTAAATGTTTCTTGTTCCTGTAATAGCTAATTGTCGTTGACCACCACCCGCAGCCCACCACCCACCATCGATCATCGTTGGTCGCTTCTTGCAAGTTGTAATGAATCACGACGTGGAGTAAAGGCCGACATTACAAAGTACCGATTATTTTTATTTAGAACGCTCCTATGATACTGTTAGTTCCACTCATCCTTCTCACACTTCTAGGCATGTCGGTCACCCTCTGGTGCTTACGGGAAACTTAGTCCTGCCTTATTTTGATGGCTTAATCCATGATTAGTTATCGTGCCTAGTTTGAGAAAATTTCCCTCTTAGGGGATAGGGATTAATCTCTTGTTCGTTGTAACTTATAAGAGAATGCCTTTGGTTGAGGTGGTCCTCTAACAACCCATCATAGTGAGCTTCAAGCACCCAAACACCAATTCTTATGAAGGGGTAGCAGACCCCTGTGAATATGTGGATCATCATCAAAACATTATGCACATTCAACGTGTCTCAAATGTGTTTTTTTTGGCAATTACTTTTCATTGCTCTCATGAGTCAAACTCGCATTTGGTTCTACTCTCTCCTAGGTGATACCATCCATGCATTCAATGAGGTTATCATGCTATTTTTGGAGAAGTTCATAACGAACGTAATTATTATCAAAGATTTATCATGTCTCTCAATAATTAGTCAGATGAGGGAGAATTAATACTTCCACATATTTTTTTTTCTTGAGTTTGTTGGTTTTCAATGGTGGATTCTTAGTTACTAAATGAAGTTTTTTTTATAAGGCTATGCATGGGACCTTTCTACTCATTATTAATGCGGGAGATGGTTCACTCTTACGCTAACATCATTCATCACGCCAAAAGCTTATATTACTACAAATGAGGTCATCAACTTGCACAATAAGTAATTTAAGTAACTTGAGAGCAAGCATAAGCATAACCCGATGACACTAATAAAACCTCACAACAAAAGAATTCAAAGCATTAATGGAATTGTGATCCCCCCCCACACCCCAACCTGTGAACCAGTTATGTGAGCCTCGATCTAAGGAATATGAAAGAAAAAAAATAAGAAATTTTGAGGAATGATAAATGTGAAGAAAATATCATCTATGAGCTTATGAAACCCTGAATGATCCTCTTATTATTTCTCCTTCTTACTCTCATTTCTTTCTTATCTCTCATGTTGTCTTATGACTGTTAAGGCATGAGATTTTTATTTGTGTATGATAAATGAGAGGTTCAACAGTGTTTCAAATTGGTGAAGACTCATATTAGCCAAGACTATGCACGACAGAACATATCTGCAAATAAGAAAAAAATTTAGGGTTTAATGCGGTGTTGGGGCGCTTGAGGCATTATGTTAGGTGAGTGGCACCAGGCAACCCAGATGAAGCAGTGGGGTGCCAGGTTAGAGCGCAACAAAGATAGGGACTAAAATGACACGAAACAAGCTTTTATAGACTTTAGCACACCAATCGCACTTTTTAAGCACATTAACTACAATTAAAGCAAAATAAGTGCCCACACACTAAAAAAAACAAACAAGAGTAAAACAAAGTAAGTTGTTAAACCAATTGACAATATCACACATTGAAAATTGTTTGGGCTAAATCTCAATGAGTGTTTTATATATTGTCTTCAACCAAACAATACTATAGTTTCTAACTGGGATAAGCCAACTCCAAGAACTCCTTATGATCTCCCCTATCACTTCTTAAATAAAGTTTCAACCGTCAACCACTTACCTTAAATACCTGTGCAATTTTTTTTATTATTGATATCAACAGCTTTAAATGGGTATACTTTTATTATATCAAAAGAATGAGAACAGTCGGATTTCAATTTATTGAGATTAACTTTAATCATTAATTAAATAATAATACCTCACATTTAGGCCCCGTTTGGGGAAGCTTATTTGATGCGACGGTGTTTTGAATACCCACCCGACCTGCTTGGGTAAATTGTGTTTTGGCAGCTTATGCATTTTCAAAATGCTGAAAAAAATATTTTCACACCGCACCTATCTGGGAGGTGACAGCTTTCTGACAGCAGTCTGACTTTTCTAAAAAAATAAAAAATTGTAATAGCCACCGCACCTAGCTTATCAGTTTATCAGTTCAGTAGATTATTTTTAATCAACTTATCAACATATTATTCAATAAGCTGCAACTGCCCCAAATAGACCCTAAAGCTCAAGGTTCTTCTTAATAAGTTTCTAGTCATGACATTTTTTTATTTGTTCCTTATATATCTTAGCATCTTCATAATTTTCTGATCTACTTTCGTCAAATTCATTCAATCACAAGAATCTTTTTATGTCAAAATTTTCATATTATAATTAAACCCATCAACTATTTAGTAGGTTTTATGTTCTAATTCAAATGACAATTGACATACTATTCAAAAAATCAACATATGTAAGGACATACCTATTGGTGTATTATAAGTTGTCCTATAAGCCCACAAAGAATCATCAAGCCTCCGAGATTAGTCTCCTCTTCTTGTATGAACAATTTTTTCAAAAAAAAATTTAAGCTCCCTATTAGAGCCCTCTACTAGTCCATTGTTTTAAGGGTGATGAGTAATAAAAATTTTATGTTTGAGCTCATACTTTTCAAGTAATGTCTCAATTTTTTTATTGTGAAAGTGGCTTCCTCTAACACTAATAATAATCTTAGGCATTCTAAACCTACAAAAATATATATTTTTTGAAAAAAAATTCTAACACTTACAAAATTATATTTAGGTAGAGGCACAACTTCTATTCATTTAGAGTCATAGTCTACTACTATCATAATATCAATATTTCTAAAGAAGACACAAATGTCCTAATAAAAATCAATCCCCCATACATAAAAAAACTCAACTTCTAAAATATATTGTAAGTGCATTTCACTTGTTCTAGTAACGTCGTCTCTCATATGGCATTTATCATATCTCCTTACCTACTCATTAACATCCTAAAAACAGGTTTGTCCAATAAAATCCCAATTGTAAAATTTTAGATGCAAATTTAAATCCTTCAAAATACCCTCTAAATTCTAAATTAAGAAAATTTTTAATAATATCACCTACCTCTTCTAATGGAACATATCTCTTGATAATACGATCCTTACACTTTTCAAATAGACAGAGTTCATCATAATAGTACAATCCAACATCACAAATGAACGTTTTCACATAGTTGATGACATGTAGATATAATTTCATTAACAACGTAGCTTACTATGTTAGCATACCAATGACTAATTTATTAAAAAAATGAAAAGTAACAATTCTTCATAAAATATCTTTAATATCATCAAGTGGAAATGAGGAATTTTCTTACTCTAACCTAGATAAGAGATACACTATATAAGTTCTAGTGCCCTTTAGATCCACCATCTCTATCGAATTCTTATAATAGAAGTATGCATCAGGTCAAACATGATTCAGAGCCCATCTTAGTAACAATGTATTTGATAACAAAGTGATCAATATGAATTTCAACTCACGTGACTATCACATAATATCCAAAATTGGGAAATAATCACTATAGCAAGTAAATAATTTTATGTGGTGATGTAATTCACATTACTTTATCAAATTTCTTGCTAGCATAATATATCACATGAAAACTTTATCCCTAAGTTGTCCTAATATAACTCACAGAACATATTTATTAGCGTTACACATAAGCTCAAATAGAAATTCCTAATTAGGTGCAACGATCACAAGTTTGGTGACTGATTTATCTTTTATAAGTTAGAAAGATTGGTGTGCATTTCTCATTTAAAATAAAAGACACCATATTCTCTAACAAGTGACATCCAAGTTAATTTTACCATCTAACCCACCATTTGGTCTGTAAGTTGTTGGATTTGCTATTGCACAAATTTTCTCTCGCACTTCATATTTACAGTGCGTCCCATATAAGTTCCCTATCAGTTGTGTGCGCCTTTTTAGGATGTTGAATCCAGACATGTCTTATGGATCACATGTAAACTATAAAACAGAGAACAAAAAAGAAAAATAGAGAGAGAGGAAGAGATCACAAAAATGTCAGAGTTTCGATATAGTACATTAGTAATTCTTTATTGTAAAAATGATCCCCTATTTATATATTTTAAGGGTTATTAATACAAATTACATGTTTATTCATATTTTAATATGAACTTTACAGATTATTTATGACACATTTTTGTGTTCGTAACTGACTTTGACACACTTTCAGTTTCTTAATCGACTTTAGCACCTTTTTTGTATTACTAACCGCTTGAATAAAGAAATCCGATGACTCAACAACCTCATCGATTAGTCAGATAGAAGCATTTGGTTGGCCGTTGAATGTTGGGTCGGCCGCGAGATCATCGGTCATTAGGCATTAGGCAGAGGGTGTACCGCTATAAACTTCCAAGCAACTTTCCTTTTATAATAAGTTTTTTTAAAGAGTCATAAAGGTGTTCCGTTAGGGGACCTTTGGTCTTTTTATAAGAAATTTCAGAATCAGTTGAAGAGTTAGTCATGAACAACCATCCTCAAATTTGAATCATATTTCTTCGTTCAGTCGTGCTTCCATTCAACCGACTTAGAGTTTTGACCGAAGGAAATGATGTTTGATGTTTTTGCCACTTGTCTTTCCTGATATACTATCAAATGATGTTAATAAGTGAGACTCTTTTGGGTTTTCTTGAGATTCGTGCGTATATAATTTATAATCAAATTTTACGGAAGTATGAATCAAACTTACTTCTAAGTATAAATTCTATATTTAATTTAGACTATGTTTATAATCAAATCACTCTTAAATGCATTACAATTATTTCATATTAATTCTAAACAAGAAATTAGGCCAGAAACAACAAGAAATTAGGCCGAGTTTCTGGGCCTAAGCCAGTCGTTCCTTGGTCCTCCAGTCTCGATTCCGGACGCCAAATTATCTTCAGCTGCTCCCAATTTCATATCTTTCATCGTTTTGATTCCGCCGCGTGAAATCTTTAACCGCACGGCTTTCCCCGCTCCCGATCGATCATTTACACCATCAGCATTAATCCAAACCGTTGATGAGAACGGTAAGGGAGGGAGGGAGGGAGGGAGAGCGGGAGGGGGAAAACGAGCACGGGAGAAATACCAAGCATCTCCCATGGCCGGAAAACGCAGGTATTACCCCTAAAGACTGATCCAACGAGCCTTCAGCCATCAGATCCATCCCACATCGTATCCGTCTCCAAAGGATTTAGGGCTTGAGGTCTCCCTGCAGGCCAAATTCCGCGATCTAATCCGACCGAATGCTCTCCTCGAAACGTATACCCAGAATCCTGTTGGTATACTTGTAGCCTCAATGAAGGGGCGCTCCCACCGCCCTCCTCCATCCGCTCCCCTTGAGGACTGGGGTGATGGCCAATGGACGGTGGACTGCTCCTGCGGCGTGAACTTCGACGACGGTGAGGAGATGGTGAGCTGCGATGAGTGCGGAGTTTGGGTGCATACCCGCTGCTCCCACTATGTTCGAGGGGAGGCTTCTTTTGCCTGCCATAAATGCAAGGCCGCGGCTACCAAGCGCTCCCGCACGGTCGCCACCTCCGCTGTTAATAACTTTACCCATGATACGGAGGAGACCGAGGTCGCACAACTTCTTGTCGAGTTGCCTACGAAGGCCGATCGCCCTCCGCCGATCCCACCTGTTGGTGCGCCGTACCGCCCTCCTTTCAGGTTATGGGCTCATGTACCTATGGAGGAGCGGGTCCATGTGCAGGGCGTCCCTGGTGGCGATCCTTCTTTGTTTCGGGGGTTATCTTCAAAGATATTATCGCCGGAGTTGTGGAAGTGCACTGGATATGTTCCGAAGAGGTTTAATTTGAAGTATAAGGAGTTCCCTTGTTGGGAGGAGGAGGAGAGGGATAAAGCTAGCCTAGGTGCTGATGCACTTTTCTCGTTGTCGAAGGAAACCGTGCAAGCTACTCCGGTGAAGACTTCGGAGAAGTTGTTATCCGGGGACCGAACGAGGAAGGAGGGGGAGAAGATTCTGTTGGGCGCTCGTCCTTTTGGCAGTGCAAAGAAGGAGAGGAATAAACTTAGAGTATTGGGATCGAGTAAGTGTAGGAAGGAAGAATCAGGCGAGGAGAAGGATTTCAGTGGCCGGAAGAGTTCAGGAGGAGATTTTGATAAGCCTTTGATGGATACGAAGGGGAAAGGTGCATACCTGCTGCATTGAAATGCTTCTGTTTTTTATTTGCTTTTTGTGCTTGCTATGCTATTTCAGATTTTTTTTTTTACGGCAATGAGTTTGGTTTCTGATTTTTTGTACGGGCTGTGCGCAGCTGGATCTGTTCCAGTGTTTGACTCTAGAAAGGAACATTTATGTGAGGATGGGGATGGGGGGCTACATATTGCGGAATCTGATACTCCAGATGCCAAGAGTGCGCTCAAACGGGAAGACAAGCTTCATACGTCAAGCTGCAAGAATCTTGACGATGGGATGGATAATAGCTTGAGTAAGTCCAAACACATGCTAGTGTTTAAGACATCCAGGAGACGTTTCTCTGATGAGCCACCAAGATCAAAACTTTCGCTAGAAACACATGTGAAAGTTGACAAGGCTGATCGGGCAGACGGAAGGGTTTCTTGTAAACTAAATACTGTTGCAGCATGTCATGTTGAAGGCAGCAATCCTGCTAAAGGTTTTATCAAGTCGGAGGTTGGTATATTCCGCAGTACTTTGTTAGTTTTCTGGATATATTTTTTAGTAAACTTCGAGTATCTTTATTTTGAGCACATAGAGGGCGCTGAATAGCTTGGATCAGGCTAGTTTTTTATTAGGCTGTTTTAGGTTATTTTTAGGTGGGATCTCCATAAATTTAAAGAATACATCAACGACATTATCTAGATTGAGATAATCTTCAATGAGAAGGTGACTATTAAAAATAGAATATCAGTTTTTACCTTGAAATCTTTGTAAGCTCCTTTCTGTGTGCGATGTTGTTTGTGTGGTTGCTCCAACAAACAGTGTTCCATCTTTGATCTGAGTGGGACAAGCTTGTCCGCTGACTCTGAAAATGCTCCTAATTAGATTTGTAAAACTCTGAACGTATTGATTGGTTAGGTTGCTGTCATGGATCACAATTCACTTCAACAGACTCACCTGATGTTGTTATGGATGAGTGCCGGAAGGTGGAAATCAAGAACTCCAGCTGTTGTATAAGAAAATGAGCTTCACGGAAGAGTCCCAGTTGCAATTGTCATTGCTAGCTGGGTTCTTTCAACTGTTTGTCATCTGTTCTGTATACCAATTTGGCATAGCTGAACAATGAGAAGCAGAATAATTATGTTTGAATTTCTGTAAAATGTATATCAAAGAGCTTTTATCCACTTACAGTTATCTAATATTTAGTACTTTAATCAACCTTGTGTGGCTAAACAAAGCAAAATATAAGTTAAGAAAAAAACTAATAGGCTTATTAAAAGCTATTGCCACTAAGTTAATAGTTCACTCATAAATTGTAATAGAAACCAATAAAAAGAAAACCAACCGGGCAAGAATAATATTTTCAGAAACTTATGTTGCGAGAACAATGCCAGTTTGTGAGTTGCATAATTTGGTTTTATGAAACCTTGTTTTCTATTTATTACTATTGTGTGCTCCATAAAATCTATTTCAAGTAAGTTTTTTTGCTGAACTTTTATCCATCTTACCTTTATTTTACCACGTTTATATTCCTTTTCATTGGTTCATTTTTAACACTTCTTTGTACATTCCAAATCACTTTAGTTATTATTCATTATTTTATTTTCAATCTTATAGCATATCTAATATTATCATCTTTTAATCTATCCTTTCTAGTTTTGCTAGAAATCCATATTAATGTTCTCGTTTATGCGATGCTCAACTTGGTTATTAGTTTCTTCATGGGTGCCTCATTTTTTTAAGGGATTATATTTCCATGATATTATATTTGGTTTTGTTGAGTTTCATCCATCTTCTCTGTCTTCTTTCAATAGTTACCAAATATCATTCTTTTAAGAAATATGTCCAAACAATTGAATTTATTCTAGTCATAAATCACGTGGAACATTTTGTTTTAATTGTGTTATTGAGATGCTTTTTATAGGCCTAGAATATGTTGAACACCCCACTTCTGAGAACAGTTTAAATCACACCTTATCTGAGGTGTGAAAAAGTGACCTGCCAAACCTTTTGTTTTCCTTTTTATTAGCTCTGTGTCGCCGCGTAACGTTTTGGACAATTATCATCCTGAGACTAGTTAGCATATGTAAATAAGATGATCATTATTGGATATAGAGCTACTGAATTTTTTATTTTGATTTTGATTTTATTTTTTGTAAAAAAATGTTTGACTTCTTTCGGTGCACAATTTACATTCAGTTAGTCATTGCAATATACATTTAAGGGATTGCTCTGCCTTCTTTCATATCTAAGTCTCAGTAATTGTTTTTTTTCTGCTATGCTTGGTTATACTGCATTGTTGCAAAGACTGCATAATGGCAAATTGACATAATACTAAACTACATGAAATCTTTGTCCCAGTGACCAGGGGTGAAGAGTATGTGTTATTCTTTCTTGTTTATTAACGGATATTGGCCCATGGTCAACATATAATTTCATTCTACTTGAATGAGCTTTTTTCTTGGCATGTATTGACCTTTCTAGTGCTCTTTGATGTCAATGTGAATGATTTACTAATCTTTTACACATCAATTATTTAAATCTGTTCTATCATCCTCTCATTGAGTGATGAAATTCCATTCTTGTTGATACTGCTTATGTATTTGTATATTGGTATGTTCTTTGAAGCATTGATGACATTTGAAATTTTATGAATGGATTCTTTGTTGCTAGCTGAATCTGCTTAATTATGTTGTGAAGGCCTTTAATTAGTTTCACTTATTAGGGCTCATATGGTTGCTAGGAATTTATGAACTGATGCAAATGGCATTCTTCTCTCTTTCTTTATACCAATGTGCACGCTATGGGAGGAATGTTACTGGAAATGTTGAAGAGTATATAAACTAAATTGTTGAATTGATTTCTTCCTTCTCACTCTGTTTTATATTATTTTATACACTATATTAAAAGATGATTACATTGCTTTTCTCTTTTTTACTGGGAAACAGAAAGCAGCCATTATGGGTATTAAAGCATAAGATTTTGCATTCACTTGGATGCTATTCGTCAAACTGTTCACACCGGTTTGGTCCGCATTTCCTTAAGCGTTGAAAGCCTGTAATACTTCAATGATTTGGTAATGATGATAAGTTTGATATCAAACTAAACTAGTTTGAGTCTTCACTTTCGATTTAGTTATTTTTATGTTTCCATTGTTGAAATATTATTTCTTATATAGCTGGTATAAGATTAAACTAAAAGAAATCAGTTTAGGAATGATAGGTCTATTACCTTGTGGAGACATAGTTGTTAATGTTGCCTACCTGAATGCTGCTTGATCATGCAATATTCGAGTTAATAAACACAAACTGAAACAATTGGGCCATAGGGAAGTTGCTAGTTCTTAATTTTTCATTTTTTGACATCACAATTTTATGTATTTTGAATATAATTTTGATATCATGCAAGCTATGAATTGGGATGTTCAGGTAATTGATAGTATTTGCTGTTTACTGTTTAGATAAGTTAAATAATGGCCATGCAGGGTTGGATTAATGAATGAACTGCTGCAAAGATTTACTGGTTTTTATATGGTCAGTAGCAAGATTGAGCAAAGGAGAGGTAACAAGCTAATGCAATGATTTGCTTGATTTTACATGGCCACTAGGAAGATGAAAGAGCTAAAAAGAGGGGCCTGTCTGTCTCATTCTCTTTCACACTCTCTTTCTCACACTCCTCATATATCTTCAAACAACCATATGCTTGGGTGTTAAAAGATTTGGGTGGTGGTGGGGTTAGGAGTGGGTGGTTGATGTGTTAATGTAATCTTTGTCTTTGATTCATATATTCTCTTACATTCACCTTGTTCTTTGCTCTTGCTTTGGAATTTGGATATCGTCATTTATGCTTTTAGGTACATTTTGTTTCATGTTGTTGCAATCTCATGCTAGAAGCAAGGAGCTGGTACTGATTATTACATTTTGAATTTTCTTTCTTTTAGTACTGCGAAATTGTTTTGATTTTGATTTTTTTCTTTGGATAATAAATCAGAAGCCATATACTTAACAATATGCTACCTGTATGGGTTTAGGTTTTGATCATGTTGCCAACTTGCTTATTATTTGCATGTCACTGCCATGTAGCAATGTGTTTAGGATGATCAACAATCAATGCTTTAAACTTTGCATAATTCTTCATTTAAGACTTGATAAGTATGCAAATTGTAACTGCAGAGCATGAAGCTTTGCCTTCATATATTGTTAATGGAAGCTTCTATAAAACTCATGCCCATAAATAATTGTACGAAGTCTAAATATTTAGGTGTTTGTGTGGCTATATATCCATATTTGTATATATAAATTAGCCTTTTAACTTGTTTTATAGCTGTTATATATTTTGTTACGCAAAGAAATGATATCTGTTACATAGAGTGAACTTACACATCCAAATTATCTTCAATGCCATAAAGAATGATTTGAAATCCAATATTTAGTCGTATGTGTGGCTATGTATCCATAAATGTATATATGGATATTGCTATGTGTTCTCATTAAATAGAGGATAAATGATTTGAATTAATGAGTGTTCATTGAGAGCCTTGGCTCGTTTTCTAGATATCTGAATTTTAGGTTACTCTTGCTACTTTAAAGTATAGATACTGCTAATTGCATTGGAATTAAGAAAGATATTATTTAGTTTCCACACATTTTTTTTTTTTGAAAATATGGGAGTTTTTCATCCAGTAAAGGTGTGAAGTCCCATTTCAGTTATTCGAGAGAGAGAAAATGAGAATTGAAGGAGAAATGAGGAGTGGGGCGGTTAAAGGAGGGAGAGGAATCGAACAACCATGAAGCCGAAGAGGGAGGGGTGAAGCAAGAGGGTTAGGACCTAAATGGTAGAGGTGAGCTTGCTTACCTGAGAGTCGAGCATGCAACGTCAAGTGAAATGGAGGAGGGCTCTTGGGATCGTGCGAGCTTTGGTAGCTGCGGTGTGCAACTTGGGCAAAGAGAAGGTCGCGAACAGAGGGCTTCAACTGAGCCCTAGCAAAGAATGTGACGCCACAATTGAGCAAGGAGGAGGTGAGCGCGGGAAAATATTCTTCACACACAGTCACATTCAATCATGTGCGATCAAGTCGAAGAAGAAAGGGAAGGGCAGAGCATGCGAGGGCCGATTCGGTCTGAGTTTTTGGGAGAGGTAAGGATTTTAATTAAATGAATTAAATATATTATAAATTACTAATAATGGGGTTTAATTTCATGTTGGTTGAAGTGGAGGAATGCTTCGGGCCTATTGTGTAATAGAAAAGTACCGCTTAGACTGAAAGAAAAATTTTATAATATGGTGGTGAAACCTGCAATGCTCTATGGCCCAGAATGTTAGCCTTTAAAATCTAAACATCTAACTAACGAGATGAGAATGCTTAGGTGGATGAGTGGCTTTACACTACAAAATATTAAATGTACATACCCGTGATAATTATATTCGTGATAGGGTTGGTGTAGCTCCAGTGGCGAAAAAAATAGTCGTCTTAGATGGTTTGGTCACATTAAACGTCGACCATATGATGATCCGGTTAGAAGAGTAGATGTTTTAAATATGACTTATGTTAAGAAAGACAAAACAAACCTAGAAAGGCTTGGGCATATTGTATAAAAATGATCTTAGTTTATTTGAACTAAATGAAAATTTGACGCTCAATAGGACGCAATGAAGAAAAGGATTCATTTAGCCGACCCCATTTAGTGGGATAAAGGTTTCTTGTTGTTATAATAATGAGGTTTAATGAAATCGGGCTTCAATCTAGAGATGTTTCTCTTTGATTCAAGAAAGGGTAGTGGTAGTAAAGAAAAAAAGTATTTTGTTAAATTAATAAAATTATTATAAGTATTAATTTGAATGATTAAACCTAAAGTTCGAGTATTGAAATTTTAGCTAAATAATATAATGAAAATTGCTAATTGATAATTAAATTAATAATACTAATACTAATAATAATAATAAATTTAGTAACTTAAATATTTATAGGTGGTAACTTGAGTATTTATAGGTGGTAACTTGGAAGTGGTGACAAACAATTAAAGCAAAGAAAATCATCAGCGATTATAGTGAGTACTCATACTTTTAATATGTAGTAATATTTTGGTTATTCTTGATTTTTATGCATTAATAGATAATGATATTTGCACTTTATTTTGATTTATATATTTTTCTTTATTGGTCACATTGTTAAAAATGCTTTTAGTTACTTGATATCATGCATGTTATATATAATTTATTAAATTGAATTCGATGAGCACATGAATGATATATTCATATTGACTGCTCGTATGTGCATGACTGGCTATGATTGAGTCACCCTTTGATGATATTAGTGAGAGAACACTATTGTACCTCTGCACATATATGAAAAATGATATTTACATTGATGTGTATTAATTTACATAGGGGATACTCATGTGACAGTCATACAAATATACAATATGATATTGATATATTATTGATACAATAAGGTTCTTTGATTAACATCAAATATTTTATTGATTTATGAAAAAACTTAACTAACATGCATATTAGTTTTTTTTTTTTTCATTGCATTGTTGTAGTTTAGGAGTGTGAGTATTCACTGTCTTGTTTTGACTCACAATTATTTTAAACTAATTTTTTAGGTTAATTTAACTGATTAAAAAAATGAGTGATAGAAGAGAAAACATGTATAAAAAAATTGGACAATCCATATTGAGGTAAATTTAAATATACCGTTTTTATTTTATTAATAGCTAGTTATAAAAAATGAACATTGAAATTTTGATTCTCAACGTCCGACCGACCATTTCCTCCTTGGTTATTTCCAAGCCGGAGGCCGGGTTGTGTGAACAGGGGCCTCCAAATTACCAATATGTACACCATAATGGGTCGACAACTTTGCAATTCCACTGGTTGCCAATCTGGTCCTATAACTGCCAATATCCCTCAAGTGGTATGATATATTTTCTTCATGGCTTAATTGGATACGATTCTAAATTATAGAGCACTATAGTCCCTTGTTTAAGATGTGGGCCAACTATTTGTATTATTTTGACATGGGATATATTTGAGTTCACTTTCCAATTTTTTCCTTGATGAATTTTTTGATCAATTTCTATGTGTTTAGCTTGATCTTGTTGAGCTAAATTGTTTGCAATGTTGATAACTGATTTTCTGTGAAAATATAACTTCATTTGATCTTTCCATTTATTCTGAAGTCATCCAAGATAATTTTAATCCACATTAGTTCATAGAATCTTATGGTCGTTGCTGAAAATACAACTATAGTATTATGTATAGTTATCATTGATTGCTTCTTGCTTTTTTGAGTAAGTAGCTTTTTACCTTGGTACGTGCAATAACAAGTGATGGACCTTCTATATGTGAGTGAACCTGCTCAATCAGCACTTTTGAATAAGATTTTTTTTTTTTTTTTTTTTGTTAAGTTGTTTTTAGGTATTGAAGTGCTTTGTATGTCGATTGTACATACAAATTTTAATATTATGGAAAAATGGGCTTAGAATGCTTATAACATAGGCTATACTTGATCTTATATGGGTAATATAGTTGTGCTTCCCAATCAATTTTTGATATCTTACTTTATCAATTTCTTGATTATCTCCTTCCTCTTGAGTTTGAGGTAATGGCCCGTTGGAACTTATGAGGGCTTGTATTTATTATACTTATTTCATGTAGTGTATCTAGGACGTATTTACTTTGAAAGATGAATATCTTAAATATTATCTTAAAATTAGAACACTAGGAACATGTTAAGAAAATATTTGAGTTTTTTCAAATCTTTTACTTCTAATTTCTTAGTTCATCTTTTACTTGTTGCTTGGTAAATAGCTTCTATTACAATCATGTCATCCAGATACATTATGAGAATTGTAACTTTGCCTTCATTGTATTTTTTTTAATTAATAGATGAATCTGCATGTTTTTACTTGATGTTCATTCTTTACATGAGGCAGTGAACTTATAAAACTGTACTCTTGGGAATTTCATAAACCTATTTAGAATTTTCTTCAACATGTATGCTTGATTATGACTCAGAGGGGTTTCATACAAGTTTCTCTTTCTAGTTTGCTAGGCAGGAAGGCGTTTTTCTTCTGACATTCAATTGTTGTTATTATCACTTTGATGTTAGCTTTCAAGGATGGAGATATCAGGGTTGCGTCTATTTTTGTGATTTGTACATGGATTCTCCATAATCAATCTTATTGGTTTGAGTGTAATCTTTTGCTATGAGTAACCATTGGCATTGTACTTGGCACTTTATACTCACATCCAGTTAATTTCTTTCCTTCTGGCACCATCTCTCAAGTTTGGCTCTCTTTTACGGCTCTCATTTTTTCAGCCATGACTTTTTTTCATTCTTTATTCCAAAGTGTTTCCTTGATAGTTTTGGAATCTTGATATTTTTTAGCTTGGTGAGAGAGTTTTTGTAATAGGTGAAAATTTTGAAAAGTGAAATAAAGTTGGTTATTGGCTATTTGGTGCATCTTTGGATTCTTTTATTTCCTGATGCAATAGGAAAGCTGGTATCGTAATGCACTTGAGTTCCAATTGTAGGAATGTTGATATATTGGTGGGTTTGAGTTTTAAGGGTAGAGACTACCTTCATTGCATGGTTATTGATCCTGCACGAAATTGGATTGGTGAGTATGCTTTGGCTTGGTGTTAGACTATTTTTTTTTCCTTTAGCATACACTTAATGCTCTAGGTTCATTAAGTAGAGATTTACTGGGATTGATGTATGAGGTTCCTTATAGATATATATATATAGATGCACACATATAGATGCATACATATAGAGATTTATACATGCATACATTTATTGGGTCTGCTTAAGTCTGTTAGGGTTTGTTTGTTAGTTGGGAGATCTAGTTTGAGGAAACCAATTTTATCTTTTTTTTAAGCCTTCTGCTAAATGCAATACTGCCATGATTTTCAACAAAGGTAGTATCTTGGCAGAGAAGAATATTTCAAACCTGGAATGACAAACTCTTATAACCATTTAAGTTGTGGAGCATCTTAAAAAGATGCATTTTATGTCACTTGGATCAAAGCTTAAGTTTTTATTGACATAGGCAATACTCCCAAAGGTAGTGGAAGTAATGAGTGCTTTATGTTTGAAAAAATTCATTAATTTAATAGGTTTTTTATTTTGTAAAATTCTAGTAGGAAGGTGATTTATTAAGAATGTGTTAATTAAGGTAGCTTTTCCCTAATACAAATTTAAAACATTCCTTCTAAAGAATAGGGCCTCAGTAGTTTCAAGGAGATTACAAATTTACTTTTTGTAATCCCTTTTTGTTGTGGGGTGTAGCATAAGAGGATTCATGGATGATGCTATTTTTATGGAGATAAGATTTGATTAAAATTACTCTTCTTAGTATCCAATCAATTTGTTTAATATTACTGCAACTTGAGTAAGATTTGATTTATGAAATATGGGGAGGATTATACTCATATTGGTTTTAAATTTCATGGTTGATGCTATTTTTATGGAGATAAGATTTGATTAAAATGTTTCTTCTTAGTATTCAATCAATTTGTTAATATTACTGCAACTTGAGTAAGATTTGATTTATGAAATATGGGGAGGATTATACTAATATTGGTTTTAAATTTCATGAGAGAAAATTAGGTTGTTAAACCATCTAGCCCCATTGATATTAAGGATGTGATATGGTCCCTTTACATCAATATGGATTATGGAAAAATTATATTAAGGTTTTGAGTAGATTCAGGGGTAAGGAACAATGATGTTTTTTCATTGGAAATACCTCACATTGGAATTATTCAAACTTTTATTTTATTAAATAATATGGGGATTGCAATGCACCAAAAGATGGACTACCCATCTAAGCGTTATGAAGCTATAGTTATGCTCTTCTAATATTCAAAATTTCAAATAAGTTGGACTAAGTTATTTGTTTATTTCTACTTGTGTCTGGATAATAGATAACTTGTTCCTTGGCGTCCCAATCGTTTTCTGCTGGTTTGATCCCTAAGTAGGGACATAGTAGGATAAAATATTGCAATACAATTTAGGTTACATGTATGTTTTTGAATAGGTAATATGCTCATAGATAATTTTGTTCTGTGGAGAACAAATGATGGTGAAAGAGAAGGTGTCTTTTACTTATCTCTTTCTTGTAATAGGGACAAGAGCTCCATTGGTTTATTTCATGGATAGGGTATATAAGGAAAAAAATTGTTGGAAAAGTTAGTCATTGATCAATTGATTTTGAGTCTATTATCTAGATTTTTTCAAACTAGCGATGGAAGCATAAGAGCAGTATGAAGTGGAATGCTCATTTGATTGAGTGACAGAGCACATTCCCATTGATTTGTTAGACATTGTCAAAAAGTGCAAATTTTCTCTTTTTTTTTTCTTGGATCTTTCTCTCTCTTTGGTAGTGTTTTTTTCTGGGATGTTGTGCATGGATTGATTTTGATGTGAAGATTTGCTTGGAAGTTTTTTTTCTCTGTGTAAAGGTTTTCCCTAATATTTTTCAACGCTTTTTGTTTGCTATATTTTTTAATAATAATTGTGTAATATATTTTTGAATGTTGTACTTTGATGCTCTCGGTTTAGGCTTAATATAGCTCTGTCCTACTTGCATTTGATGTGGGGACAACAATTAGATTAATATTCTAACACTCAACGTTTCTAACGTAGCAGCGCATCTCTTCTCTTCAAGTGTAATAGCAGAGAAGATTTCACTTAGATTAGAAAGGGAAACTTTTTTTAGTATGTTAATATGTACTTGGTCATATTCAATGTTTGGACTGGTTAGGAATTTATAAACTCTTTCTCCTACAAAAGTTTGTAGGTTTGTAGCATTATAGCATTTTTATTTCATCTCATTTTGATACGCTGGTAGCAATTGAGTTCGAGTCACTTTGTTACAATTTTTGATAATCGAAAGAATACTTTGTTTGGCGGTTTGAATTTGTCGTAGTCTCATAAACTGAAGCTGTATCATGTACTTTGGAATATGTTTGTTTCACATCTCATTTGTCCTCTGTATGGTTAGGAATATGTAAGTTTCACTAATTTTTGATATTATCGAAGTACGTAACAAGGACATATTTGAAGGGCCTTCTAATTCTTATGTAACAACCTGAGATCGTTTTCACATGTTATGGAGCCCATCAAGCGACCTAAATCTCCCTTTCATTTGAGAAAGGTTCTCGCAATATGGACTAAATATTGTTAATTTCTTTTATTCCATTTCAGTGAAGATTGAAGGCTTTGGTACTCACCCACTATGATTTTATTAGAATCATTTTATTTGGGGCTGATGGAATAATGTATAAAGATATTTACTTCAAACAGAAAAGAAGAAAATTTCAGTATTGACAAAATGTGGGTGTTTGTGGTGGAGCAGCAGGTAAAGGTTGGAGCAGTAGGTGCTTAAAGTCGAGCAAAGTTTTTTAGTGGCTGAAAATAGGTAAGCGGAAGATAGGATGGGCAAGTGGAATTTTGGGGCTGATGGAATAAAGAAAACACAGAAACATGCTTTAGATACTTTTGTTCCTGGACCTTGATATCATAAAGAGATGAGAGATAATTTTAATTTTTCATGCATTTACTTACAACGAGATTCTAGTTTACTCTTGATAACTTGTACATATGAAAAATATTAATTACATTGGAAGAAAGGAAAATATTGAGCAGATTGTGCACATTTATTTTATTGTAAATCTCAGAGAGATTTCACCCCTCAAAAGAGACGTTCTGATTGCCAACTGCCCACGATGATGGACCATGAGTTTTGCAATACCATGAAAATCCTAGCCATCTTTTAAGATCATCAAATTCCATTAACTTGTACATCTGTTTTATAGCTGCTATTTATTATATTGCACATGAATAAAGAATTGACATCTGTTCAAATTATATTCAGCTTTTGATAGCTTCTATGTAAACTGTGCAAAACTTTCAACACCATGTTACCTGTATCCAGTATCTACCAACCATACATGATTATATACATCTCATACATAATTATAAATGTTTAGAAATATGCTAGTGAAGCTTGCTAAATTAAACAATTTATGTTCCTATGTAAATGCATGGCAAATTTGGAATAAATGTAATGAGAATATCAAAATAGATAAGTTTCTTGAATTAAGGATGGTAAACTTCGGCATCTTGTTGCCTGTATCTGTTAACTAACTTTGCATGATTAGTGACATCTCTGACATTACTGTTGATGTCTAAATCTACCAATGACTCTTGCTAACTAAAGAAAACAACATATATACTTAATAGCAAGTGCATTTTGTAGATAAATGCTTGCTGATAGCAAAAGCAGACCAATTTTTGAATAAAGAACAGAAAGGAGATCATAGTTGCAACTTTTATTACAATGTTTGTTCTTGAGCGCTAGTGACGTGCTTAGAAGCTTTAGGGCTGAGATTGAATGTACTGTTTGTGGGATTTGTTTTCTTAAACAACACAAATTCATCTTAACAGTTGGTTTTTTTTAATTGCTGGATTAAAGTTTATGAGCATTCTTTATCATCTAAAGAGTTTTAAAAACTATGGTATGCAGAAAATAATGGCTTTTAAGTCAACAGCCAATCTCTTCTTTGTTTGTTTTTATTGTACAACTGCAGCTGGTAGGGTTTGTAGGTACTTAAACTATATCTTCATAAAAACAGTCACCTTGGTATCGTTCACTCCAAAGCATCATGAATCTTCTAAAAGTAATCCATAAATCTATCTCCAACATAAGGCTCAAGAAGTTGGAGCATGTAGGGTTGCTGGATTTCCTCAGTAACTATCTCTGGATGAGTCTAGCAACAAGCGGTTTAAAGTTAAGTGCTATTACATTTTGATTTGAATGCAAGTACTGATGTCTGCTGATAGTACATTTTTTCAGCTGGTGTGAAGTGAAGTTTATGTATTTTTATTTTATAAAAATATTGCAAGATTATCTTATGATGACTTGGCCCAGAAAGAACACGTCATTTTTATACTAGTTTGAGGTGGGTCACTTAGGCTCAGTACCAGCCTTGGGAAACTTATGTGCTTTGGCCATGACTATAGTTTAATGATAGTATTTTGCTTCAAATAACAGTCTTGCTTTTCTTTTTTGGCATGGAATCTTTGAGAGTGATTATAGAGTTTTGTACTGTAAGACATCAGCTCTTTGTTAGTTTTGATTAAGCATAATATTTGCTATCTTTTGCAAACTGTTGCGGAGGGTGGGTGGATTATTGCTTCAAGCTTAGGAGTGGTAAATTACTTATTAATGTTTTAAATTTAATGATGTTAGTGGTATATTTGTATTGTTATCAAAATTTAGTCCCAAGACAATTTGCAAAGTATTTGGGGGGACATTTTGAAAGTAGAATACTTCCTTTTGAAATAGAAAATCTCAGGACATAATAATAAAATCCCTTTCAGTTGAAAATAGAGTTGCCTTCAGTTGAAATTAATAGGCTATAACTTATTATATGAGTATGGAATGTTTAAAAGAGAGATCAGGAAGAGAATTTACAACAAAGTTAATATTAAGCAACTTTTGATACAAAACTTCTTTACTTTTATGTTTTCAGGGCTGTTTGCTTGATTAATTTATTCCATTAAAGTGAGATACTAAAACCGCTACTTCATACAGGAATGAAGTTGAACTAAATTCTTCGAGGTTTTGAAGATTTAAAAACCACAATCTTTGGGCTTAGGTCTATTTTGAGGTTTAATATTGGGAGGAGATGACACCTCATCATATTCCGTCGCTCGAGTATGATGTTCAACTTGCTTTAGATTTTGAACGAATTTATTTTTTATTTTTTGTCTAGAAAGGTTACTACATATTTTAGGATTACATCATTTTTGCAAATAATTAAGTTCCATATGTATCACTTCTCCATCTAAGGGTACTAAAACTCTGATAAAGAAGAATGCCTTGAGCAAATTAACTCGTTCACATATGGGTGCAAGTTTTATGCAAAGTCATTTCTGTGTCAGTGTTTGCATATAAATGCGGAGAAATAAGAAAATAAAATTAATGAATTTGATGATATTCATGAGTTAGATGAAGATATTAGTGATGGGAAACCGGGCAAGCTTTTGAAGTTTTAAATATAGATCTCAACTATTTTAACCGTGGGTGATGTCGGGTTTTGGCTTATTTCTTTTGTCCTTTTAAGTTTCGCATGAATTTCTCGCCTCTATATCAACTTGGAAAGGATGGAGTTTGACACAAAAATAGGTTATCAATTTCTGTAAAATTTTAGTTCCAGTATCAAAGGTTAACCTGTGTAGGGTGTGTAAGTTTGATAAAGCAGACTAACCGGTCTATAAATAGTCCTGAGATGTAGTTGTTCCAAGAGTTAGGGATGATAGTATCTGTGCAGCTTTCAGGGTTATCTATGGCACCAAGAAGTGTTCTGGGTCAGTTGTAGTAATCGATACTCTTTTTGGGTGTTAGCATGTACACTTTCTAATTTAGACATCAGCATATCCCTATAATGCCTCTAAATAGTTTCAGTTGTCTATGTCTATGCAGCCTGCAAGGTTTCATATAATAATTAATAGTACTTTTCGAGTGGGCATGTACGTGTCAGATATGGACATCAACTTATCTGGTTACTCTGTTGTGGTGAAACATAGTTTATTGATTTCTAATGAATGTAGAAAGTTTATCTAACCACTTCAACAATTTTTATTTGTCTTAATATCTTCTCACTCTAAGCACACTAAGGCGGGCCTTGTGCTTAGCTGCACTTTTTATGGATCTTATTGTTATGTCTAACTTTAACTAAACTTTTGACCCGCACTTTTATTCTAGCTTGAACAAAACAATGATACTCATTCTGAACTATGGTTTACCTTTATCTTAACCAAGCTTTTCTTAACATTGCTATCTTCCATGACCTCTTTAAATCATCCTTTACTCTTAGAGGGTTCATATTTGTTAACATAACTTTCATTCCTCCCCACATTCTTTTCAAAATTCACGTATATGAGAATATTTTTGGCTCATCTTAATATAAATGTTGATACTTTTATAAAGGTTGTCTAGTTATCCTAATTCAGATTTCCAGTGGTAATATGTCACTAGAAAATCTACTTTGTCAGGTACAAATCTCGATGCATATTAGATAAGAAGATTTTTAGAGTTTAAGTCGAGCATTCCATCTTCAATTTTAGCAACTTTATAGAATATGAATCCAACAACACTAAAAACGATTCGATCTGAGCATAAATGAGCTCAAATCAAACTCTTGAATTATGATTGGAAACTTTGAACCATTAATTGAGAGATCAAATGATCTCCAAATTTAGCATGCTGATAGTCAAACTAATCATTGTAACGTGAGAAATCCGACCAGTCTACGTCCGCTCAATTATGAGGTCATTAAGAGATTTAAATGGAAAAAAAGAAAAAAAAACTATATGATGATTTTGGCTAAATTTTATAGAAATCCTTCTTAAAACTTTATAAGTAAGACCTTATTTTCAACATGAAAGGAAGAGAGAGCTAAGAGTTAAGCTCACACTCTGAAGGAAAGTTTAAAGTCAGCAACCGATAATCATTGTTGACTAGCACTAGTGGTTATTGTTGCCCAATTATTATCTGGTAGCTGTTTTTTTCCCTAATCCTCTCTCAAATTTTTGTTTTTGCCTTCATAACTTGGTGAAATCTCTATAGCCCCATCTTCCCAACTTAAAATGAATTGTGAAATTTTATAAATTGAAATATATAGTTGATTATTTTGACTAGGCTAGACCTTTTTTTTTTGAATTTTACGAAAAATTTCTGATGTCTTATTTCAACTCTTGTTTTATTTGTGTGTATGTTGGATCTTCGTGCAATGCTAAAACTTTAATCTATTACTCTATTTTTGTGAATTTTTTAGCACGCAATAGATGGTAATTAAGCGGTCATAGCGAGTATATGCTTGTTTGTCTAATAGTTATCTTCTGGGAGCTAAAATATGTTTAAATCTGCAGGTATCCATAAAATTTTGCCTACTGCTACATTAATCTTCTTTTACAGGTTTTTGCTCTTGGTAAGGAGCGATTATTCCATGCGGACAGCGGACGCAACTTGCGTCCGCTGTCCAACGAGTTAATTTTTTTTTTAAAAAATTATATTGGGGCCCACTGACATACACTTTTGGTAGGAGAAGAATTTTAATTGGTTCACCGTACGCATTTCTGCATACGGTGAATGTACCTAATAATTTTTCCTTGGTAAGGGAGCTGTAACTTCTAGTTGGCGGTCTTTTATGCTTGCTTCTTACAGTATCATTAGACCTCGCAGAAGCACACACAAACTCGTGACTTGTGTATAGACTTATAAAGGGAGCTTTTGGCTCTTTACCTGCCGATGGGAAATTGTCATTCGACTCGTATTCCATTTTCTTTCCTTTTGGAGTATATTTTCATCTTTGAGCTTCCAAAATTTAATTTAACTAATCTGCTTCTTGTTATTAAAACTAGGCATGGTGCATAATTCGTGCATTCTATATTTGTTTGTTTCAATCATGTTATAAATTTTCTTAATGTATGAACCTGATGCTAAGATGCAACTTTTCCACAATTTTGGCTCTAGAAGTAATAAATTTTGTGAGTGCTTAAATTTATCTTTTATACTAAAAAAAAATTCTGATGACTTTAAGTCTAAGCCATTTTAAAGACATTATTTTTCTGCTATTGTTAATTGAGCACTATATTTTTCATTCCTTCATGTACTTCTAAACTATATATAGTAACATTTTATAATTTGTTTTCCGCCAATTTGTTATAGGGTAGATCAATATTAATTTTGTTGATTCTTCTTTTGTTATCTGTTTAATCACAATTTTACCACTAAGTGTTGAATGATCTGCCGGAGTAACCCAAACCACAATAAAAGCAGAAATGTTATTGCTGAAATTCAAATAGGTTTAAACGACAACTTTTCAAACAGGAAAGAAATGATAACAAATATAAAAGGATACATTAGGGCGACGACGGAGGTGGTGGATGACTGCGGAACAGCAGGTAGGTTTCAGATTAGGAGGTTGAGGCAGTAGCTTGAGGACGTTGAGGGATGCCGCAACAGGGTAGAGGGTAGGAGGGGGCTACGGCAACAGGTGTGGTAGCTGGAAGGGTTGCCAGCATATATTCGAGTGTTGGGATAGCTAACGGCGCAGGAACAACAAAAGAAAGTGGTCGCCAACAATAACTGTGAGTGCTGGGAAAGCTGATGGCTGCAGTGGACAGCAAAGGAGGGGGTTGCCGGCAATAACTACATCTGCTGGGAAGAGGCTAACTGTAGCAGGAAGGTGGGCGAGGGCTTATGGCAGGACAGAAGGGGGTGCGTAGCAGGTGTGGCGTTGGAGAGGGCTACAGCAGCAGAGGGAAGAAGATTACTGCTGCGGTTAGGGAGCTTGGAGTGCCCCGTGGCCATAGCAGAAGGGGTGGGAGTTGGGGGAGGTGGTGCTCGGTCGAGGTTGACGGGGATGAGATTAACAGCCGAAAAAAGCGGCTGTGAAAGGCTGACGGGGTTACTTGGAGGGGTTGGGCTGGGATGAAATCATCGGCAGGAAAGCGGGAGGAGCACGTGTTTGGCAGCAACTGTAGGAGAAGATGTGCGGAGTAGGTCGAGTAATCACCACGTGGGGGGGAGAGGAATGCGGCCGGAGCACAATCCAATCCGTCGGATACAATCCTAGACCCACCCTCATTCTCCATCAAACCTGGGTGATTGTTGTTTGCATATTATTTTTCTTTATTTTTTTCACCATCCATGTTACTTTTAGGCTAACCTTTTGCTTGATAATCCTTTTACATATTTTTTTCTAACATTTATGTGCATCTTCCACTCTTCATTATGCCTGCATTAAGAATCCTCGTTTGACCTGGTAAAATGAAATTAATGAGGCTAAGTCAGTTGTCCTATTTCACACCATTGATTGTTTGTCTGTGAAGGACGGCGAACCGCAAGGAATGCAGCAATCATATTCTTTTTCAAACGGCTGCATTTCTGCTCATACGAAGATCTGCATTTTGACATTAATAAACTTTGTGTCTTTTCTTTTTGGCATAATTATATCTGTAGATGTACCTCTACACACCCTGAGAGGACAAAATGGTTTTTTTTCCTCACGTAGAAGCCTCATGTCACTTTATATAGTGGATTGTTCGACAGTAAGCTTCTTAAAATGAGGCATATATTTTTTGTAATCTATGATAACAAAAAATTTCTAATTAATGAGCCGTTGGACACGTATTAGACACAACTCCGACACATGTTAGACACGACATAGAAGTGCCTAATCTACAGAATATTAAAAAAAAAACTCGTGCACGGCACGTCCTAAATCAATGAATTAAAAATATTTTTAAGATAAAAATTATAAAATATATTTTTTTTGTATAATTTAAGAAATATTTACATACACATCAGTCAATTTTTATGTATTTACATATCTAACACCTACATTTCAAAAATTTTCAGTGCTACCCAACTGTTAAACGGTTATTTGTGTAGAGCATTTAGTTCTTTACTTGGCTACCAACTGGACATTATATATAATTTTTTGTTACGCTTTTACTTGCTCCTTTTTGGCCCAATCAAAAGTTCTTCTTTTATGTGATTGGGTAGATTTTTTTTTTTTTTTTTCATTTAAGATTCATATTATAGTTCTATATCTTTAACAGTCAACTACATGGTATAACCATTTTATATTTTTTTGTCAGAAGTATTTTGTTCATGTGAACCATTCTGTCAAGCTTAATTTTTACTTGAACAATTTTGTCATTGTGAGTTCTGCTAATCATTCTCAATTATTTTCAGTGCAACCCAAACTGTTAAATGTTTTGTGTAGAGCATTTAATTAGATGGTACAGAATGTTCTTCTTTTTAATGTTGCGTTGTGTGTTCCTTATTAAATACCAGACAATGTATCTGTGTGTGTGTGTGTGTGTGTGTGTGTGTGTGTGTGTGTGCGCGTGTGTGTTACTATTTAGTGCACGAAATCCCAACGGTGTGTTCTTCCTGCCAAAATCGACGTCGTGGACGGGTTCACGCGGTTCGTTTGGTCATTCGAGATCTTTTGGACAAATTTGTAAATGCCAGTTATGTTTAACTAATTTTTTTGAAAATTATAGTTTTTTTGAAAATTATAGTTTTTTTCTTTAAAAAAAAAAAAAGTATCCAACCAAATTTGTTTTATATTTTTATTTTTTAAAAATACATAAGTCCTAAAAGTACCAAATGCGTTTTTTAATAATAGAAAACAAAACAAGCTAAAATTAAAAATAAAAATAGAAAACAGAAAGTGATGCCAAACTGACCCTTATATTTTGACTACTCAACATTAACTCTAAAAATGTAACGTATATAAATAAATTCACATGTATAGTTAATGTGTTTGGTAGAACCAACATACTTATAACTTTCATACAAAGGTATCACTTAATTTTATACTAATATTGATTCATAATTGTTAATTTAATGTTTTGTAAAATTACAGAACCTATAAATAACCTCCATTCTACTTTTCGAAGCCTTTTATCACCTAACCTCTGTACTTTATAATTTGCTTTTTATATTATTAGCACAGACTTCAGTGAAGCATAAACCAAAGTTCCTCACTTCTATCATTTTTTCAGTATTGAAACTAAATTTAACCTGCATAGCTTCTTTCTTAAATTTTTCCTCCTAATGTGAAATTTTTGACAACCAACTTATTATGATACTGATCAATTGAAGCCATCTAGTTTAATCTTGAATCCAAGGTTTTAAAGCTGTCACTAGGCAGTCTGAAGTTACACATGCATATATGCAATATATTTATATTTTTTTTTACTTTGACGGGGGGAATGATTTTTTTCCTTGCAATTTATTTCATCTGTCGCTTTAGATAACCTCGAACCTTAAGATCATATCCTTGATTGTGACATAAATGACATAAGAATTACATTTGGATTGAGTTTCATCAATTTTTGTGGTGATTTAACCATTTGAGAAGTATTTAAAAACTATGAGGATGGTATGATGACATTATAAGCCTTTTTAAAAGACCAGTTTTATCCATGTGCATTGCCTATCAAAACAATCCACTTCATGCAAAACATCATCAACAACAAATGTATTTGAGTCCAAGCCAGTGAATGTTACACTTTAAAATTGAATTAATCTTCTCATACAACCAGAGCACTCAGTATAAAAGTTTGATGTGTTTGATTGATGATTAAATGATCCAAAACTTTTCTTGAAATTGTGCATGCCACTAATTTTAATGATATTATATGTTCCATTTAATAGGCATAATTTTTATAACACATAAAAATCCACTTGGGTATAGAATGGTAATTCTCCTCCCAGGCACAAAATTTCTCTCTCCATCTGTGTGGGGGCGTGTGTATATCTAGTGACCATTCTCCTCCCAGGTGAAAAATCCATATCTCTCTCTCCTCTGTTTGTGTGGTGTCTGTGTGCCCAATGATTATGTTTTGAATTGAAGGGAATTTTGATTGGGCTGCAGAATTAGATTGTCGTTTGTTCCCGTGTAACTGGGCTATATCACAAATAATACTAGGCATAGTAATGTGGTGATAAAATAAAGAAGTCTGGATTTCTTCACGTTCTTTGTTGAACTAAAGTTTTTGGGGTTTGCCTTTGTGGCTGAGGAGGATGTGTTAGGGAGAGAGGGAGTTTATGTTTAGATTAGAGAGAGAGGGAGTTTATGTTTATATTAGAGAGAGAGGGAGGGAAGTGCATTTACCAATCGTGTGTTACTACTTGATTTTATATGTTTTTGTGGGTAATATCTAGTGCTAAACTGCTTATCACATCACATATTTAAAGCTACCACCCAAAAAATTGCAATTCTTTTTCCAGGATGCTGTGAAATCTGCACCGAGCTTCAAAGAACCCAAGGATGATAGTCGTGTTCAAACCATACTTAATGGAGATTTAGCTGATCCAGTAATGGATTTGGATAAGATGAATGCTGGCAGTGATAACCATAGCAAGCCAGATGTGACAGATATAACCTCTGTTCCTTCCTCTGCTTCATGCTCTCCTAGTGCCAGGAAGGCTGAAGTCAATTTGAAAATTGAAGCTACTGATGATCAAGCAATTGAAAATTCAGATTTTCCTGGCCTTATTCCTGGGGGAAAGCAGTGTGTCATGGATGAATTACCCCAAAATCAGCTGAAGGCAAAGGATTGCTCTTCAATAATTTCCGATGAATCTAAAACTATGAGTACGCAATACGAGGAACAGAAATCTCAGATGTTGCAGAAAGGTGCTGATCATCAGGAATGTTTGAACGCTTCAGGGAGTGAACCGGTGCTACATGAGGTAATGATGGACTCTCCGGGCTCCTTGAAAAGATGGAAATGTCCTGTTGAATCAAACAATGTTTCTAAATTCAATTGTGCAGCTTCTGGGAAATCAAATGCATCGGACCCACCTAGCCATTCAGTCCCTATTGTTCAGAAGGTAGTTGGCATTGGAAAAGAGTTATTGAATTCAACACCTCCAGTTGGCTCCAAATCAACAGTTTGCGGTTATCAGAATTCAACAGCTAATGTAGTGTCATCCCCTCTTTCTGGGAGGGCTTTTCATACAGTGAAGCAGCAGAGAGTAAAGGTGACAAACTGTAGCGCAGGAACTAGAGATGCTTTGATGACTTCTACATCTGGCAGTGATGGTGAACGGGAAGTTCTGCCACAGCCAGCACTGGTTCATCCTACTGCAGCAGAATTTATGGGATCAAAATCTTTCCATTCCCTAAGAATTCTTCCCTGGAATCTAAAGAACAGCCATCTGGTCCATCTTGCCAAGCTTCCGCTGAAAAACACGCAACAACTTCAGCTGCTGTTGAGAAAACTACGTCACTGGTTCAAACTCCATCTAATCAACATAAGGCAACAGCTTCAGGTTCATTCCAAAAAAATGACAAGATAATCCAACCTAGCACTCAGCCAGCGTCAAAATTTCTGAGTCACTCTGTTATGCAAACGTCAGTTTCAACAAATGCTGCCACTACGCTGAGTGATGAAGAGGTGAGAAAACTTTGGCTTTTTCTGTAATTTTCAGAATATAATTGTGACATCAATGATAATTAATGTTTTGTGTTCCGTTCTGCCAGCTTGCTTTATTGTTGCATCAAGAATTGAACAGCTCACCTAGAGTTTCTAGAGCGCCTCGGATGAGACAAACTACAAACACACAGTTTGCAGCTCCAAGTACCGCTAGCGGGCTATCTAAACGTTTATACTCTGGGGGAAGAGATCAAGTTTCGGTTAGTGACCTGTTAGAACATTGGGAAATATACATAGATACCGCACTAATTTTATTTATTTACATATCTAATACCTAAATTTTGATATAAACATTTATATAACACATAGGTATCATAAACCTATTGATGAAAAGTAGTATTTCTGTTTTAAAACGTTACTAATAGTGGTATTTTTGATGCGATGCTATGGATTTGAGTGGTAAGCATGTAAATATTAAAATTTATGTGTTACATATGTAAATATATTAGAATTGTATGGTATGTATGTAAATGCCCCTAGAAAATATTGTTCGTTACGGACTACATTGAAGCTAATCATAGTTCTTTGGTGCAGTGGCTAATGCCCAATCAATAACTAGCAGCTTGATTTGCTTCGTTTTAGGGTTTATCGAAATTTTATATTTTCTTCTGCAGTTTTTTAGAAGAAAGCACAAAGAAGAAGCAACCAAAGAGAGCTCTCGTCGTTCAAGGGATGCGGTCAGTGAAGGCAAGAAGATGGTTAGGCAGTCGCCTGAACCCAAGCAAGAAGAATCAGGGGTCTTTGGTGATGGTTTTGCTAAAAGGGGCAAAGGAAGTAGAGCTTACGATACATCTTTGAAAACTAATGTTCCAGGTACTTCTAATGAAGGTGCAAGCAGCTTCGCTCCATCGTCTGAAGACAATGGAGCAAGGACATCATCACAAAACTCATCCGCAAATGTTGATGGGGATGCAACCCTTGTAGGCCGTAGTTTGCCTTGTATGTTTTTTATTTGCTTCACCGAACTAATAAATGTTTCTAACCATCCCTGATTCTGTTGATTTACGCTTTTGCAGGCTTAATTGATGAAATCATGAGCAAGGGAAAGTGTTCCACATATGAGGAGCTTTGTGACGCTGTTAGGCCGGTATAGCACACATTCCTGAGTTTTCCTGAATGTTTAGTTTTCCACTTTTATTTTGGGAAATGTACATACCACACAATTCATATCTAATATCCAAAGTTTGATATTTATATTTTATAACATCTTAATGTTGTAAACCTGTGCATGAAAATATGTATTTTACTTTTGTAAGGGTAATGCTTGCGGTATTTTTTTACGTGATTTTAAAGATTTGAGTGTTGAACATGTAAAAATATGAATGTTTAAGTGTTAGATATGTAAATACTGAAAATTGTGTGTTATGCATGTAAATACCCCCCCTTTTTTCTCTGTTTCTCATTTTCTATCTTTATTCAGTATTGGCATGGCCTGCGGAAGCCAAATGGAGAGCGTTATGCATATTCTAGTCACTCTCAAGCTGTTCTAGACTGTCTGAGGAACAGGAGCGAATGGGCTCATCTCATCGATCGAGGTCCGAAGGTAACTGTTGATGATTTATTCTCTCTCCTAAAAATTTATTCATTGAATATCTATTGCGTCGATCATATCAATGAAAGGGATTTACCAATGCTTCCATTTGTTTGAAACAAACCTTAAGCTGTAGTATTTGAAATCTTTCTATGACCACAAGAGATGAATTATTTTCATGATCTCTTACATTAGACCAATGCAAGCAAGAGGAGAAGGAAGCATGATTCCGAAACCCCTGTCATGGAATTGGAGCATGACCAGAACAGTAATCCTCAGAGAGAGGATTTTCCAAAGGGAAAAAGGAATATTCGGAAACGCCGCCGATTGCTGGAGCGGGGGCTTGGGGGCACAAGAGAGACCAAAAACACACGCAGCCAAGGCAACTTATCAGACGATGATCCTGCAGCCCTATCCCAGTCGAGCAACGAGGAAAGCGACAACAATGGAGGCGACACTTGCAGCTCGAGCTCAGCTGATTCTGACTGAGGCTCTGGTGCAGGTAAAAATTTCCCAGTTTTTGCAGCAACTTTGTTTATAAACGAGCTGGGTGTTCAAATATTGAAATGTAGAGCCAAAACGCACATGATTGATTGTGTTAGGTTAGTGTAGAATAGAGTGATTTTGCTGTAGGATAATGTACTTGATTGAAGTGCCCAATTCTTTTTGGGTTATGGTATAGCGTAGTAAAGTAGGAGTAACAGAAATACTGTGTTATGTATATTTTGTAATATTGTATGTAAAATTTGATAGTTACCCTCTACTTGTTAGAGCGCAGGGCAGCTGAACTACAGTGAACATGAAGCAGTTGCTGTTAAGACCGGGTGATTTCTTTCGAACCCAGCCTGAGTAAATATCAGAATAACATTGTCGTTGTCAGTTTTAAGCTTTCTCGTTATAAAATTATCAAATTTCAATTTAAATAGTGTTTGCCAAGGATTTTTGGATAAGCTAGATTGCCTGTTTTATGAAAGGCCTTGTTTGTCTGAGCGAAGATTGACTTTAATATGTGATCATCGGAAATATAAAAAATGTGAATACTAGGCACGTGTGGACTTAAGTAGGGCTTCACTTTGCTAAATACTTGTGAGATAATTCATTGGTTATGAAATTTCATAATAATTATTTTTGGCTAAATAGAGAATAACTTGGTTATCAACTAGGGTGGTTTTATTATCGTTTTGTTGCACCAGTAGCTGTCTAAAATTGATTGTCATAATAATCAAGATTAATTAAGCATACCAGTTAGTAATCAATTATAAACTGGTATAATTATTGATTTTCAATCGTTAAAGTATAAAAACTAAGCCTAAGGTAATCAAATGGTAAATTAACTACAGAATATTTGAGCTATGAATAATTTCTATTGCATATTAACTATCATTTTGATTATCTAATCATTTAAATTATGCTGGCCTTTCTACGCCGCGAATGTGATTTTTCAGCTGGACCAATGTGGCCCAATTAGAGCATACTAGTCGTTAACAGCCCAAGGTCCATTGATTTAGGCTAATTTCACAATTTCACTAGTACAAGCTAAGCTCATCAATTGAGCTAAAACTGCTTAATTTATTCATTCGAGATTCAACAAACCCTAACAAACCTATGTTGAGTATGGCGCCCTCTGTCCTCCGCCAACTCCCGCCTTCACGCGAAGGTAAGCTTCGATTCGCGAATCTAAGCTTCTTCCCGCCTCCCGTTCACGATAAAAACTATCGCCCACCTAGTTTTCACTGTATAGAAATCGCGAGAAGCAAATTCACAGGGAAGGTTTGGGTTTACTGTTGCCCTTCAAGCCTTCTTCTCCCATCAAAATCACAAGGCATGCTCCCTTGGGTTCTTCGGCGTGAGGTTTATACAGAAGAAAATCGGAACGCAAGGTGGCTTTTTTCTTTGAAGTCTTACTCTTCTTGGCTCCTGCTCATGAGTAGAGAGAGAGACTCTTTCTTGTAAGTCGGCATGATCTGACGACGGTGTCATTTCTCAAGTAGTAAAATCCTTTATAACCCTGTGGACGTAGGTAATTTGTCGAACTACGTAAATCTGTGTTCCGCTCTGTTCTTTCTTGATGTGAATTTTCTCGATTTATTTTTTCGCTTCGTCATCGATCGTTCTATATATACCACTAAAACTGAGGGGTAAAAAAAAAAAAAAAAAAATCAAATCGCAGTCTTCACTCGCAACCCGATCATCTTGTTCACCCATGTTGACTCAGGCATATGAGTCTCTCACAACTCATTCAACATTCATATCCCTAGACCTCCATCAATATCAACCTTCGCGTAGTGACACTTCACAATCATCTTCCACAAGATCTATGCTAAATGACCCACCAACACTTTTATCTTTCATAATTCAATGTAACCATTTTATTCTCTCCATATTACAACACTCGAAAAACCTTCGTCATTGTTCATGAGGGCCCAACATGTAGGGTCTAGCGTCGTCATGCGGAAATAATCACTAAATTGTAGAGAACATTTGCTAAATAAATCGACCTTCTAGAACTTAAAAACTCGGTATAAACAACAAAGAGCTATCATTAATTTAGAAGGTGCTGCCTTCTAAAGCAACCAGGGCAATTTAAATAGCAGTTATTAGATATTATATATTTACATATATAATACTTAAAATTTAATATTTACTCATCTAACAGTTTAGTTTCAATCACATCGAAACATATCAAAACAGGTGCACAAAAATATTTACATATTTTTTTTTACTTGAAAAAAATTCAGCATTAGTAATGTTTTTAATGCAATGTAAGTAAAAATCAAATTTTAAGTACTAGGTATGTAAATATATACAAATTGAGGTGTGTACCTTGATACGCAACCAAAAAAATTTCATCATTTTGCGTGAAGCTCAAGGCATGACACAAATCTTGAGACAACTTTTTGAACAAGAAACATTCAAACTTCAATTAAAAATCATCTAGAACTCTGATTTCAGCAAACTTATAGTCAAACTGACCGACTTGAAGAGGCGAACCTAATGATATCAAAGTTAATCTAATCCGAGTCAAATCAAGCCCAAATCAAGCGATTAAATCATTCTTGGAAGATTTTAGGACATTTAAAAGATAAAACAAATGTCGAATTTAGTGAGTTCATAGTTGAATCGAACGTCTCGACTAAACAAATCCAACGAGCCCAAGATTGCTCAATTCCGACATCATTACTACACTCAAACTTCCATCAAACGTCATTCGATCGAGGGAAGCTCTCCAGATCGTCCGATCAAAATAGTTAATATTCATGTATTAATTGCACCCAAAACACTATAAATAAAGCCCCACCCCTTACATGAAAGGAGGTTGGAGAGAACTTGAGGTTTTAAAAAGAAATTTAAGTCCAACATCATCCCTGCCATCACCGACCTCTATCAACCACTGTTGGCCACCGTCGACCATCGCTGACCTTTGTCGACCACCACCGACCTCCGTCGACCGTCATCAACTGCAGCAACCACTGCCGATCACCGCTGACCTCCGTCGATCATCGATGACCGTCATCGACCACTGCCGGCTGTCATCAACTGTTGTTGACAACCGCTAACCAAAAGTCATCAGTCTACGTTGTACCCTGAAAAATCTTGTAAACCTTTCTTGTCTGTGGGACAATGTGCCTCTATAATCATCAACTTATAGTGCATTTTTATAACTGGGCTAGGCCCCGTGATTTTTTTTTTTTTACGGGTTATCCACGTAAAAACTTATGGTGTCATCACGTGTTGATTCTCTTTTATTTGAGTGTGTTGAATCTTTGTGCAACGCTAAGACGATAATCCATTACTCTACCTCCGCAAATTTTCTGGCGCGCATCTCCTAAATCTAACAAAATTTTCTCATTTAAAACCAGCAATATAAATAAAATAAAAAATTGTAGACGCTGTTTATTGCGAAAAAGAAAAAGAAAAAAACAAAAAAAAAGATGAAATTTCATCTGTTTCCAACTCAGCAAGACATCAACAATTAGAAAAAGGGCCTCATTGATTTGATCTTTCGCTGCTTGATAGCACATCTAGTAACGGTAAAAAACGCCAAGATTGAAGATGAGGTTTCAGCTTCCATTCGTTTATCAAACTGCAGACGTCAATAATAGAAGAGAGATCCCACACATATGAGGGCATCAGTAAGTAGCAGTCCAAGCGCATCAAAAACATATTTCGGCGCAAATAAACCCCAAACCTATAAATAAGAAATTAGTTTAAATAAAAATTTGCAATAATACCTTTCACCAATTCACCTATTAACAGTCGCAGGATTAATGCAGCAGTAATTACTAAAAAAAGCAGAAGGAAAAAAGTAATGGAAAAATAGCAGTAGATGCAGATATAAAGAACTTGCCATTAAATGGCGCCTTTGAATTGTGACGCATATTATTGTTAGTGCAGTTGTGACTGCGGTAATAAGCCCATACATCAAGAACGCCTAGAAAAGAAAAAGAAAAAATAAAATATAATAAATAAAGAAACATGTTAGCTGAAAGTTATGATAAACAGAATGAAGTTTAGCTGCATAACAGGAAATAACATCCACACTAGCAAATAAGAGAAAAAAAAAAAGGTGAAACATAGTTGTGTTACATCCCCTTTAGTTTCCCCTTCCTAGGAAAGTCCATGAAAGTCTAGTAATCATGATTCAAATTGAAAAGGGAAACAAGTTGTTAAATCTCTTAATCAAAATCCTTTAGCTCAAGTTGAGTGGAGCAGGAGAAATAGAAAGCCTAATCCGAGGTATGATAAATTGGTTTACTCTTTCATTGCTTATTGTTATATTGTTAATATATTGTTGATAAACAAGAATTCATATCTTCTAATGAGTCTAAAGATAGTAATGCATAAGAAAACATCATGAAGGAGGGAGATCAATGCTCTCATGAAGAATGAGACATGAGATTTGGTTTCCTTAATTAATTGTGTCCTACTATTTGATGTTAGTAGTTATATTAAAGTACGTAGTACTGATAGCTTCATGTATGTAATTTTTGCAATGGCAATGCAAGAGCTGGCATAGTTAATTTAATTGCTTTGTTATATGTTGGCTATTTGCAAATAATAACTATAGCATAAGACTTTTTCTCTCTGTTGCAGTTTGGCGGACGTGGAGATAATGGAGGAGCACTGTTTAGATGAGTATCTTCTCTGAAGCTTTCGTCCGCCGCAGCGCGGATTATGTCTCATTTTGGAAGACGAACTTGTGCTAGCTTTGTGATCTATGTTCCGAGTTTGGTAGTGAAGAAGCACTCTCGCTCCTCTGCCCTGCACTTTCGCATCTCACCCTTCCCACTAAACTCTAATTTCGTCCTAGAATCTGCTGTTGAAACCATAATTACAATCTTCGATTAACTTACTGGTTGTTTCTTTACACTCCTGGAACGATCGTGGACAGCGAAGTGGCTTTTTCCGGCAACCTCGGTCCGAGAGAACTTCCAGGGCTCCGCCGTGAGGAAATGAGGGATGTTCGCATGGTTGGGGAGAATTGCATTGGCCTGCTTGGCCTTGGTCTAGAGGTATTTGTGTATAAACAACGATGAGGAAGCAGAGTATCAAATTTTATATTCAAACAATCATGCTGTTTTGCTGAACGTAATTTTATAATGGAGCTTTTTTGGATGGTGCTTTTAACGAAAATTTCTGAGCGGGAAAGCCCAGTCAAACGGGCCCTAAATCAGTCGGCTAGGAATATGGTGTTTCATGCAAAAACAATATTGCGTGATGGTCTAGAATTCAATCACTCCTTGCACCATCTATTATTCTCCTTACGATTTTTGTATACCGTTTCTATTTCATCTTCAAAGCAACCAATACCCGATTTCAAATTCCTTTCTCTTTTCAAGTTCTATGCAAATTGTGACTATTACAGGATTTAAAGGCTTCTTTGTTAGTAATATCATCCAATATAGTGTTCCATGTCGACTCTATTTGATACCGGAACTAGTCGAGATGTGGTGTAATACAAAAAGTAAACTTTCATTAATATAAAAATAGTTGTACAACACAACTCAACAAAAGAAAATACAATAACAGACAAAGCCATAGCTAGAGCTATAGGCCGATATTCGAAGGTGCTAGTGACGTCGGCAGGGTCAGCGGTCGTTGGGTAGGTAGGTAATTATGTGTAAATGGTTGTAGGTGGATTGGATGACGAGATCATTAAGGAAGTAGCGGTGGCAGTAGAGTGGTGGAGGAATGTGGGGGTGGGGGTGGTGGGTGGTGGGTGGCTAGTGGAGTGATAGGGAAAAAGGATGGGTGAGGAGTTCTTCATTCTATGCTTTCTAATTCATTTATCATAATTCCATATTAATTTATCAAATGCAAACCAATTTAATATATAAAAATATCTCAAAAATTAACCCAAACCCTTCGTCTTCATTGGCTCGATTTAGGCTCCCTCCTACGCTAAGCTGGTATGTTCGACACTTCCTCTTTCCCGCATAGAAGCCGCTCAACGTACACAGTAAAGGCGCACCGCATGCAAAACTCCATTCTTTCTTTCCTTCGCACAGGACGCAATCCTCCCTTGGCTTCTTCACCCACGACCTAAGAAAAAAGTCAAGGAGCTCACAACCCCCTATGCTTCACATCCTTCTTCTGCATATTTTTGCGTCGACTCTCTCCACTACAAGAAAGCCAGCGATTTCCAACTAAAAAATCAGCTGATAATCAATGATTTTCAGTCGGAAAAGTGGATTACCGACTGATTTACGACTGATTGTTGTCGACTGATAAAGCCTTTTGTCACACCACTTGAATAATTCAGTCATTGCTGTTTAGGGACTGATTTATTAGTCGCTAAGATGTATCAACTGAATAGCAACTGATTTTTCAATCTTTAACCAAGTATTGAAATAAAGGCCAAATTTTCATTCACAAAATTAACAACCGAATGAACGACCGATTAGCGGTTGAATAAGAGATCCATTAGCGACTGAAAATTTACTAAATTAATGACTAAAATTTCACTGAATTATTGACCACTATATCAACTGCAGACTAGGAAAAAAAAAATGAGGTTAAGAGGACTGAAAATTTAGTGAATTAACAAATAAAAATTCACTGAATTAGTGACCAATATATCAGCTGCAAACTTGTAACAAAAATAAGGTTATAGGAGTAAATTAAATTTTGCATAGATGCAATACCTCAACAAAATAACTATGAACCATATTCGCAATATCTCATAGCTCTAATATAGACAACAAAATTGAAAGAAAACAAAGTAAACATAACAAATATCAACAAATTATCCAATAACCATTAAGTTCAATAATGTTCGCAACCTAAATGAAATAACACTACACATGCATGAAAAAAAAGAAAAACTAATTGTGCTGCTGCTCATCATCCTCCTGCTTGTTCTCCTCGATCATAGGTCGTTTGCTATGATGACGTGCGAGACGCTGAAGCTATGCAACAGTTGCCTCGGGCCTATCTACCATGCCATCCTTGATTTCCTTAAGCTCCTCACTAAAGTCGATGCAATGGCTCAAGTTAAAGGCATACCCGCTAGGAAATTTCAGAGACAAATATCATTTTCAGATTGTTCTTGGTCGCTTCAAAGTAAACAATATTTGAATTTAGACATTATCAATTTACCCGCAACTATCGCTTAAAGTTTCAACTCCCTTCTTTCGCAATACTCTTTCAAGTCTAATATATACCTTTAACAATTTTCCTTAGTTTTTCCCTTAACATTAACACAATATTGAAGATATTATCGAAAAAAATTCTCAATGTGTATGACATCAATATTATGTCTAATCAAATTGGTCATCCAATACAATATACTCCAAAAAATACTCATTTTAGTCAAATTATGATTAACACCAAAATCTAAAAAATGTAGAGATAGTTCTAGAGAATCAATAATCTTCATAATTACACTAATCATCTGTCACAAATCATCCCTAATTATCTCTGGCGAATGTCTTAATTTCTCAACTCTATTTTTAAGAATGCATCTTTAATCATTTTAAATGAATGATCAATAGGTAGGAACATTCGGTGACAGTCGAACCATTAATTTTTCGTCATGTTTTAAAGTAAAAGTTTTGTATAAATCCATACAATATGGGCAAACTAATTTTCCATCCTAAACATTTCATCTGCAGAAAAATCATTTATTGTCTGCATTAGGGCGACTTTCATTTGAAAATTTTATTTTGATACAATATCACAAGTGACAACATCTATTTCCCATAATAATTTAAGCTTTCATTTTAAATGTTGTAAATATACATCAATCTTTTCCTTCACGATCTGTGGATCAATTATGACTAAGGTGAGAAACATTAAAGGCATAGTCATCACCTACCAGCATGAATAGGGTGAGAAGACTCGAATAGATGTGAAATCTTCTTCACATAAACCAAGTCTAGCATTACAGGAATTTTCTACAAATTCGGGTTAAATACGATCAAACTCTTTACAGGCTTCTCCATTCGCCACATGAATCAATAAATTATTCACATGTTTGATTTTGAATTCATCTCATATGAGGAGCAGTACACACAAATAGGAATAGTTTTTGAAGTCGTGAAATGAGAGGCAAGTAAAACCAACGTTTGCATGAAATATTTAATTACGTATTACCATAAACAGTCATTATGTCTTCATTACGTCACCATAAAACTACCATTGTGTCTTCATTACGTCAGCTCAATAATACAACATGCTAAACAGTCATTAGTACAACAATCCAATTTCTTTGATGTTAACCTTAACTTCGACACCAATATCTTCATTTTATACCAATCCTCTCGTACTAAATTTTCATTGGGATTTATCGCCTTCAATAACCCTGCAATTTGGTTAAAACATTCTCTAGGCATATTATAATCTGATTTAATACTCAACATCCTAAGTGCCACTGTTAACATATAGTGCATTGTTTAGCCTTCCCATAACGTCTGTTGTACGACATTCAATAATTCATAAAATTTTTGAGCTTCTCTATTTAATATCTCGTCCAGAGCCACTTACCCAGTAAAGTAAAAACTATTATATCAAATATTATTTCCTCAAATTTGGTGGGATCATATTCATTTGTAGGGGCAAAATTTGTTGAAGCGCTGTCGGCACAAAAAAGGAGAAAGTTATGTTTGTGGGTCGCCCGTAAGAAGCTGTCGACAGCTGGAATCGAAATCTCATCGCCCGCTTCGGAAAGACGTTTTAATTTACGTGTATATATATATATATAATTTTAGAAAAATATGAAATCAAACTGACCTCATATTTTTCGCAGTTTAAATGAAATAGCGCTCTACCTCAAATCCTGTATCTATCCCGA
>NW_018164565.1:1649917-1718910 GCF_001263595.1 Phalaenopsis equestris | reverse complement strand
AGTTTTAGTAAAAGGAAGGTATAGCATGCCATTCAAAACCTCCACCTAAAATCCAATACTAAAACCATATGTATTTGATGCCATTTTCAATAAAACGAGAAATTGCAGAGCTTGTAACAATAAGGGAGGGAAAAGAGATGCTAATAGGCTGGCTGGTTAAACCTTGCCACAAAAAGAACTTCCAACAAACAAGCATACCAAGACATTAAGCAAAGGGTTTATACCTCAGTGGTGAAACAAATAACTAAGCGAGAGTACCGAGTGAACCAGCAGGTAGGCCGAGAAACCCAGCCAAAATGTCGAGCAAACAAGGAGCTCAAGCAAACCAAAAATCCGGCAGCACCTCCCCCTTCTCCAAGAGTTTCGGCCAACCCTCGAACTCCTCTACACAAAGATGTTCACTTCTCTACTCAAGCCCAAATGAATCCGGGGTAAACCTTCCCCCAAGATGTTTCAGCCCTCCTTCCCCTTCAAACTTTACCCAAGAGAAGACAAAGCCCTCACAATGCCTCAAAGACACACACAGAATGAAGAAGAAAAAAAAGGCAGTACCTCCCCCCACTCACGGTAAAATTTGGCCAGCCCCAGGAACTCCCCAAAATGGGATTTATATAGCCAGGGAAGAGGAGACGTGTTTCCTGCACTCACCTGGGCGGTGAGCCGAGCAGAGAGAAGCGACAAGAGTCGAGCGGGAGGGGGGAAATGACGACAGCGGCGTAGCTTTGTCGCAGAGGAGCAGCTCGCGTGGCACGGCGTGGAAGAAGACGACAAGAATCGCAGAGGCGTGGGAGGGGAAAGCCGGAGCGCGACTGGAGTAGGTGAAGACAGAGCGTGTGGTGACAGGGAACAACCTTTAGGCAGAGCGACAGGCGTACGAGGAGGGGACCTCGGGTCGATTTCTCGCGACGAAGATCTTCGGCTGAGGCGAATGCGGGAGGAAGAGACGGACGCGGAAGGAAGAGGCGGACGGGCTAGGGCTCGGGGGCGAACCATTTGGGGATCGGGTGCGTGAGTTAGGGATTTAGGGCTTAAAGAGGGAAAGAAATAATTTGGTTTATATAAATTTAATATATATATATATATATATATTATAATATGTGATTTATTGACGCACGGTGACGTAACATAATGGGTGTCCTCCCTAAGCAAAATTGACGTTCCGGACGTGCCGGTGCAGTCCGTTTTGTCATTCGGGGTCGCTCAAATGACGTCATCAATAATCGGATCAAAAACGCGCCGAAATTTGAATTTCACAAAATTTTGCCCCGCGATCGATCGTCGCAAAAAGTTTAATTGAGCATTCGACAAGTAACAATACAGGCCATGCGAATTGCGGCGATCGGACGTATCGACCCTCCGAATTGCGAAGCTTGTGCGCGAGAGTGCGAATTGTGCAAAAGGCCACCCTAAGGCTCAGGAAGGTCCTATAGGGAATCCCTTTTGGGTTTCCTCATGTTGGTTTCGTCCTTCTAAGTGCTAGAAGTTGATACCACACACGCGAAACTCCAGAAGGGGACGGAAGCGGGTCGAACTAAAACGAGGCGGATCCCACTTCTAAGGTTCTAAGATAGTCGAAGGGAGACCCCTAAGGCTAGATCCTAACTCCTACGAGGAATACTAGACCTCACGAAAATTGAGGTCAACAAGCGCCAAACTGACCATATTCAAAATGTTGTCCGCACTCTCCATGTTTAGTTCAATACCAATAATTAGATTGAAATCTTCTACGATACAAATCCAACATAATTTTATCTGGTGATAGGAATATTTGATTTTTGTGCTTCGAACATGAGCAAATGAAAGGTGAGTAGAAAGTTGTGATGTCGCTAAAATGAAACCTTCAACACTATTTAAGAACTTAGTAGTGAGTTATTTTCTTTCTACATGCAATCTATGGTACATCCATGATCTTAAAGTTCGATATCCATTAAATCTTTATAACTTTAAGAACAATGACATTAAGCATATCAATCAAATATACATTTTTTTACATATGTACATATGTAACGATTAATGTTGACATCTTACATAATAACATGTGATTATATCTACTCAAAATGAATATAAAATATTATATGTTATGGTCATTGTGAGATGCCATGAACTCTAAATTGATAGCGAATGTGCAAGCATGCAAAGTCACATATGCAATACCCTTGGTGCACAATTTGCATTAAAACATGCCAAAACATATGAATAAAACCAATAAAATTAGAATTTCAAACATGAAAAATTTACATGACAAAGTCTTAAGTATACGAGTCAAACATAGAAATATACTTACGATATAGATAGCTTTTCATTAAATCCATATCTCCAATTAATGCTAAACTTTTCCCTAAATTAAACACGTAATCAAACCTATGCATAACACAAACTAAAATAAACTCTAAATTTAACCAATTACTAAAATTAAACTAAACCAAAACTAAATTTAAAATAAACTAAGGCTAAATGAAATTTACGCTCAAAATTTTAACTAAAACAAAAATAAACTCGATCAAAATCTAAACCCAAATATAATAAAAATTAGATGCTTATCAGTTGCTAATAAATGATAAGATTATGAAAGTTTAACTAGTTCGGGTTAATACAAGTTAACTTTATTAAATTTTGATCAATATTGGAGATTTAAGACTTCAATTGTATTTTATAAATCCACTTTCTTACTGAAATTTGATTTAGGGTAGGCAAAGGTAAAAGGCTAAGGCAACTTGGTGGAGATAGCTATTTAACAAATGTCATAAAATTCATAGAACAACTAATGAACAAAGCAAATATACTAAAATAAATATGAAAATACATAAAAAAACATAGAAAACAACAAAAAAAATAATTTAACCAAATGTCATTGAAGAAATGCTGCCTTATTCAAGTGCCTCTTCAAAATTTGTGTCTTTCTTCGACTATATGTTCTAATACTAAAAACTGGTATTGATATGAGATCTCGTCTTGGAAGTATATGCTATTAATCGATACAAAGTTTCAAAAGATTCCAAAGAATGTTTAGAAGCAAGAGAATAGAGTTGGATAGGAGGAACTAGGAAAAATCCCAAATTATATGTCGTTTATACTAGTTGCAATCTAAAACATCTACCCTTGATCTAAGTTTAGGCATTTTGTGCAAAGAATATATGTAATTCTAGGGTATTGGGCCACTTGAAAACTTTAGAGTAGGATGTCTAGCTGTATAGGTGAAGGCATTTGGATTTACAAGCAAAAAAATAATGTGAAGGAAGCCATTGGAACCAAAGCTGGTTGGAGATTAGGTTTCGACTCACCGTGGATCCTGGTCGACGGATCTGATGATTCACCAAAGCCGAAGTGTCGCTGAAGCCTTTGCTAGAGCTCGTCGGAGGTTATAGCGTCATAGAGAGAAGGGAGAATGTTAGGGCGTTGCAGAGAGAAGAAAAAGCCAGATTAAAAATGCGAGGGGGAAAAAAGTAAAGCAAGCGGTTTACGAGACGGGCGGGTTAAAATAAAGACTAGCAACATGTTAGTGGCCGAATTTCAGTTGCAAAATGTACTACTTAATAATTACCAAAATTTTGGTCGCTAATCATTGTCAAATTAGCGACTGTAAAAATCAGTAAGCAATTTGGCTGCTATTAGGTGTTCTCCAGTAGTGTTGGTTCGTTAAATGCAGACGAACCCTAGGAATACTACCGCGACATCATCCCTTGGGTGCGAGACACATGCAACCTCCTCCCCTTTCTTGCTCGTCTCTGCTCTACCCTTTGTTCTCCTATCTGCCTCGCAACTAATTCGAATGTAGACAACTTATTCATCTCTAAAACCGTTCAGATGGTTTCTCCATTTCGAACCGACCTAAGGACAGATATTACAATAGCTACAATGTATTCTGAGCCAAATTAATATAAATATCTTATAGTTATTTTATTCACGATTGCACATACCCATACCACCTATTTGATCTGTAGCACAGAGTAGGCACAGGTGATTTGGGCTTGTAGAATAGAAAGCAAGTTCATAAACAAGAGAAAATGGAATTAATGTTTTTAAAAAAAACAAGACAAGCACAGCAAAGAGAAGAGCGCTAGAAGAAATGCAAAAGAAGAAAAGCACATTTATTGCTAAACAAAAACGAATGGAGAAAAATAGACAACAATTGAATGATATAATGCTATTGATTTAGTATCACAGAATTAGATAAGCAAAGCTTTAATGGATATCTACTTCTTTTTTTTTTTGCCACCTACAGTTTAAATCATCTCGTGACAATTAATTTCGGTGAAACACAATACTTCAAGAGAGTAATACATGCATCATTCATATTTGATAGTTTGTTCAATAATTAAATGAAAAACTTCGCAGTTAACTTAGCGCCGTGTTTAATTAAAATACACAGAAAAAAAAAAGGATATTGCACAACTAATTTTCAAGATCATAACCTGTGTAAGGTAGATGAAAAGAAGACCCGCTGGTTGCTTTTTCTTATAAATCTGGTGCTTGGAAATAACGAGAAAGGGAAGGGATAAGACAGGAATGATGTGGGAGACACCAAACGTATCAATTGTAAGTAGAATGCCTTGCTGAACTATATTGAAATGTTCAAACCTGGATGAGAAGAAATTAATAATATCAAAATCCGCTTAAAAAAAAAATTTCTATCTCATGAAAATTAATGTTGTCGATGAGGTATAGACGCTTCTCTAAATATTTGCAGCAAAAACTAGTAGCTTAGAAGAAATTGTAAAGCTAGAGTCCACATATTAAAAATGCAAATTTATGAAATTACCCGATAAATGCTGCAGCATACCGGAGGCCATCAAAGCTACACCTGCAGAAATATCATCTCAATACAAACTCCGAAGATTTACGTGAAACTTCTACAGGTTTTAGCAGCAACAACAACAACAACAACAACAATTCTTTATCCCACTAAGTGGGGTCGGCTACATGAAAAAAAATTCAAAATAGACAAATACAAAATGCAGCAGTTAGCGTGGCTATGGCAGATCGGCATCTAAATATTCATTAGTAGTACTGAAAGAAAAAGAGGAAATTTACATAATTACCACACAATTCTCATGTATTTACGTAGCTAACATCTAAATTTTGATATTATACTAATAATGGTATATATGTATAAACCCCTAAAAAAATGTCATCTAGGTACACCTACATTTCATAGATACTCCGCTATAATATAAAAAAAAGAAAGAAGTGGTGCATTAATAGCCCAATCCAACTTTCAACAGTAATCACACGTTTTTCTACAAAAAGTAGTTACAGATATGCCACCATTTAGCAAAATATAACAAACTGAAAAAAATGTATAGCCTAAGAAGATGCCAATTTATTCATTTATATTTATAGTGAAGGACAAACATTGTTTCGTTTGAGCAACAGATTCTGTATGTTTCAACAGTAATACAATTAAAAGTATTGCATAAATGCAATGCATTCTGATTGCAAACTAGCTTCCTCTAAAAAGAACACAACAGCTGTGTTAGCACATATTTTTAATCTAGCTAAATAAGGTTGCAATATTTTAGCACTTCATTACAGAATACTTTTATTTTACATGCAAATGAAATAAAAAAGAGGATTTTTAGGTAAGATGCAAGGCAAAACATAGTAATTATGTTAGAAATGTGTGCTTTGGCTCCAAAGGGTACTTATTTAACATAAGATGCTCATGTAAAGTTTTTAATACATATTTAACATAAGATATAGAAAATCACGCGAAAAAAGTTTAAAAAAATCAGTAGTTAAAACAGTTAATCTTTAAAAGCAATGCATTACTTTCAATAAAAGCTATAAAATCAATTCAGATTAAATTGTAATGGCCTTGTAGTATAATAATGAGTAGATTCATAATCAAGTCACGCAATAAGTAAAAATCATCGCACTCATTGTAAATCAAATTGTATAGAATTTGAGTAAAAGTAATCACATGATTGATCCAATATAAAAGTTTAGAACAATGAAAAAAGCAAAAGAAAAAAATTCAAAAAAAAAAAAAAAAAGCCTCACACTAGTACAAGAAGATAGCCTCCCCTCCCCTAAAGATATTTACAGGCTTCTCAATTGATCATGTAGTTGACGATTAGAATTAAACCAATGACAATTCCAACAAGAACATTTTCAAAATTGATTCAATTTTATACATTCTTCAAAGGATTATTTAAAATCACAAAATTCCCTTTAAAACTCCTAGTTACAAATCAACGCAGTCCCAAAATTTATTATGTCAAAAAGTAAAGATAATGTATAATTAATCCTCCGATGAAATAGTCAATCCATAGGATATTATAGCCAGATTTCCTAAGGTTGTGTTTCTCTTAAACACTCATTATATTATTTTGTGCTTTTGCCCAAGCCAAGGACTACATCAACTAGAGACGCTACTACCTTGAATTTGCAAGGCAGTTTGTTTAAGTACTTTTTTAATATTGTCACCTTCTTTAACACTCTTACCTGAACTAAAGTGAAGGAACAAGAAAACACTTAGACCTAGATTTCTCACAAATTGTTAGACCGGTGCCGATGGCCATCTCGTGCTCTTCTAAGTTGACCCAGAGCTCGCCAAATAAATTGAAGACTTATATTAGACGCAAGACTAAAAAAACAATTTAGTCATTTCTTAGTTATTATTGTGGGGTATAAATAGGGCTTAATATATTTAGGATTATGTTATGTGTGATTGTTGTCTAAATTTTAGGGTTATGATTTGGGAGAGATCACATACCTCTCGAGTTGTATGAGTTTATCTTTTATGTATTCAGAATTATATCATTTTTTATTTAGTACCGCATAATAAAATCTATTATTTCTGCACTAATTTCCATGAAAAATTTTCTTGTTTCTTATCAAATTGATATCAGAGCATTCAGAGCCATTGTTTTGCAAGAAATCTTTTATCGTTTGCATTCAAGACCGTTGCTCCACCTCGTATCATACTAAAATCAACGTTTTGTTGCCTTCATTACCGAAACTCGTGATACAATCGCGAATTGAGCTAGTTTTGAAGCTAACATTCAGGACATAACCTAACGATATAAAGCTAGCTGGGAAGCCACATAATAGTAACCGAATCTCGTGATACAATCGAGAGTCAAGCTAGTTAAAAAGCTTGCAGCATCACCTTCGTGACTGAATCTCGTGATACATTTGCGAATCGATCTAGTTGGGATGCCAACGACGGGATTGTGGTGTACAGAAGTTTTGCCTTGGTGATAAAAACTGTTTTGGGAGTTAAAACAATTAAGAAAGTACATGCTCTGGAGCTGAATTAAAGAAAGAGGTGGCCAAATCAAATCTGAAATAGAGGAGTGTTTCTCACCCATGGAGGGAAGATTCATGACCCTAGAAGAAATGTTGAAGAAGATCGCAGAGTTTCACACAAACTCGCCGCTGCTTGCTGCAGAATCGAGCACAACATATGGAGCGGACGGAAGCAACATCAATCAAAAGGATTCATGTGACATCAGGGCAGCGTCAATGTTTTAGGCAGATCTAAAGCCTCATAATCAGATTTGAGCTGTAGCATGTGGAGGGAATCACACTGCATCTGGAGGTTTGGAAATAGTGGCAGCAGGAGAAACGAGACGACATGAGATTCGAGGTTGAAGAAGATTGATTCAAAGGAGTTTAGCTTGAACAAGGAAATCACGGTGTGCGAGACCCCGGTCGAGGGTTGTATCCAAATAGGCCAGTGCCTTTTGCTGTGACAGTCTTCTGGATGGAAGGTGATTCAGGAGCCTATGGGGATAAGCGAGCAGATTATGGTGCGAGCTTGATTTATGGAAGAAAGAAAATCAATATGGATAGAGGAAGGAAACCTAACATGGGTGGAAAGAACTTTAGTCGACAAAAGTGGGGAGGAAATACATGCATAAAAAAGCTGATGAAGCCAATCTTTGAGGGAGAGGATGCACGTGGTTGGGTTAATTGTGTGTAGAGATACTTAACTATTAATGGATTGACGGAGGAAGAAAAACTGATGGTAGAAACCCTCAATGTGAAAGGAAAGACTCTAGCACGCAATCAACAAGAGAAAAACATCAGTCAATTAGAATATGAGAAGAATTCAAGGACCGATTGTTGGAGCGTTTTAGGACCACGTGTGAAGAAGATTTACACTAACATCTTTCTGCATTAGTCTTGGAGGCGTCTGTCATAAATTAGGGGGAGAAATTTGAGATGTTATCCGACAGTTTGAGAGGTATATCAAAAATAATGTTGGAAGGAAACTTCATGAAAGAGTTAAGGCCAAAAATTCGAACAATGTTTTATCTATTGAAATCACGAGGATTGGAAGAAACTATGAAATTAGAACACTTAGTTGAACATAAAAATGCAACACAAAGGGCTAATAGGAGCAACACAAGTGGAGCGCCCTACCGAAATGCTACCCTACTAAAGTATTACAACCACGATGATACTAAAAACTCAAACAGTGGGATTCCAAACCGAGACTCATTGAAACATGAAAAATAGGCCACAATTGGGGGCGACATTCAAAAATCTTAAAGAGAGAAAGATTCAGGAGACACGAGCCATGAGAGTATGTTTTCAGCGTAATGAGAAGTTTCTCAAAAAACACCGTTGCAAGGATCGAACCTTATAAGTGTCGGTTAACTTTTTCGATGATTTGAAAATATGAATATCGAAATATATAAGAAAAATAATTTTGATATTTAATTTAATATAATATATATATAGTTTGAGTTTTAAAAGTAGTATGTTTTAATTTTTGAAAAATGAGACCAAATGTATCTATTAGTCTAATAGTTTGCATAATCGTGTCTGATACCGTGAATACTACACCCTCCCGAAAGATAAATGTAGATTTCGGCGATAGATCCAATCCTCCGAGCTAAGAGATTTGTGACATCCGTTTGCTCTGCGAACATTTTTTGTGTGACCGACAAGTTCCCCTACCTAATATAAAGATTAGGTAGGGTTTATTTTACCTGGGTTACAAGTTCCCTATAAAGATAAGCCCCTATAGTTAATTACACCTCAAATAACTGGAGTCACCTGAGAAAACTCTCGATAATGATCAGAGGTACTAGTCTTCAAGAATTCAAGGTTTAGGTGTTCACGGTAATACGAGAAAAATCAAGTGAGAATGACTCAACACGGAACACTTATTTTCAGGAGTCCAAAGGAAGGAGAAGGTAGGGGATGTCGCTGATCTGAGGTAAACCTCGGTGACTTCCCAGACTATCATACGGTGTGGCTACATTCTGGAGACGATGTTAATTAAGTGTTTGATCTTGCCAGTTTTATTTTTTGGGACTTAAGCTTGCATAATACCTGATTATGAAAATAGCCCTTAGAGATGAGAGTTTACGTCGTACCGTACGACTACTTCGGAACCTAAGGTGAGTTAGGACTTAAGCTGCATAACTTGGTTGTACAGGAGCCTAAAAAGAGAATGTGAGCATTTACGACGCGCTAGGAGAGCTACCTCAAAGTCCTATGGGTTGTTATTATGCTAGGAAGGGATAATGCTGAAGAAGATCCTCATGTCGCTCGGTCTGAATTCTTCGCCGTGCTGCCCACAAAGTTGGCTCCAAGTTCCTGTCGTCGCGACGGCTCAAGGGTTTAAGTGTTTGAGATTAGTGATTTGTGTTTGCCAGTTTTGGTGTCAAAATTTTATTTTGTTTTGCTTTAGTTTTGGTTTTGCATGCAGAGTAGTCAAATTGCAGGTAAATAAAAGATACTTGAAAGGGAAAATGCAATAAAGTAAAATGTTGTAGATAAACTGTAAAAGCGTACCTGGGCATCTGCTATTGTTGTGCGATTAATGTGCGATTAATATTGTGATCATAATATGATTTGCAACATATTTAAACATACTTGCAAGAAAAATAAATAACGTAAGAAAACCCAACATGAAAGTCATAAAAACGAGTAGTAGAACTCACGAGCAAAAGAAACCTGTAACCACATATGACAGATCAGGACTGGGTATAAGACATTGGTAAAAGTTGAGGCTCAGAGCTGGGCCGTATGCTTCCCGACCTTGAGAAAGAGTTGTCAACTCGACAATCTACAGGAGGTAGTTCTTAACCTCAATCCAAATGAAAATGACTAACCATGGACTGACTAACCATGGACTTTTATAATTTTCATAGAAAGATTTTCATGCAAAAGTTGTTGTTCAAGTCCTTTTTATGCAGAGTTCTTTTTAACATGCAAAAGAAATTTTTATTTTTATTTTTGTAAATACTTTGTAAAATTGTATAGTCTACAGGCTAGTCACTCTAATCGTGTCAGAACTATTGACAACCTAAGAGTGTCGGGGGCAACGATCCCACCAAGAATCGGCGAATAGTATCATGAATCCTTCCCTCTCCCTTATTGAAAATCCTTGAGGTAGGAGAAACTATTCTAATAATCTCACTTCGTATTTCTCGTTTAAGCACACATGCACACATAAGACATCGCCCTCGCCACATAGACCCTAGACTTATCATAGTCCGATGATGCATATGTGGCGTTAACAAATTTTCTCAATTACCAGAAGAATTTGAGTGTAATATTCAAGCTCAAATCCCGATGCACTGGGTTTCATTATAGGTTAAGTCATTAAGGGAATTTCACTGTTGATTTAATTAAGGAAGCATGGACTACTCCTCGGTGCGTCCTCATGTCTAGTGTCTTTATCAGTTTGTGAATCAGGATTAAGTGTCAAGTTTCGTTATTTATTCGTTCAAATCTAGAAGCCTTAAGGTGGATGAACGTTCACTTAAGGTGTGCTCCTAAAATCTAGGAAGCATGTACTGAAAAATTAGGTGGATAGACTCTCACCTAGGGTGTGCTCATAAAATCTAGAAGCCTATACCGAAAAATTAGGTGGATAGACTCTCACCTAGGGTGTGCTCCTAAAATCTAGGAAGACCATGCTGAGGATTAGGTGGATTGACTCTCACCTAGGGTGTGCACCTAAAGTCTAGGAAGCCTACATTGAGGGCTAGGTGAATGGACTCTCACCTAGGGTGTGCTCCTAAAACTCAAGGAAGCCTACTCTTTAACTTATGCTTAAGGTGATTTAAAATTTTTTATATCTTCCAATTAATTAAATCATCAATCCTCATCTTTATGACTTAACCACTTAACAAAAGTAACAAAACAAACGAAAAGAGAAGGTTGACCCACTTCCAAAACTAACAAATCAAATGAGGAAATAGCAAGTGTATCAACCTAAAAGCGTTAAAAGTCTTTCAGCAACTGTAATTAAATTAAATAGACTCTTGAGAAGAGTGTTTAAATCTGTTCCAAAACAGTGTTTTGATCGGCCCGAATATTCCACAATTCAGAGTAAAAAAAAATAAAGCTCAAAAAGCCACCAAATAAATTAACAAATTGCAGCCCAAAAGCCACGAAATGGAACCAAAAAGTAACCCACAATGACACTTTCAAACAGCTCCAAACAATGGGCAATCAGTCTAAAATCGTCACCCAAAATGACTCCCAAAAACAGTGAAAGATCGAGCAGGGGGGCAACCCCCAAAACAGTGATTAAAACATCACCCAAGTGATGAGTTTAATACCCCCAAAATAGTAGGTAGACCAACCCCTAAGAAATTATGTTTAAACCATCCACAAACAATGTATAGTAAGCAGCGGAAGAATTCCTTTGTCACACATGCAAGTATTTAAGTTCCAAATTTGGGACATGTAAACTCATAAGAACTGGACGTTATATATGTATGCAAGTGGAAACCTTGTGTTAAGCAAGTAAATGCATCAGAATCTTGTGACATGTAAGAACTGAAGAGGATAAATATGATAACTCTAGCAAATTGATAATGGAAACCAATAATGTCAACCACATCAAAGAAGACTCTTGTCATCACCTTTACTATCACAGGTTAAATGCATTCATGCTCACTTCCAGTTGCCAAACAAGAGTTGAAGTATGAATTCATCAAAATAACATGTTCACAGTTATTGAATCATCTTAAACAGTAAACTGATAAAAAATGAAATGATAGAAGCTATGATGCATGAGAAAAAATATCTGTACACCAACAACACAATTGTAAAAAAAAAAAGCCTAAACAGAGCAGTTCATAACTTAGACATTATCTAGACAATATGACATAATCAAATTGAACTAGGCTTCGTCCAATGCAAGACACAGTTAGTTTTGGAGAAATAATAACAAATAATTTAAGGTGTGGAGGCATAATTCTCTCTAACTATGCAATTTGTTTTCAAAAGACAACATTAAAATTAGAATATTATTTAACACAACTAAAATATGACACAATTAAAATTACCTCCAATGTCAGACCAACCCACATGAAGTATGCAGAGAAGTAATTGATATAACAAAAGTTTAAGAACAGTAATAGTAGCATGCAATAAGCTCAGAAAGTTTCAATTGTTAGAACCAAATACTTCGATAAAAGGTTTGTGGTGAACTAAAAGGAATAATCAAAGTAGAAGGTAAGATCAAGGAGTTCAAACCTGCACGTCAAAGTGTGGCAGACGATCGACACAGAGAGATTCGAAAGAGAACGAAAGTGTTCTGTCGAGAGCAGGGGGAGGCGAATCAGATGTATATGAGAAGGCTAAGCGGCTTCGTGCAGAGGAGGGCCAGCGACTTCGGTGCGGACGAGAGGCGAACGGGGCTTCGATCAAGACAGGAGAGGGCGAGCGGGCAGGAAGCCGACGAGGGTGAACGGGAGAGAGGAGCTGTCAAGTGCAAGTGGGATCTCTCGAGAGCAGGATTGCGAGCGAAGAAGCAGGCGCGAGGAGGAGGGCCAGCCGGAGAGAGGAGCTATCGAGCGTAGAGGGAGAGCGGGATCGAGCGATTTCGGTGCGGGAGAAGGAACGGTGAGCGAGATTTATCGTCAGCAAGAGAGAGGCGAGCTAAGCTTCGGTACAAGGAGTATGCGAACTTCGGTGCAGGGAATAGGCGAGCGACTTTGATGCGGGAGAACGGGAGAACGGGAGAGATGAAGTTGGCGGATGGGTTCGATGCAGAAGAGGGGTTCAGTGAGGGGAAGAGGAGACGAGGCAGGCGAGTCTCGAGCGGGGGTCATCGGTGCGAGAAGGAGGAGATCGCGCGAGGGGGAGGCGAGGCAGGTGAAGGTCTTGGTGTAGAGAGAGAGCTCGGAATCTCGTTCTGAGGAAGGGGGAGGCTAAATGCTTTCAGTGAGATCTTGTATTTGGGGAATTGCAAAGGAAGGTTACGGGATATTGGCGCGGAATTAATGAATTTCCAATGGGGGAGGAGTCGGCATATAAGAGCTCCTAATTAAATTTCATTAAGGCTGATTAAATAATTCATTTGAAATTTGAAATTTGAAATCTGAAATCGTTTAGCCTGAGTCCAGCCTGAATCGAACCTGTCGAACCCGGGTTGAGCCCGGGCCCACGTACCGCTAATAAAAAAGTGCATTGATATCCCTGCTAGTCGCTCGCGCGCGAAATCAAAATGATATGGGTGTCTTTCCTAGCCAAAGTTGACGTTTTAGATACGTTGGTGCAGTCTGTTTCGTCATTCGTCGGGGTCATCCGGACAAACTCACCGGTGGGCAAGTCAAATCAAGTCAAAGTCGTGTGTGGTGCAGAGAGTGCGTGAATTACGGCGTTCGCGAGTATTCGAGTCACAAATGGGTTCACCTAAGGCTGTTTAATCCTATAGGAACTCATTTTCAGGTCCTCTACATGTTGGTCCCTAGCCCTTGCAACTACGAGTAGAGTGTTTGGCACCACTCATGCGAGTTCTTCACAAAAAAATGAGTCAAGAAGTGGATCGAAGTTCTACGGGAGGTGGGCTCCATTACTAGTCCGCTAGGATGGTCAACAAGGAACTCCTAAGGCTAGATTATGGGTTCTAGGAGTAGGAGACTAAGACCTTACTAAAAATGAGGTCAACAATAAGTTCTCACAAAGTGATGAAGAAGCATGGGATGAAGAAATAGAGGAGGTTGTGGTGGTAGAGAAACACACTCACTTAGATGTGGAACACCCACACTTGGATGTGGCGGAAGTTTCACTGAACTCGATGGTGGGGTTAACATCAAATCACACTATAAAATTTTCGGGACAGATCAGAGAGCAGAACTTAGTGGTGTTGGTAGATAGTGGGGCCGCCCACAACTTCATCTTAACTCAAGTAGTGAAACCATTGGGGCTTCAGATAGTTGGCACAAAAAAAATTAGATTCATGATGATGACGAGATAGGAGAAGAAGAGCAGAGAACTTCGAAAAGGGCTGATTTTTACAGTGCATGTTATTTAGGTGTTGGAGGATTTTCTCCCCTTGGTTTAAGGGAGGAGCACTGGAGTAATATTGGGTATGAAATGATTGCAGTCCTTAGGGGAGACTAAGATAAATTGAAAACTCCTGACAAAGGAGTTCCATGTGGGAAGAGGTAGGTTCTTTGCCGTGACCCTAATTTGTGCAAGACCTTGGTGACACTCAAGACAATCGTTTGGGCAATAAAGGATGCAGGGTTGGAATTCTTGATCAAATTGCATAGCATGGAAGATGCACATGATGCAAAGTTGGCAGATATTTCAACACTGATCCAACAGCTCCTACAATAATTTGTAGATGTTTTATTGTTGTCATGCAAATTACCACCTCAGAGAGAACATGACCATACAATAACCAAGAGACTGGGGGTGTCTCCAATCAGTATGCGCCTATACCCCTACCGACAGGGTTTCAAATCAACACTAATAGAGCTAGTTGAGTCTTCTGATAGAAGAGAAGGTGATCAAATTAAGGAGATGGAACATAAGCTTCATGAAGACTTAAAAGACCCATTGACAACACTTTATAACGATCCAAAACCATCCTTGTTGTTCTCAGAGGAAATGATAGAAGTGTCTTAGATGATAATTTTGGTGAATACAATATGTGGTTAGCAACAGAAAATGAGATATTTTTGCACCTTAATTATGGAGAGTGGACGACTACAATGCCAGAACATCATAACATGGATTTGGTTTACAGTGTGAAGCATGTTTTTGAGTATGTTACAGAAAGAACTCATAGGTTTCACTTTGAACATCAGGAGACCTCACTTGTATGAAATGAATTTGGAAGAATTGAAGCAAGTTGATAGGTTCAATATCTAATGCAGTTATTGATGTTGTCCAGGGTAGTCAATCAGTTGAGGTTTGTTCAATAGGAGTTCGTAAGGGTGCTGCAATTGATCGAATCTTGGGAGGAATTGTGCACAACAAGAATGGTTACACCAATATAATATGTTTTATGCATCAGGCACTTCCTGGGAAAGGATGAGAATACGGGTTCGATGCAGTACTTCTCAAACTCTACAGCACAGTAAAATGCATCATCTATTGAAATTGGTGAATGTAACTCAACTCAAAATTAATATATTGTAAATTATTCTTATAAAGCGCTCTGCCATCACCAACATCTCTATATGCCTAACCACAATCTAGAATTAACAGCCATGAATATAAAGCTTACCAGTGACCAGTGTAAAAGAACAAACAACCTGCTAGGAGGCTCCACTGTAAAACTGGCGTAGGATCAGCAATGAATCCTGTAGCAGTAGCACTTTCATCATCTACTTCTGCGGCCCTCTTCAACCTTGTTATACACCAAGCTGCCATATGACAACACTACTCAGCAAACAGAATGGAAAACATTTTAAACATAAAACAACATGGAAAGGAAAGTACTCATTTAAAGACCTTTCATAAAATGGTATACTGGAGAGCAAAAAATTTGCAGCCCCTAACTTTCCACTTTCACTTGACCTTATCATGAATTTAGAAAGCTAAATTTACATACAAAGCACACAATTCTAATGCATTTAAATATATCATTCCTAAACTTTCATATCTACACACATAGTACTCAAAAATAGCACTTTTACCACTTTTTAAATGTGAAATACACATCTTCATGCATAGGTTTAAAGCAACAAAGTGCCATGTATGTAAATATGAAAGTTTAGGCGTGAGATATCTAAATACATTAAAATTGTGTGATATGTATATGAATGTCCCTGAAGAAATAATTTCATACCTCCAAGTATGAAGATTAAAGCAACATAAGGACCTTGCCTTCCTAACAAAACTAAAATAGTTGAGCTCCAAGCAGAAAGCATGCCGGTGGCTACAATTGCTAATGCCTCGGTTGGATTTGAAGCCAAAATCATATCTTTCTTATTTCCAGTCAGTGAAAATGCTAATATTACAAAAAGAAGAAGTCCAATGGAATAAATGATGCGGGGTGCAAATATTTTCGCAAAATTCACAAGCTCTGCAGAAGCAGCAATCATGTTGCTTTCCAGGATCCAATGCACTGACATGAGCATGCAGCTTAGAATATTTCCCATGGTAAAAAAAAGTTTTAATATTTTCGAAGTAGATTTTCGAAAAGTAATAATATACAGAAAGATCACCAATATCCACAAAACAACAATTGGTAAGAGTTCCAGCAGACTGATCAATAATGACCACCCCTTCTCGATCCCATTGCTGGCAAAAGAACGAACAATTGAAAAACTAGAACCAAGAGTTTCCTTAGACATTCCTGACTCTATGCCGAATCTGATCAAGATGTTCAGAACTAGAAACAAGTAGTTCTGTAAAGCAAAACCAGAGTTAGAAGTCACAAATATTTGGCAAATAATTTAAAAAGTCAACAAAAAAAAAAAAACTGCATTTTTAAAACCTTCCGAAGTTGAGGCGCCAAAACTTACTTCTGCGGCAACTTCACCAGTATCAAATGATAACCATAGGTTAAGAATGCCACTTGTACCTAAGAGAAAACTAGCCACACGGCCTTCTGCCACTGATAATCACAAAAGTAGCATTCAAGAAAAAGTTGCCGACAAAAGTGTGTTCAAAGAGCTGATGACAGCATATAGGAGCAAAAATACAAAATAGTCCCCTCGATTTCCAACAAATGACCAATTTAGTCTTTAAGTTTTAAAGTGCTTCGTATTAGTCCCAGACTATTGCAAATTGATCCAAATTAATCCCTAGGTTTATTTTTATAATCAAAGTTACCGCCAACAATTAAAGAATTTTAATCGAAATTTTATTTTTATTGGTACTCTGTTTTCACTTGTAATAAATTATTAAAATTTATTTAAGTTAATTTTCCATTAATTTAATTGATTATGAACTAATAACTAATTAGTATGTTATCATATTAATTATAATTAGATAAATGTAAATGTCACTATTTAATAAATAATTGATAAATTACATATTAAAATGTAATTAATTTAATAAATCTATAATAATTATTAATTATTTTAACAAATATTAATCAATTATTATTTAATAAAGATTAAATTATTGTTTAATATAATTAGTTCAATAAATATTAATTAACTTTCAGCATAATTATAGATAAAAAAATAAATTAAAATCAGTCCGGCTTAATAATTATATCACTAATATTCAATATTAAACTCATACTTCAACTAAAAGATTTATCATCATTCATAAATTTAAAGAATTTAGTACATATGGAATAAGAGTAATAATAAAAATAAATTTCATTTAAAATTCTTATTCCTAAAATACTCTTAAAATTAAGGGTTGGTTTTAACTTTAGCAATAAAATTTAGCATATGCCTTAATTTGGATCAATTTGTAATAGTCTGGGCCAAATGTGAAGCATTTTAAAAATTCGAGACTAAATTAGTCACTTGTTGATAGTCGAGGGACTATTTTGGGCTTTTGCTCCTGTAGATACTGAAGGGAACCAACTTACATATATAACTGTTAGAAAGGAAACTGACCGCACGTATTGCCACAAAAGCTATAACAGTTATTAACGTGAAAGAGACGGTAGAACTGCCTGGAAATGGATAATATGATTTGGATATGGCATTGACCCTTCCGATGAAAAAAAGATGAATAAAAATGGATGTTAGCATCATGGAAAGACCAAAACCCATCAGCGTCAAATTGAATTCAGTCCATGCAGAGCGTGCAAGCTCTGCAACAGCTTCCAAAAATCTCGAATATGCATCAATTTGTCTTTGAAGAACGGATGCAGCACCATCCTTTATGCTGATATGGGTTCCATTTTCAAAGGAGAATGCCAACTTCATAATATCTAACCAGCTCCCTTGAGCTTGACTATATAAAGAATTTATATAACGCAGATCTTCTGCAGGAAGTCCAATGACAGATGTTATGGAATATAAATCTATATATCTTTTCACCTGCTCAAAAAAAATGACTTTTTAGCATACCAACGAACAAAATACATTCATGTGGTAGCTTATAATATTCTCAACAAGGATTCTCACCAATGAAGATAGAGCAAACAATACCATCATAATATTACAAAAGAGGATAGAGATAACAAAAGAAGGGAAACTACTCTTTTAGAGCATGACCATAAACAATATAATATAGCTGGGATTGTGAAAATTGGGAGAAAGTAAACAAAGTTGTTCCACATGAAGATAAGTTAAAGTTATTGCTTAGCCAGGCCCTCCTTAAGAAAATTAAAACCAATATAAAAATATAAAACTCCCAAACAAGTTAAAAGGAAAATAATAAATCTCCTATAAAGTTATATTGTTTGTTGTTGTCGGTCAACTTTTTGATTTCGAAAAGTATTTTTATAGTTTTGAAAAATAGATGATTTAATTTAACCTAAAAGGTATATAATTTTATAAAAATAGTGTATTTTAATTTTGAAAAAAATGAGACCGGCTGGATCTCATTTGCCCAATAATTTGTATAATCGTGTCCGGTACCACAAATGATACACCTTCTCGAAAGATAAGCGTACCCCGCGACGGTGAACCCAATCGTACAATCTACGAGATTTGTGACATTCATTTGGTCTGCGAACATTTTATATGTAACCGACAAATTCCCCTATTAAATACAAAGATTAAATAGGGTTTATTTTAAATGGGTTTCAAGTTCCCTATAGAGGCAAACCCCTATAGTTAATTACATCCCAAGTGACGGGAGTCACTTGAAAAAACTCTCGATAATGATCAGTGGTTCTAGTCTTCAAGAATTCAAGGTTCAGATTTTCAAGGTAGGACGTGAAAAAACAAGTGAGAGTGGCTCAAGTGAGAACAATCCTTTCAGGAGTCCAAAGGAGGTAAAAAGTAAGGGATGTCACAGATTCTGAGGGGAATCCTCAATGACCTCCCAAACTATCATACTGTGTGGCTGTGTTTTAGAGAGGATTTTATTTGAATGTTAAATCCCGTCAATTTTATTAGTTGGGACTTACACTTGCATAATAACTGATTATGTAAATAGCCCGCACAGATAAGAGGTTTTACGTCATTCTAGATGACAACCTCGTAACCTAAGGCGAGTTAGGACTTACGTTGCATAACATGGTTGTGCAGAGGGCCTAAAAGAGGGTGAGATTTTACATCGCTCTAAGCGAGCTACCTCAAAATCCTATAGGTTCTTTAAACTAGGAAAGTTTAGTTGGTGTAGACTCATTTTGCTGTTGAAGAAGGGCAAACACCTTCACCTGTAGTTCGCTCCAAACTCCTTGTCGTGCTGCCGACGAAGTTGCTCCGAGTTCTTCGTCGCAGTAACAATCCTAAAGTCTAAAGCTCAAACAGTTTTATCATGTGTGTTTCAATGTCTCAGTGTCTCAGTTTGGTTGTCATGTTGTCATTAGGGGGGTTCAAGTTGATTAGAGCGACACCGGTTAGGATCTCACGGTTCCCTCGTTCCGGTATCAATATTTTCTTTTAAACTTACTTAGTTTAAACGAGTTGTGAAACACATTTAAACTGGAGAGATCTCGTTAGCAACCGTGGGTTACCTCCTCCGAGGGACTCCCGTAGGTTCGAAAAAAACGTGTTATGTTTTGGTTTTTTTTTGTTTTGAAAATGTTGTTTAATTTGAAAAATCGTTTTTTTTTGAAAGGGAGATTGTATTTAGAAGTGAGATTGTATTTTGAAAGTGAGATTGTATTTAGTACCTGCATAATGTGTTAAAGCAAGAGTAATTGCAATAAAGAAACAACAAATAAAATGTACTTGCGTACGTGGTGTATACGTTGCTGCTATTTTTGTTGCATGTTTAAATCACAAAACACAATATAATTTGCAGGGAATTTAAATAAAATGCAGAGAAAAGAAGAAAACAGTAAATAATTGAACAAGTTGTAGCAATGACAGAACTCCAAACAAGTGATCCTAAAGTTTCATACAACTTCTTACTGCAACTGGCGAGCTAGTACGGTGATCATACGACCTCCTACGGCTCCGGGAAGCAACTAGCAAGTGTGTACGGTGATCCTACGACTCCGGACAACAGCTAGGAATTTCGAATAATACCTGTATGGGTTCCTATGAACCCAAACAGCAATGGGCAGGACCTATGCGGCTTCCTACGAATCTGAACAGAGGTGGGCCCGGAGGTGGGCGGCAACTAGATGCCTTCCAAACGATGGTGGACAGCTACTAGGTGGCTTCTTACGGACCCAAACGGTGGTGGATAGCTATTAGGTGACTTCCTGCGACACTGGGTAGCAAATAGAAGCATTGGACAACAGTTCTACAACTTCCTACGGCACTAGGCAGCGACTAAAAACATTGGACAGCACTCTATAGCATTCCTACGACACTGGGCAGCTACTAGAAGTATTGGACAGCGGTCCTACAGCTTCTCGCAGCAAAGAACAACACTTTTACAGTGACTAACGACAGCTATTAATCACCGAACAACACTTTCAAGCCCCCCCAAGCAGTTTTCAAACAACTCAGCGCTACCTACATTTCTTCCAAAACAACATGTAAACCAACCCCAAGAAGATGCATTTAAACATTCCCCAAACAATGTGTAGTATGCAACGAAAGAATTCATTATTCGCAGATGCACGTATTCGAGTTTTAAGTGTAGAGCGTGTGTGTAAAAAAAAAATTAAAGTTTAGGTGTTAGCATATATGTCCTACTTCATGTTGTTTGAACTGAGATATATATATATATATATGCTGATAAAAAACATGAATAAATTCGTAAGTTACAGCCAGTTAATTACGACAATAAAATATCAGAGAAAATATATGGCCGAAGCAAAGCACATGCATCAGAATTGGAACAAAAACAAGTTTCTGTAATTTGGTAAGCAGAGAAATTTAATTGCATACCGTGAAGTCCAAGAAGAGGAAGATTCAGAAAAGCTGCTCGTGTCGCAGGAGAAAGGAGGAAGAAGCCTACCTTTGCGAATGGGAGGAAGCTAGCAATTAGCTGGATAAAAAAATGTGGGTTGGCCAGCTACCGGTGGAAGATGTCGTCGAGGAAGATCGTGTGTTGAGAGGTAGAGAACTCGCAAGGATTTCAGATGCAGAGATGCGAGCGGGATCTGCCGCGAGTGTCGCGAGGGAGTGACGCGCGATTGGGGCAGATAGTCGAGCGGGGAAGAGTCTCGAGCGGGCGAGCAGAAGGATGAGGGGTTTCTGTCGCAGAGAAGGGGTTCTATGAAGAGGAGAGCAAGAGCTTTGGCTTGGGGTGCGATCGAATCGCAGAAGAGGAGCGAGCGAGCGGAGGAGGGCGTTCGGTCTTCTGGTCGTGAGGGAGAGGCGCGACAGGAGCGGGGGAGACGAACATGATTGTTCGGTCGAGCGAGGAAAAGACGAGCAGGTGAGGGGGCTCGGTGCGGAGGAAGGAGGGAGTTTGGTCGAGCGAAGAAAAGCGAGGAAAAGACGAGCGGGTGAGGGGCTCGGTGCGGAGGAAGATGAACAGGAGTTTCGGAGAGGTAGAGGAGGGAGGTCGATTGAGCACGAGTCTCCGTCGCAAAGAGGAGAAGCGAACGGGAGCTTCGATCTGGAGTTGCGATCGAGTAACAAAGGAGAAGCGAGATCGAAAGGAGCAGGTGTCGAGCAGGGTCAAGCGGCTCTTCTGTCGCGCGCGAGAGGGAGGAGCAGGCAAGCGGGGTCGAACGGTTGCTCTGTCGCGGACGAGAAGGAGGAGCAGGCGAGCGGGGTCCAGCGGAGCAAGTGTCGAACGAGGTTTCTGTCGAGCGGGGTAAGTCTTCAGTTGAGTGCGAGCAGGGAGGCGAGGGTCTCTGTCGAGCGAGATCGAGCAGAAGTAGGAGCAGGCGTTCGGGAAAGGCAGAGGAGGAATATTAGCAGAGGAAGAAGACCATCCTTTAAAATTGGAGCGGGAGCAGTTACTCTGTAAGCCATTGGTGGGGAAATAAATGATTTCCAAATGTTCATTAAATGAAAAACATTAAGAGCTGAATTAATTTTAATTAAGATAGAATTTAAATAATCCATTTGAATTTTGAAATTTTAATTTCAAATTCAGGTGAGCGGGTGCCTAGCCCGTGTTCAGCCTGAGTCCAGCCTGAATCGAACCCGAGTCGAACATGAGCTGAGCCCGGGCCCGCGCACTGTTAAAAAAATGTATCGATATCCGTGCTAGACGCTCGTGCGCGAAACTATAACGATATGAGTGTCCTTCCTAGCTAAAGTCGACGTTCCGGATATGTCGGCGTGGTCCGTTTCGTCATCCGGGGTCGTACGGACGAATCATTCGGACGAGTTTGCCAACGGGCGAGTCAATTTAAGCCAAAATTGTGCGGGGTGCGATGCGTGCGCAAAAAATGCAGCGTCATCGAGCGTTCGGGGCGCCATTCTAGGGGCTGCTCCTATTAATGTAGGAACTCAACTCGAGCTTTATGTGTCGATCCTAATCAACTCAATGGAATGCCGAAGATTTGGGACCGCCCATGCGAAACTCGGAGTGACGAGATGACCTGAATTTTCTAAATGGTGTGGGTTCCGTACTAGTCCTCTAAGAGAGTAGAACAGGGGAAGCCTAAAGCTAGACCCTAGGCTCTAAGGAGAGACAAAAAAAGACCTCATCCAGAAATGAGATCAACAATTGCTTACAAAGAATAGCATGCATCCGGCTTAGGTCGCTCACCATTTTCTTTAATCATTTCATTAGGGCCGCAGCACCTAATGTGAATAAAATGAGAAGGCAGACACATTTTACTTGAAATGTACTTGGCAGTAGATTTCATAAATGCAATAGCCTCGCATAAATAAGAACTTATCTGTAGATTTCACAGATGCAACAACCTCGAATAAATTCTCCTTTTTATTGTGGAGCCATTTGGCAAATTGAAAAAGGGATGCCAAGTAAAAAGAGTATAGTGCTTTTTTAAATATAGCATATTTGAAATGTGTGAGTTGCGTGGTAGGGAGTAAAGCAAATGTAAAGGATAATATTTTTTCATTTAGTTTGAAATTGACTGAATTCAATGGAAAGCACAGCAAAGAAGGTAATGGACGCTGACTACTGGCACTAGCAGCTGCAGCGGCGGTGATGGATGGTGTCAACAGGCTGCGGGCTGAAAAGGCCAGCGGCAGCGATAGCTAGTACGCTGTCTGAAAATTGACCAAATTAGACTAGTTGTGCATTCACTAAAATTGAATGAGTTTCAAATGCTTCAAAATTTTACACCACATTTCTTTTACAGTCAAACAAATGTCAACTTTTTCAAATCTCTGTAGAGGGACTGTGTTGGCCTCATTTTTAGTGAGGTCATAGTTTCCTACCCCCAGAACCCAAATCTAGTCTTAGGACTCCTTTGTTGACCATCTTAACAGACTAGTAATGGAGCTCACCTCCCGTAGAACTTCAAACCAATTCTTGACTCATTTATGTGAAAAACTCGCATGAGTGGTTCCAAACACTCAACTCCTAGTTGCAAGGGCTAAGGACCAACACGTAGAGGGCCCGAAAATAAGTTCCTACAGGATCAGATGACCTTACGTGAACCGTCTGTGACTCAACAACGCACTCGCTACACCACGTACGAAGTTGACGCATTTTTGGCCCGACCATCGGCAAACTTGTCTGGACAATCCCAGATGACGAAACGGACTGTGCCGATGCGTCCAAAACGTCAATTTTAACCAGGAAGGACACTTATTTTGCTAGGGTTACACGCGCGCACAAATGACACGAAAATCGATGTACATTTTTTTAGCGGGATGCGGGCCCGGGCTCAACCCAAGTTCGACTCAGGCTCGATTTGGGTTAATCACCATCTCACAGAATTTCAAATTTTGAATTTTGAAATTCAAAGGGAGCATTTAAAACTCATATTAATTGAAAATAATATGTTTTTATTCTTTTCCAATTGAGTCGGCATCGAAGAAGGAAAGTATTCAATTCCCCGCCAAAGCTTTCACGTAACGGCTCCCTTGAATCTTCGGCTATAGTAATTGGCCTCGACAGAAGGATTCTTTCGATCACCCCCCTGCTCGCTCCCGCTTTCTCTGGATTTCGATCTCCCTCACGCCTAAAACTTCTTCTGCGCTGAAGAAAACCCCTCACGCCTACTCGCCGCTTCCCGCACCAAAGGCCTTCGCCTCCTTTCTTCCTCGCGCGATCGAACAATCGCCCGATTCCACCATCCTCCGCTCGCTCCCGCTCCAGTTCACTTTCTCTCGCGTGCGATCGAAGCTCCTGATCACCTTCTCGCGCGACCGAAGCCTTCTTCCTCGCGTCTTCTCTCTGCGTCGAAGAACCCCTCTCTCCCGTTCGACTCCTCCTTCCTCCTCACTGCATCTGACGCCTCCTTCCCCCAGACAATTCGAAGAACCCCTCTCTCCCGGTTCACCTCTTCCTCATTTCTCAAAGCCCGAGGTCATCGTCTTCCCAGAAGCTTCTTCATGTTCAAAGCGTACCAAAAATAATTTTGGAGGCATCAGATACTTTAATTTTGAAAGGCTTACCTTTGGACCCATTCAGGTATTCTGAATATGCATATTCATTTCACATTTCCCTCATCTCCAGTGACTGTTTATTCTAATTAAATTGCTCGGACGGCATGAACTAAAGTTGCATGTGGTTTTCATTTTATTTTCTAAATGGAAATTGATAGGTTATATATTGCACAAGTCTTTGAACTATAAGACAAATTGCCTATTTGATCTGATTTCCAACTTTTGTGTAAACACTTAATGAAATCAGCTAAATCCTTGGTATTTCAAATCATTTTTGTAGACACATTTTGATTGGCAATCCTTAATATGCAAATCCTTTCTATTGCCATTTTCTTTATTTTGAATATGTATTGTTATGAGCAATTACGGTTAAATTTACTTTGCTTCATCTGTTGATCAAAAATTCCATTACTAGGAGGATATTCAAATCACTTAGAATGGTCTTATACCTGCATAAACACATCATGCCCTAAGAAGCATTAGAAGAAACAATTCCTCCCAATTTTCTTTACTTGACGAACGTAATTTGTCATTTATGAGTATTGATTCCTTATGTTCAAGCATCACAGGTTAAATATTGATATCGTGGATTATAAAATAACTTTTCCTTGATTCACCTGTAGCTAATTTTGAGGGCATTTACATACATAGTACACAATTTTGTTGTATTTATACATCTCACCTAAGCTTTCATGGTTACATAGCACTCAAATCTTTAATTTCATATCGAAAATAGCTTTATTTCTTCTTTGTCAAAAGTGAAATCCACTTTCTCATGCATAGATTCCTGACACCAAACCATTATAATTATAAATACAAGGTTTAGGTGTAAAATATGCGAGTACATCTGAATTGAGTGAAATGCATGTAACTGTCCCAATATTAGTGGGTGTGCGGGTTCAAATTTCTGATTCAATACTATGACAAGTCTTTTTTTTTTTATAGCACGGTATGCATGTGATTATTTTCTTGCCTTTAAAAGTCTTGTTTATTGTTAATTAAATGTTGTTGGGGGTCATTGAGAGCTATAGGTTGCTTAAAATTAATGTTTGGGTGCTGTAAGGAACTTGGAATCAATGTTTGTGAGCTGAAATTGGGGTTTGGGCTGCTGTAGGCAGCTTACAAGTGCTGCAAATTACTGTTTGAAGGTGTTAAAAATGCTGTGAGAGTTTGTGGATAGTTGTGAGAATTGTTTGGAGAGCTGTGAGAAATATTTAGGTGTTGTCAAGTGCTGTAAATTTCTATTTGGAGGTGTTAAAAATGTTGTGATAGCTTTTAGAGTGCTATGAGATCTTTTGGAGAGCTGTGAGAATTGTTGAGATGCTGAAATTGTGGTTTGGGCTGTTGTGGGTAGCTTACAAGTGTTGTAAATTACTATTTGGAGGTGTTAAAAATGTTGTGAGAGCTTTTAGAATGCTACGAGATCTTTTGGAGAGCTGTGAGAATTTCTTGGGTGCTGAAATTGTGGTTTGGGCTGTTGTAGGTAGCTTACAAATGTTGTAAATTACTATTTGGAGGTGTTAAAAATGTTGTGAGAGCTCTTAGAGTGCTATGAGATATTTTGGAAAGTTGTGAGAGTTGTTTGGAAGCTGAAATTGTGGTTTGGGCTGCTGTAGGTAGCTTATAAGTGATGTAAATTACTGTTTCGAGGTATTAAAAATGTTGTGAGAGCTTTTAAGGTGTTGTGAGAGCTATTTGGTATTATTTGGAACATAGTTAAATGTTGTTTGGGGCATTTTGTGGGCTAATTTTGGCATGATTTTAACACCATTTGGGCACCATTTTGGCACTGTTTCAAGGCTGGTTTTGAGAGTTTTGCCTACTGTTTTGGGGTTGATTTTGATAGCTCTATATTTACTGTTTTGGGGCTGGATTTTGAGAGCTTTGTCTATCGTTTTAGGGCCGGATTTTGAGAGTTTTATTTACTGTTTTGGGTTTCACTTGATTATCTTTGGGTTTCACTTGATTAGTTTTGGGTTTCACTTGATTATCATTTAAACGTTTTTTTTTAGGTCGATTCACTTATTGTTTTCCCCTTTCGGCTTTACTAGATTTGGAAGTGGGTCAACCTCCTTCTTTTTCGTTTTATTTATTTTTAAATGGTTAAGTCAAAAAATGGGAATTTCTGATTTAATTACTTGGAAGACACTTAGAAATATTTGAGGATAAGTTGAAAAACACTTAATTGGGGGTAAAACACTTTAAATCACTTTAGGCACAAGTTAAAGTCTAGGCTTTCTAGATTTTAGGAGCACGCCCTAGGTGAAAATCCATCTACCTAATTCTCAGTGTAGGTCTCCTAGATTTTAAGAGCACACCCTAGGTGAAAGTCCATCCACCTATCTAGGCTTTCTAGATTTTAGGAGCACGCCCTAGGTGAAAATCCATCTACCTAATTCTCAGTGTAGGTCTCCTAGATTTTAAGAGCACACCCTAGGTGAAAGTCCATCCACCTATTTCTCAGTGTAGGTCTCCTAGATTTTAGGAGCACACCCTAGGTGAGAACTCATCTGCCCTCGGTAGATTGTCGGGTTGGTAACTCTTGTTCAAGATCGGGAAGCACACAGTCCAGCTCTAAACCCCCACTTTTACCAATGTCTTACACCCAGTCCTGATCTTTATGTGGCTAATAGTTTCTTTTGCTTATGATTTCTACAACTCGTTTTTTCTAACTTTCATGCTGAGTTTTCTAGCCTTATTTATTTTTCTTACAAGTTTATTTAAATCTGTTGCAAATCATATTATACTCGCAATATTAATCACGCAACAGTAGCAGATGTCATGTACGTTTTTACAATTTTATTTACAGCATTTTACTTTATTGCATTTTACTTTTCAAAGTTCCTTTTATTTACTTGTAATTTACTTATTCTGCATGAAAAACCAAAATCAAAATAAAACAAAACCAAACATGGACACCAAAACTATAAAACATAAATCACCAAACTCAAACACTTAAACCCTGGAGCTATCGCGACGGCAAAACGTTCAGAGCTAAATTTGCGGGCAGCATGACGAGGAACTCAGACCGAGAAGCAAGAGGATCTTATTCAGCAATCTTTCCTAGTCTAAATAACAATTCATAGGACTTCGAAGTAGTTCCCCCAGCGCGACGTAAATCCTCACACCCTCTTTAGGTTCCTGTACAACCATGTTGTGCAGCGTAAGTCCTAACTCGCCTTAGGTTCTGAGGTTGTCGTGTGGTACGGCGTAAATCCTCTTATCTGTGGTGGTTATTTGCATAATCAGATATTATGCAAATGTAAGTCTCAAACAATAAAATTGGCAGGATTAAATACATAAATAACATATTCTCCAAAACACATACACACAGTAGGATAGTCTGGGAAGTCACTGAGGTTTCTCCTCAGGATCTGTGACATCCCCTACCTGTTCCTTCCTTTGGACTCCTAAAATAACTAGTCCTATTTGAGTCACTCCCACTTATTTTTCCACATCCTATCGTGAAAACCTAAACTTTGAAATCTTGAAGACTAATAACTCTGATCATTATCAAGAGTTTTCTCAAGTGACCCTAATCGTTTAGGAAGTAATTAACTATATGAGTTTGCATCTATAGGGAACTTGGAACTCAGGTAAAATAAACCCTATTTAATATTTATATTAAATAGGAAAACTTATCGGTCACACATAAAAAGGTTCGCAGGTTAAACGGATGTCACAAATCTCTTAGTCTACAGGATTGGATCTACCGCCGAGAAATACACTCACCTTTCGGAAATGTGTAGTATTCACGGTATCGAGCACGATTATGCAAATTATTGGATGAATGAGATCCATTTGGTCTCATTTTTTCAAAAATTAAAATACGATACTTTCAAAACCAAAAATATATACCTCTTATATTTAAATTAAATTTTAAAAATTATTTTCAAAATTTTCAAAATCAAAAAGTTAACCGACAAATTCTGATAACTCCGCTGAAGACTAGTTCCTCTTTCCATTTTGATCAAGAGGTTTTGTCTTCATACATCGGTAGTGTGTCCATACCCATCGTGGGTCGGACTGTTGTTCTTCCGTTGACATACTGTGCTCATTTCTTTCTTGAGCTAGTATAGTAAACTCTTCTTGAATTTCAGGATCATCTGCTTAACCATCCTTAGGCAGAGGGGTTCAGGAATCCCTACGGTTTAGTGGGGTGGACCCCCAATAAGTGTGGTAGGTTAGAGTCAGAGCGCGTCTGATGAGGAGTGGGTCCTTTTCCAATTCTAAATCGGGTTCTATACATCGTGATCGCTTCACTTCTCTTTCGAGTTCGGCTTGTTCTTTTTGCAAGTCACCTCAAATTTTAACTTTGAAGCTTTCTCAATAATATTAAAATTTCACAACCTAATGCCCAAAACAAACATTCACAGTTAAAGAATCAGACAAAATTTTGAACAAAAGACACAACATGACAACCACAAAAATGACTTTAAGTCAAAATCACTTGGATAGGTTTCGAAAGAAAAGCTCAGTTCATAAGAAAATTTTGTCAATTTTTGTGCTTTCCTCCAAGTTATTTCACCCGGAAATAGAGCACAGTACTCTGACATTCAACAATTTTTCAACTGACAGAAAAGATGTCGTCCCTAATGTTGCCCTTCTCGTGCAACTTGCCTACCAGCAGGGACGCCCGTCATATGGGATCCAAGATTAAGTTTGGGTCTGAATTTGACCAGTTTGAAGTAGTACTCGGTAAGGCCCCGTTCGTCATAATGAAAGTCGTTGACCCGGATGTCCAGGAGCCGTCCACTAAATTCAACTTGAATTGTGGTCAAGACTTCCCTTCCCTCAAAAGGACAAAGTTCACTTCTGCTCTCATTAAGCCAGCTGCCCCTGTTACTGCCAAAGCTGCCCCCGTTTCTGCAAAGACTTTCACTATCACTCCCGCTGGGATTACTATGGCTGCACCCGCTCCTGCTCCCCCACCAGTGTCTAAAGGAAAGGGAATTTTGTACGAAGAGAATCCGGTTCTTGTCATTGTCCCACCGCCATCTATGTTTGAAATTGGTTCTAGTTCGAAGTCCGATCAACTTACCAAAACTCAACGGAGGAACCGCAACAGTAAGGTTCTGAAGGCTAAAAGAGCAGAAGCTTTGAAAATTGTTCCGTCCAAAGAAATTCCTCAGCAGGAGGAAGTTGGGTTGTCTAAGACTAAACATTTTCTTGGAAGAAGCAGGTTTCACCCATTGTCTACTGCTTTGGTGTTCCCCGCAGAGTCATTTCAGATAACGTATAGCGTTCAAGAGTACTAAAATCAACAGTTTTGTCAAGCGACATAGAATAGATTGAAGATATTCCACAACCTACTACTCGAAAGCGAACGAACTAGTGGAGGCCTTCAATAAGACTCTCATGCAAATCCTAAAGAAGACGTTAGATGACAATAAGAGAGGATGGCACGAGCAGTTACTTGAGGCATTATAGGCGTACAAAACGACGTTTAGAACCCCGACTCATTCTACACTCTACGCCCTGGTGTATGGGTCTGAGGCTGTGCTTCCTCTGGAAGTGCAATTACCCTCTCTCAGGCTCGGCATAGCCAACAAAATCACGACAGAAGAAAATGTAAGGCTCCGACTTGAAGAACTAGAAAGCCTCGAAGGGAAGCGACTCGCAGCACAGCAAAACCTCGAGTTATACCAAGTAAAAATGATACAAGCCCACGACAAGCTGGTCCGCCCAAGAACGTTCAAAGTCGGCGAATCAGTAACCTATTCTTGCACACCGCAAGATAGGAGGAAAATTTGAACTGACTTGGGAGGGGACCGTTCGTGGTCGAAAAAGTCTACTCCGGAGGATCCTATCAGCTGATAGATTGTCAGGGTGAAAGGCCCATGTTATCAATAAATGGACGATATTTGAAAAAGTACTACGCATTGTGACGTTTCGAGGGACTTAGTTGCGAGTCTTGAAATATGCCGATGTGACAATTGTCTATAACTTGCTCCAATAAATAAAAAAAAGGAAATGTAATGGAAATGATAAAATGATTTCTTCTGAAAAAAATCACATTCTCTTCGCATTGAAATCTGAAACTCCATGAAATGAATTGGCATCTACATGCTTGAAATGAAATGTGAACAAGATTTTGAAAGCAATAATTAATATTAAATAAGTGTTGTTCCTATTCGGTTTGAATTTTAGCACGCTGACTTTTCTCCTGTCTTTTGCAGGAAAATGTCAGACGGAAGACTGATTTTCTCCTTTAGAAAAGGCATCAAACTCGCACTCGACGAGGAAAAGGTGGCAGTGGGCGACACCATAGACTTTGACCTGGACTTTGAATGGGTGAAGATGGAGTACGAGGGGCATCTGCCGAAGGACGTCAATTTAGAAGAAACAAAAGGTTTGAATACAGTACTCAACTTCAAAAGCAAAGAAAACACTACAGTAACAAATAAAAGGAAATTTGGGAATGACGAAGAAGAAATCTTGGGAGTCGACAGCCCAACAATGAAGACCATACAGATGCAGTCCTTGGTCATGACAACAGAGGGAAATCTCATCAGTGCTTCGTTACAGGGGGTCCCAACAGGCACATCCAGAAAGATACCACTTTCATGCACGCAACGACGCAACATTGGGCGTCGCAAGCTCTTGATGCAGGACCGCTTGAAGAAAAGGATAGCCGAAGAAGCAACTTTAGCAAGCGTCCCGGTGGCACAAAAGGAAGAACAAGTACATGACTAGCCAATAGGGGATGTCATTCCTCAGCCTCCAATAAAGCGGACAAAAGTCGAGCTAGTGATAGAGCCTGCTTTGCCAGAACACGTACCAGCCAAGCCCCACGAGAATCGCGTCACGATTCCGGTAATGCAAAGCCAAGAAGATTAGCAAAAGATCAAGCCTTACACTCCACGACTTACTAAACTAAGGCGACTACAGATAATCTCAGTAGAGGAGCTGGAGAACTTTCAAAGGATTCGAAAGCAAAATTTTGACTAGCCAATAGGGGATGTCATTCCTCAGCCTCCAATAAAGCGGACAAAAGTCGAGCTAGTGATAGAGCCTGCTTTGCCAGAACACGTACCAGCCAAGCCCCACGAGAATCGCGTCACGATTCCGGTAATGCAAAGCCAAGAAGATTAGCAAAAGATCAAGCCTTACACTCCACGACTTACTAAACTAAGGCGACTACAGATAATCTCAGTAGAGGAGCTGGAGAACTTTCAAAGGATTCGAAAGCAAAATTTTGAGCACTTTGAAAGAATTCGTGAAAAATGTCAACATTCTGGAAGGACTAGAGCTGCACACGGATGCGTTCTCGAAGGACGAGCAGAAGAGCATAATTGATTGTGTCTTACACCTCGGAGACTTAGGCCGGGCAGGCCGTTTGAGAAAGAAGACGTATTCTGAAGCCCAGAAATGGATGCGAGGTAAGGGACGGATCACTACAACTATACTCGTGACAAGAAAGGAAATTTGTCGGGCATCATAAGACACGATGAGGTGAACCGATGCCCTTGATAATAAAGAAAATAATTATAAAGATGGTCTCTTGGCACATCTTACCAGCGGATTGTGTGTCTAACAGTTGCATTATCAATATTTATGAAGAGGGAGACTGTATCCCACCACATATAGACCACCATGATTTCCTGAGACCGTTCTGCACAGTTTCTTTTCTCAGCAAATGCAACATCATGATGAGAAAAGAGTTGCGGGTCGTTTGCCCGGGTGAATTCCATGGGCCAGTAGAGATTCCTCTTACAGTTGGATTAGTGTTAGTACTTAAAGGAAACGAAGCCGATCTAGCCAAACACTGTGTTCCAGGAGTGCCACGGAGGAGAGTATCCATCACTTTCAGAAAGATGGATGACAGCAAAACACCATTTGGATACCGTCCTAACCAGGATCTAGAGGGGTTATAGCCTTTGGAATTGTGAGACAGCACACCTTTAAGTGTGTACAAGGAGACTTATGTCTCGGAGTATGCCTTGAGAGGAGGGTTAGTCTCTACACAATTTCAGATGGTTTATACAAACACTTGACATGAGGAAGCACAGATAACTTACAAACAATGACCGCATTATAAAGACAGATGTCACTCATATGTATTACTTGATGTTTATCAACATAGCACATTCAGATTATGTTTTGATGTACCTGATTCTAGAATATCAATAAAGTTTATTTTTTCCACATTGTTCGATTGGTTTAGTGTCGTTAAGCTGAATCCTCAATTCAGTTCTGCAAATACTAACGAACCAGGAACGATAAAAAAAAAATGACTTGCACTAAACAAGTTGCAAAAATAATGTCAACCACAGCGTAAAACTAAACAAGTTTTAAAATCTAAAAGTGAAATAACAACAAAATTCAACAAACGAAACAATAATCTAATTCCATGTGACTTTGAACTTGTCCCCTAAGTAGCTCAAATCAAACGACCGCCAAAGTCGAAACAATCGAAATCAACCAATTCAAATTCAAATCTCGACCCAGCTAGGTTGAGCCCTCTCAGTCTATCTCCATCGTCGTTTTTGCCTCGGGCCAAAGTCTCCTTCCACGAGAACACTGGGTCCTCCATTTCAAGTGAAAGAGGTTAGCTAGTTTTACTTGCATAAAACTGCACTCTTTTCGGTTCTTCGTCTCCTTTGACTTAAATCTCTTGTTGGTGGTCCCTAAATTTCGACGTAAAGCCCTTGTTTGTGGTCCCTGTATTCTGACGTAAACCCCTTTTTGATGGTCCTTAAATTTTGACATAAACCACTTGTTGGTGGTCTCCAAATTTCGACGTAAACCCCTTGTTGGTCTCCAAATTTTGACGTAAATCCCTTGTTGGTGGTCCTTAAATTTTGACGTAAACCCCTTGTTCGTGGTTTCCAAAAATTTTGACGTAAAACCTTGTTGGTGGTCTCCAAATTTTGACGTAAAACCCTTGTTGGTGGTCCCTGTATTCTGGCATAAATCCTTTGTTGGTGGTCCCTAAATTTTAACGTAAAGCCCTTGTTGGTGGTCTCTGTATTTTGACGTAAACCCCTTATTGGTGGTCCTTAAATTGTGACGTAAATCCCTTGTTGGTGGTCCCCAAATTTCAACGTAAACCCCTTGTTGGTGGTCTCCAAATTTTGACGTAAATCCCTTGTTTATGGTCCTTAAATTTTGACGTAAATCCCTTGTTAGTGATCCTTAAATTTTGACGTAAACCCCTTGTTAGTGGTCTCCAAATTTTGACGTAAACCCTTGTTGGTGGTCTCCAAATCTCGACGTAAACCCCTTGTTGGTGGTCCCTAAATTTTGGCATAAATCCTTTGTTGGTGGTCTCCAAATTTCGACGTAAACCCCTTGTTGGTGGTTTCTAAATTTCGACGTAAATCCCTTGTTGGTGGTCTCCAAATTTCGACGTAAAACTCTTGTTGGTGGTCTCTAAATTTCGACGTATTTCGACGTAAACCCCTTGTTGGTGGTCTCCAAATTTCGACGTAAACACCTTGTTGGTGGTCCCCAAATTTCGACGTAAACCCCTTGTTGGTGGTTTCCACATTATGACGAAAACCCCTTGTTGGTGGTCTCCAAATTTTGACGTAAACCCCTTGTTGGTGGCCCTTTTTTGGCGTAAATGTCTTTGTTGGTGACTCTTTTCTGGCATAAACCCCTTGTTGGTGACCCCTTTTTTTGCATAAACCCCTTTGTTGGTGGCCCTCTTTGATTTTGTTATTATCTCTCATCATTTGCTATAAGCTAAAGGTGAAATTTTTTCTCAATCTTAAACAAAAATTGCAACTATTAAAAGCTAAGTCATTTAGCACTTATCAACTAGCCTTGATCAAAAGTTCATAAAGTCCTCATAACCGGGAGGATAATTAACCATAAAGATTTGTACCTATGAGAAATCTAAAACCAAATCATAAAGTCTTCCCAAAATGAGAGTGAAATCTCCGGAGAGTTAATTATTTAAAATCAATTTATCTTCTAAAAATATAACCCAAAATCACATCTTTTTTAGATGAGTTGAGCACAAATTTCAAATTTTATAATCAAATACTCAATTTTTGTTCAATTGATCTCAAGTACATTATGTTCTAAAAAACTTCTCTATCCTTCTAATTTTCACTTATAATAGAGCCATAACAAGCATTAAAAATTTTCTAAGAATTCACCCAACTAAGTAATACAATAAAACTACTTTGCAAGAGAACAGCTCAAAACAAGGACTTAAATTTTAAAGTGAAAATTGCTAGTGAGTCTATATCTGGATGTGAAAAATTTTTCCTAATAGTAAAATAAACATTAAAAAGTATATGTTACATTACAAATAGTGATTGCACTCAGTTTACTTTTCCAAGTTGAGTTTAAATCTTCATGGTTGAACTATTATAATAAACTGACTTTTAGGTGTGAAACTCTTGCAAATTGGGAAAATAGCAAATTTCATGGGTGTAGAGAGAATCTCTAGTTGATGTGCCACTCCTTGGAAGTATCGTGCAAGTTTGAATTTTTCAAATAAATATCTATCTTATCGATAGAGAACTGGCACTTAGTTACCCCCTCTGATTTCAGATTCTATAGCCTATCAAGCAAACAATGCCATAAACTTCATTTTCTTCTAACAATTTACCACATTAAAGGCAAGATTTGAAGTAAGCTTGTAATTCGCAAACATTCCTTTACAAGCTTCGCAAAACAAGTAGTCCCATACGGATTCTTAAGAAAATCACATTCTTTAATAAAATTTTAAATGCATGGCAAATTTTGAGGCAAAATCCATTTATAGCATGAAAAATGATAAAAGGCCATGTTTAATGGATTCTACTCAGCTCATAATACTGCATTGAAACATTCCAAAAATCAAGAAGAAAGAATAATTACCTGCCAAGAGTTTACGCAAAGATTATTGACATAGTTTAGCATCCATGACTCCAATTGTGAATGAGATCCAAATTTTTCATCTCCTTTGATACATGTTTCCCACGTACGGCGAATTAAAGCATAAAGCTCCAGATTAACTCGCCCAATGCTAAAATAGGACAAATAACTTAATGAGAACGAAATTTAGTGGTGTGGTCGAAGGCTTTAAATTAAGAAAGATAACAAGGATGGATCCGGTAAAAAAAACTGCTCTAGGAAAAACACAAGTAACTTCCTATTATAGAGTAAAATAAAAAAGACTAAACCAAATAGCTGAAAAGCAAAATATTCTGGTTGGACGGTTACACAAACGGCACTTGATTATAAATTTCAATATTAAAACATAAGTATGCCTTATTTAACTGATGTACAACAAATGAAGATGAAACATATATCTGAACCTCAAAATCTATGACATGACTAGCAGCATGCAGATGGCAGCATTAATTCCGAAGAAAGAAAAGGTTTTTGTGCAAACCAAACCCCCCACCAAAGTAAATTTGTAAATTTAGCCCCTTGAGTAACTTGGAATTTGCCAGTTAATAAGTACATTCACAAAGACAAGCCTACATGAATGTATGTACCACCTAATTTATATTAATTTGTAGTCAGCCTTGTGAACCATTCACTGCTCTTCAGTTTTGTGATTAATAAACATTTTGCTAAACCTTCTAGCACAATTTATAAGTTACCTTACTCCATTTTCCTATGTATTCCATTAACAATTACCATATATTCCTGCCTAAATGACAGATTTTCTTCCCTCTCCGTGAATTGTACATGCATAAATCACACAAATTTAATTTTATAACCTTGCGTTCAATAAAATATACTCCCGCACTAGAAAATAATTATTTTCATACTCAATGCTTCATACGTGTGGTACATCCCTCTTCACATTTATATATTTGCCACACTCAACTTAATTCTTTGTAACTTCTTTGTCCCCCAAGACAAAAATCAATAAAATAATGCAGGGTTTATGGTTCTCTTGTAAACTTTTCCCATGTGTTCATCATATTCTCTTATAGTGATTGGGGATATACGTGAACCAGTCCACTTGATTAAGAAATCAAATTCGGCTCGATTAATACTCGATCAAGTTTGAACAATTTAAAAAAAAAACGAAGGTTAAATGAACCAACCTTAAACACGGCCCATCTTTCAATTTATGTTCACGAACAATGTTGTTTGTTGTTCAACAAATAACTCGATAATAAGCACAATGATAACTCATATTATATATGATATGATTTTTAAACAAAATTTGATAAACTAGAACTTATTTAATTATATATTTAATAATAATTAATTATAATTTAATATCAATATATTTGAAGATTAATTATTAATTGCATATTTATTTAGTTAAATTTTAGTAATTAATTAATCCATGTTTATAATTAATTAATCCATGTTTATAATTAATACATCATTATCCATCGTATTCAATGCATTAGAATTTTTAATATTAATTAACTTATCATTATATAAATATATGATATCTATTTATCAATTATATAATTCACATTAATTATATAACACATATATCCTTAATATTTTTATCATTCCACAAAGCACGGTTTACTCAACACTCAACAGACTCGGCCTTCCCCTTCCACAATTCTGACTCGTTTGTTTCACATGAAATGTGTAACACGCAGTTTAAATTGGTTGTAATGCTAGCATTATACACCCCCATCTCCCAAGAAGAGGGGATTTCACAAATGATGGGCCACAAAGATTTCTTCATCCTTCATGACTCCCTTGACAAGCCACAAGGCGGATAAAGTGAGAACACTAGTCTTCAGATTAAGACTTTGAATCATTCCCGGTTTTCCAAAGACATTTCTTAGCTTGAAGCTCTATTGCAAATTAGTTTTTCTCTACTTACATCAACCCGTGAAGCTAGCATTAAAGCTAACTATACATTACATCGAGAATCCAACCACCATCAAAATGAAGGGCTGAGTAGAGTCCTTTTTCTTGACCCTGTGATTGGGCACACGATCAGATCCATTTCAATGTGGTAAATATTGAGGCATCGTTCACCTTCCTATTTGGAAGACTTTTGCCCCGTTCAACAAGGCCCTTCCCTATCTATACTGAAAAAACTAAAAATGGTAATGCTTGTGTTCGTTATCGATGACTAACTAGTCGCTATCCTTTTTTATGACAAATAAGTGGGGATCAATGGGAAGGAATGATGCTTTCACAAAAGGCTGGTCAATCTAAACATCATGATAGCTTTCAAAAGTAATAGTTGGCCTACTGACGAATAGAGTTGTGTTGTCGGTTCCATAACAAATGAAATGTAACTGATTCGGTTAGGGCCGTAGGCGAGTGCAAGCGATATCGATTATAGGCTAGAGGTTTGAATCGAACAGGTTAGGGTGTTTGTCAAGGCAAGCTGAAGCAGAGATAAAAGGAGGATGAGGGTCAAGCCGACTATGGCCATGAACGCAAGGGAATCCAAGGGCCGCGAACGTATCGACGCGTACGAAGCCGAGCACTTCTTCTAGTGAGAGAAAGAGACGATTAAAGGCAAGGGCTTTCCTCGCACGTGTAATACTGAGGACAAGGACGAGAGATGAGCCAAATCGAACAACAATTGACGATCCAAAGCGTAGTCCAAGATTTTGGAAGCGAATGTAGGAGGAGAACCAAGTGAGCGGTCATAAGTGATGTGTGTAAAGAAGCAAAAGCGGAGGAGATTCACGGGAAGCAAAGGGTAGCAACACATGCAAAGCCGAGAGCAAACTAAAACAACAAGAAAAAACTAAAGGCTAAGTGGTAACGTTCTGTATAAAATAATAATAATAATAATAACAATAATAATAATAATAATAATTAAGTTATTGTGATCCATTATGTTATTTAAAGACGTGAAGCTAAGTAATTAACAATTTTTAAGTAACCATAAAAATTAATTAAATAAGATTTAAATAAAATAAGAACATTAATAAATAATGAAGGGAGAATATTGATAAATAAATTAAATGAACTAAATTAATTACAACTTTAATACTAGAGTAATAGTTGAATAAAGGAATAACATAAGCAAAAAACAAATTCAAAATAAAAAATATGAATTATGTGCATAAAGGAATTACAAAATATCCGATTTATTAAGAAGATAAAAGAAAATTATCAAGCAATATAAAAATATAAACTTTTTAAATCAGTATTGCATCCAAAAAATCATATATCTAGCTTAAAGCTACATAGGTTTCAAAGTCAAACTTAGAGAATTTCAATGGTGCACCTTCCAAAAGGAAAAGGAATACCAAGGAGTGAGGCCATTGTAACTGAAAAATCCAACTGCGGGAACAAATGATAAAAGGAGATAAAATGATCCATGAAATAGATCCAATTAGATCAATGTCATCAACTAAACTAAAAATTAGCTAACTAACCTGCTGGAAGGTGCCAATGCAAATTTTATTTCCATCCTGCAATTTTGAAATATTTGAAAAAATAAGCAACACAACCAAAAGCATTGTGGTATAGCCTAAGTTATCTTTCGAGTGAAACAGCTACATGTCAAGAAAATGATAACCAATATTCATAAAAGTGGTTTAGGCTCTTGAACCTACCATGAAAATAAAACCATATTTAACCAACAGATGCGACCATGTTAATTTGAGATAATAAGCATCAATAATATATTAGACAACAGCACTTTCTTTAGATGAAAATCAAAAATAAAACAAAAAGACAGAAAGGATGATCTAATAGCCATCTACAAGAAATAACACACAATAATGCAAAAGCATAAAACCAAATGTTCGATTGAAAATCTTATTGCAGTCAAAAGACAGGTTATATCAAATTTAATAAAACTTAATAACACATAAAAATCAATATCTAGAAATTATAGAATAAGAAAAAGAAAATATGAGATGCAAATAGTAGAACCTACACTGTGTGTGTGCAAAGAGATAGTTTTCCCGTAAATCCTTCAATCACTGCTTTCACTATAATATGGCAAAAAGGAATTACGTCTAATCACTGCTTCCACTGTACGATGGCTAATTTTGAAATAGTTTATTTTTGTAAGCATGCAATTTTATATTTTAAGTTAAATTTATGAAGTTTAACTTTATTATTTCATACCTGATTTTATGATGTTTTTAATAGAAAATAATGAAAATATATATAAGATATATTTAAAATTTATTAAATATGAAAGAAATGTATCCATGACATGTCGTGTCTTACATTTTATAATTGAGTCGTGTTGTAATGTCATATAATGTTGTGTCTATTTCCCGTGTTCGTGTCCTTGCTCCATAGTCAGCATTAGACAAAAAATTTATGACCATTATAAATAAAGTGCCAAAATAATCCCAGACTATTTACATGGAGCCGTTTTAGTTTTAGAGTTTATAGAAATGTCAAAATAATCCTTAGAGACTTTAAACTGGGGCCGAAATAGTCCCCATTGAGGACTATTTATTAGAGCCCAATATTAAAATAAATGAGAACTATTTTGGTATTTCTATAAACTTTGGGACTATAATAGCCCCGTGTAAATATTTGGGGATTATTTTAACGCTTTACTCATAGTATGCCTTAGTTTAATTAAAAATGGTTGATAATGGAATAAAAAAAATAATTTTTATATAACATCAACATCCTTTTTTGTGCCTCTTGTACCCATCCACATGAGGAATTCATTCAATTTTTTTTTTCTTAATATCTACTTTCATTTATCACTGCAGTTCTTCCTCTAACAAGATCTCCGTTCCCAATAAATCAAGGTACCAAAGTCCTTTATCCCCACATTCAATGTCTCACCATACAACAATTAATCTAAATGAACATAAAACGTCCAATTTGCCTGCTATAATGAACTACTATCTATGTACAACTATTTCAAAACTAAATGGGTAGTTTGCAAGTAAAACAAAAAAATCGGAACACAAAAAGGTATGACATGAGACGAGGCGATTCTTGAAAATATGACATGAAAATGGGTTGAATACAATAGTTAAACTAACATTACCATATTATAAAAGATAAGACATATTTCATAAACAAATAAAATGGAATTTTTTATCAAATATCACAAATAATAGGAGAAGAATTATAGTTCTTATTATATCATACGACTTTTAATACTATAGTTCTCATTACATGCCTAACTTTGTGCCCTATATAAAAATTTTAAAATATTGCTGTAGAATTAAAGAATGAAACCTGCAAAATCACATGCCTAGCATTGTAAACCATATAGTTTACAAGTGTCTAACTTTGTGTTGACATAGGACCTCTAGAATTTTATTAGCTTTTATAGCATGACAACCTAACATGACTGATATGAGCCTTAAATGTAGAAAATATATAATTACAGTATGACAATTAAGCATGTCTTACCCAAGGTGAACATGGAGCTTAAATATTGAAGTAGTATAAAATGTGATTTAATAAAACAAAGGGGCATTTAAATACATGGCCCATAATTTATTTATACATCTCACAACTAAATTTTCATATTGACACACAAAGCACTCAAATTTTTAATGTCACGTGAAAAATAGCACTATTACCACTTTTTAAAATTCGAATAAATCTTTTCATGCATAGGTTTAAAACAGCAAAATGCTACGTATGTAAATTTGAAAGTTTGGGTGTGAGATATGTAGATATATAAGAATCGTGTGCCATGTGCGTCAATTTCCAAAAAATAAGAACAAGGCCACAAATAAGAGCAAGTTTTATTCAGAAAAAAAGCATACCAAATCAAGATGGCAATAGTTGTTATCAAGAACAGAAGCAACTGGAGCAGAAGAATTACTTAAGCTCAGAGCAAAAAGTGAAGTTTCAACCTGCATGAACTATGCCATGATTAGCCCCTAAAAAACTAATAAACAAATAAAAATAAGTGTCAGACACCCAAATCTTTCATATTACTTCAAAAATATCACTATTTAAGCTTTTAGAATGTGAAATACACCTTTTCATGCATAAGTAAGATGCATCAAAATCTTCCATATATGTAAAAATTGAAGATTAGATCTTCGAAATGTAAATGCATAAGAATTGAATGGTATGCTTGTAAATCTTCCATAAGTTTATGACCTCTTCAGCAGTGCCACCACCATGATCCCCATTTAAAGTTTGGCCGTGGTCCCCCATCACAATAAAGAGAGTATTCTCATGAAGACCGCCAGGTCCAGACTGGTTCTTCAAAACCTCAACAACTTCCTGAAAGAAAAAAAGATCAGTGTTAAAAGGAAAAATTAAAAAATTAAATTTGATTGCAAACTTTGAATCTTTATTGCAATATTTTTTTAAACTTCGGAGTGCGGGATGTAAACATGTCCACAAAACATGTAATATTTTTTGGAACTTCAAAGTTCAAGAAGATTTACCTCTAAAATAGTGTTATATTGTTCCAACTTTTGTATCATCGGAGTTGAATCAACACCATAAATATGTCCTGCATGATCCTAAGGCAAATGAAACAGTGATATGGTGGTTGAAAATGCAGTCAATATGTCGAATGGAACTTTCAAAGCAACGCATATTTCATATAGCACCAAAAGACTGGAAATATTATGGAGACCAATAAACATTTTAATGGATAGAGATAATTAAACCAAGCTCAATGATCACTTGTGTTTAAGGTATTAAGGACATATGATTATGAACTGTAACTGTTATCTATGACCAAAAAATACATGCCGATAATCACCATAAAAGATCATTCTTCAAATTATTTAAATCATTTTATGTTATCACAATTACAAGTTTATGTTTTGCTCCACTAATATTATATACCATTTTAAAAGAAAATTTAATTTGTTCAACCAATATGTTAATTTGGTTAACAAATTCACCTTCATCTCTTTGATCTCAATGATTTCGCTTCAGTATTCCTATTTTTGTTTATTTTCAGGACTATCAGTATTTATTGCTGAATTTTGTTTTCTAGGTTATGTATTTTTCAATTTAAACCTTCACGCAATAATAAAGATGTAGAAAGTTTGAATGATCATGAAATTCACATCTACCTAAAAAAGAAGGCAACGCTGCATCTTTAATCGGTTTAAGTTGTCCTTTGCAGGAAAAATTTTCCTAAAAATGTAAGCATAAACTGATGATTGTAGCTTCAACAAATACAATTTTTATTAAAAATAAAGAATTAAACCATTTTTATGGAGATGCAACATAAGTTTCTTGCTCTTCTTGAGGAAAGTATTGGTAAACTAGGGTTCATGATGAGCCCACCTTTATAATAAACAGATGTGTCCTAATTTACAGATGCCTAACACAATTCTGACATGCTGTAGATGTGTCCTACGTAAAATTAAAAAAAAAATTAATACATAAAGGACACGTGATTAATTTGGTTTTATTTTTTAATTGCCTTTTTTTTTTTTTTTTTTTTTTTTTTTTTTGCTTTTCAAAGAAGAGCCAAATTTATTATTAAAATGGTTACACACGCGCGGATACACACACACACGTGTGTCTGAATTTTAGAAATTTTGGTTTTCGGTATCTTTTATTTTTATTATTTACTATTTTTAGTAATTTCTACTTTAAAATTTATCTATTGTTGGTAATTTATATTTTCATTTTTTTTAGCATGGAGATTTTGTGGCTAATTTTACTTAATGTGATAGCCTTCTCGTGCAATTTATCTTTTAACAGAGTTTTAGGAAATTGAAGTGAAATAATTATTTTTTCTTCCCCAAAAAATAACATGGTATCAGAGCATTTAGGGTTTTGTCTCTCTTGTTGCTATTTCAAATCCGCTAATCTGAACCTCTGTTGGTAGCTTTGATTTATGGATTGCACGAGTAGCAAGGAACTATTTCAAATCTCATCCAAAACCATCACTCATGATAGTGATCAGCGGCTATATCACTTTTGCTCTCCCAGTTTTGCCCAAAATCATTGGCTATGTGACTGGGCATCACGATAAAGCCACGATTCTTGCCTTCTTGATCGTGAATGGCGGTAATGCCCCATCTGCTCTCCAGGTTTTGCCCAAAACCCTCGGCTACGTGACAGAACCTCACAATACATCATACTTCGAGCTAGCTGGAAAGCCAATGACATGATCATGACATACAAAAGTTCCCGCTCAATCTAGAACGCTTCTTCTAGTGTGCAGAATGGATTGTGTGTCTTGCACGAAGAAATTCCTCTCCCACTTCTCGCTTTTGACGATGAAACTTGCTTAGAAGTTATAAAAACCAGTCGACTAATTGGGATCTTGCTCGAAAGTTTTGAAAATTCATGTTCCTTTTGCTACAACTATCACTAAGAGGACTATGGTTCTTTATCGCCGTTTTTTTTTCGATCACAAGTTTTTCTATCATTGAATCCTTCTCCGCCGACTTTTCCTTGTCTGCACTGTTAATAATTGAATTAACTCGCAACCGAAATCTTTTTGTAGTATTGTAACATCCTCTTCTCATCTCTAATGATCTACAAATCAACGATGAGTGATGCCAAAAGAAATTTATTTCCCAATAACTCTGAAAGAACTTCACCCTACCCATGGTGGTGAGAGCATTGCAAAAAATCATGTCGTATGAAGAAGACATGTTGGAAGCATCATGGTAAACTTGTCAATTGAAAATCAAGATACAAACAGAAAATTCAAGTATATCAAGCCACTATTGATGAAACTAAGAAGCTTTCTGCAAACTTGGATGTAGTATGTTTCACCAAGGAGCAAATAGAGCAAATGCATAGGTTATTTCAATATGCAAAATTGCCACCGACTCCGTCTTCTTCTTCAATAGAAAAAGGTAACTCTCTAGTCACGACATTGTTAGGTATTAATCCTAATTTGGTTCATTCTTGGATATTTGATTTTGGTGTAACTGAGCATATGACCAGTTGTTCAAAACTTTTCTCATCTTATAGACCCTTTGTAGGCAACAAAAATGTCAAAATTGTTCATGGTTCTCTCTCGATAATTGTCGAGATGGGAATTTTCAAGTTCGTGATTTGCTCCATATTTTTAATTTGTGTTGGAATCAATTGTCCATTAGTAAAATTACTTTTGATAATCAGTTTCAACTGAATTTCTAATATTTTGTTGTCAGTTTCAGGAACTAACCTCTGGGAGGATGATGTTAAAGTACTTGTTTAATTCTAAATTTATTTCCAAACATAATAATATTATGGTATGACATTACATGTGAAGTTATCCTAATTTTCAATATTTTAAATTATTGATTCCTAGTTTATTTAGAATAAAAATTTGTCATCTTTCCAATGTAAAATTTGTCAGTTTTTTAAACATCGTATATTTTTTTTCTCCACAAACTTACAACCTTACTACATCATTTACTCTAATTCATAGTGATATGTGTGGTCCTTGTAAATATCTTGTAAACTCTGAAAGAAAATGAATTATAACATTTATTGATGATCACATAATGTTAAGTTGGGTGTCTTTAATGAATGAAAAATTTGAAGCAGAAATAATTTTTAAAAACTTCTACACCATGGCACAAACATAATTTCAAAAACCTATTCAAATACTATTAAGTGATAATAGTCAAGAGTATTTTAAAAATATTTTGGGTAATTTTTTTTTCAAAAAAGGAATAGTTCATCAAAAGCTCTGTCAACATCCTATAACAAAATGGTGTGACCGAAAGAAAAGATAAATACTTATTAAAAGTAGCTCGGACATTGTTATTACAAATCAGGTGTCAAATAACTTTGGGATGAAATTGTTCTTATTGCCACATTCCTTAAAAATAAAATACCCGATAAATTTTTAAATTTTGAAACACTTTTTAATATCTTTCCTAAAATTTACCTAATAAATTGGCTAATGCCTTCTTTACCTTTAAAGATATTTGGGTGTACAATATTTTTTCACACTTATAGTCATAAAAAAGGAAAAAAAAACTTGAACCCCGAGCTTAAAAAGTTTGTTTGTTAATTATGCTCCAACCCAAAAGGGGTATAAATATTTTGATCCTGTTTCTAAAAAAAATGATTGTTATATGTCACCTTTTTTTAATTACATTTTTTTTCACCTCAGCAAATTGAAGAATCACAAAATAGCATCTCCTCAACCTTGATCGTTCAACCTGGAAATCCAAATTATATTATATGAGGAGATAGTGGGTTAAGCTTTTTAGATATTGAAGATGATTCAGGTCTTCCTATAGTGTCATTTCATGATATTCATAATCATAAAACAACTAACAAAGAGAAAATTGGAAAAAGAATTACAAAATTGATTCATTTGATAATGTGCACTCGCGACAAAGGACAACTAAAAAAAGAGTTTAAGAATCAATTGCACTACCTAGAATCCATGAACCCTCCAGGTAATATCCTCACTAAGCCTTTATCCCATGATCAATCTATTTCATGTTCAAGTTCTAAGTTTTCTAATCCTAAACCAAAGTAAAGCTTTAATCTTAAATCTAATTATTCCAGTCTTTCCATATACATATGTATTGTTCCCAATACATCTTTGATCTAAATATGTTAAATTAGACTTGGAGTGAAAACTTTAAACGAATAATTCCTTGGATGTAATTGTATCAAAAACATTCCAAAAAAATTTCTCTATGGTCCAGGTAGTCTCAACTTCAATCTTTAGAACATGGAAAATTGAATCTAATAAATAAAAGTTACAACTCTGTCCAATAAACAGACCATCCAAGGAGTTTTTGAAATAAATTTTCTATCTTAGAAGGCCTTATATAAATGTTAAACAAAATTTTTATCATTTTAATTTTATGGCACCAAAATTTGACAAGGAGCTTTAAGTCTTGTCAAGTTCAATCTGAGTAGAACGAAAATCAGAGGCTAGTCTGATGATGAAGAGGGTAACAGTGTTAACAAGCCTCATGTTGATGGTGCACTATAACACTCAAGCTAGTGCATAGTGCATAAAGTTCAGATAAAATTCAAGCATAGGACCACACTAGTGGGGACTATTGCACCTAAAAAGGCGGGTGAAGATGAGGTATGTGGCGCATAACACATTCTCCATGTCTGCACGTTTTGTGCTGCTAGATAAGGTAAAATATTATATGGAGAGAAATATCTCAACCTAGCAATGTAAAAATAAAGCATTGAATTATCACAATTATTCAAAGATTGATAATACCATCGCCATTTATAGATTGGTGAGCATGTCTCAGAATAAAATTCTGGAAAGATCTTAGGGGAGATCGTTCACCAAAACCAACAATATTGCAATCATCATGTGAATCATCTCATTTATATAGATATAATTTTTTTTTCTGACATTCCAATTTTTGTAGGTTTGTTGTTGCTTCTTTAGCAAGAATATTAAAAGAAAGGCGATTTAGACATGGAGGTTGTTTTTAACAATGGATTAAAAGAATAGAGATTTTGAAACAATGGCTAGCAAATGTTTGTTCTTGGAGGTTTCCATCACTCAGGTTCTACAAGGAGGTTGGAATGGACATAAAAGTTAAAAAATTGTGGAAATTAGCCATTTTCTTCAGATAAAGGTGATACCTTTCTAGGGCTCCTCGATGGTGTTCGGGAAGCAGATTTAGTGGGAAGGTTGTTGGGGAAAGACAAGGAAATGAGAATATGGGAGTTGCGTTGGAAGGCGGTTGGCAACATCGGCGGCTGAAATATATTGTTGGAAAGCCAATTCAAGCAGTTTGACGGCTGTTTGGACTTAAAAAAGCAGGTTAATGAGAAAACAACGAAGAGCAATAGGCGAAGAAGAGTCAACCACCTGCTCCTAAACAAGATATAGACACACCAGCTGTAAAAGAAAGATGATACAACACTCCTTAGAGCATAAAATAGAGAACGTCTCTAAACATATTAACAGTAGTCCGTCTCCAAAAACAGCCAAATACATACATAAATGTCTCACAATAGAAAAGAACCTAATTAGAAATAAAGAAATAGGAAAAACCAAAAATGAAAAAAAAGTGTTGAATAGCGAACGGGAGATATCCTGGGCCTAAATCAATTCCCGCAATTGCGGGGATTTGTTTATTCCGTGGTATTACAGAAGTCATATGAGTACGATAGTACTTTCACAATTCGGATGTTTTGCATCAAAAGGAGACTAGAAACCTCATTTTCTATCACACCCCATGATAACACACTCCTCTAGTTGACTCTCTGGTGTGATTCAACTGATTGCATATACTTCCAACACACATTCTAGAACCTAATCGTTAGGATAAAGCATGAGATAAACTCAGCCACCTAAAATCACATAATACAAAACACAGTACTCCAATAAAATTGAAACATTTAAGTTAAGCATAAGCAATCTATAATATTCATTTGAATATATCAACATATCATCTAAAAATACGCCAAATTTTTAATAAAAAAAAATATAAAAACTTCATCTGTTATTCTTGGAGGTCTCTAGCACTTAGGTTTTGCAAGGAGGTCGGAGTAGACATAAAAGTTAAAAAAAGCCATGGAAATGAGCTATTTGCTTCAGGGAAAGGGTACTAGCAAGCTCATTTTCTGTCAAACCCCGTGACGACCGCCCTCCCAGTCGACGCAGGGTAAAAAGTCTTTGTTTGATTTAGCTGACTGCATATAAATCTAAACCCCATTCTGGTATCCTACTCTATGATAGAGTGTGAGATAAACTCAGTCACCTAAATTCACCAAAACACAAAACACATTACTCCAATAGAACCGCGTCACTTAAATTAAATAGAAGCAATCCAAAATATTTTATTTGAATATATCTACAATACGATTCAAGTATAGCAATTTTTCTCTTAAATCCTTCATAGTCAATAGTTCCTAATTAATTTCTAGGTTATTTTGTGTATAGATACCCATTAAAGGAAATAAATAAAGCAAGCTTTCCGGTCATTTTCTTTTTCTGTATTATTGATAAAACTAAAATGAAAATAATAAAAAATTATTACACTAAAAAGATTATACCAGCAATACTTATGTAATAAAGTAATAAAGAATAGATTTAGATGGCATGTACAACCAATAACATTAAACAATAATAGGTGTACGCTAAATACAGCATTGGCAGAAGTAAAGCCCGAAGTAGTCAACATGAACATCAAAAATTTACAAAGTTGTCGATAAGTGTTCCAAAGTTCTAATTTTCAAGTCAACTCTCAAAAAAAAAAATTTGTAAACATAATGAGTTATGCATGATTGGCAATCATAATCACTAATTATATGTGGGACCCCAAAAATCAGAGAAGGAACCGGTGAAACGAATCTGGAAAATAAACAACACGAACTTACCATGCCTAGAAAGTGCGCAATAAGAACATCCCAATTATCATTAAGCAATGAAGGCAGCAAGTGTTTGATGACACCATCATCTACCTAACACATAAAATTACAACATCAAATGCAAAATAAGTATAAAAAAAGGAAGTAAATGAAGTACAGAATCCAAATTGAAAAAAAAAGGAAGTAAATGAAGTACAGAGTCCAAATTGAACCTCAATACAAAAGTTCAAACTTGAAGGAAAAACACATACCGTATCAAGATCTTTAACATTAAATGAAGGATAAGGATATGACTCATTGAAATGATGAGGAAATAACTGCACCCACGTATCATCCCCCATCATCAGCACTCTTTTTCCATTGTTAGCTAACTGTTTTCCCAGTAATGAAATTAAAAATAGGGAAATTTACATACCTAGCACACAATTCTTATGCATTTACAGATCTCACAACAAAACTTTCATATTTACATACATAGCACTTTGGTAATTTAGACGTACGCAATAAAAGGTGTGTTTCACTTTTAAGAAGCGGAAAAAGTAACTTTTGATGTGATAGCAAACATCAGAGTGATATGTGTATAAATATGAAAATTTAAGTCTGAGATATATAAATACATAAAAAATGTGTGCTATGTATGTAAATACCCCATAAAAAGATTGAAGTAGAGAATTAATATAAGTCTGTGCTATTCATTTTAAGGATCAACATAGGCAAATTGCTACAAATAAACCTGAAATATCAAATTATCTTCTACAATTGCAGGAGCTCCAAAACTATTGCCGACATCAATAAAAGTTGGAAGTCCGCCAGTTGTTAGTCCCTGCAGCACGAGGATAAAATTACAGCACTCAGTAACAATAAAAAGCATCAAGAACAAGCCAAAAGATCAAACTTACGCTAAATACTTCAGGAAAAGCGGAAGAAAACATGGAAAACAAAGATAAACTAACAGGAAAAGCACAAAACGGAAACATATAACAAAGAGGCCGCTTGGTATCAATTTATGCTTTAGCTTTCTTTCTAAGTTTTTGTTTTGTTTAGTTTATGTTTTAAATTGAATTTAAAATACATTTGGTATCGAGCAGCTGCAGCTCATTAAATGTCTGTTTATTTTTTACAATTTGAAAACAGATGAGTTGCAGTTGTTTTGAAATAAATGACAATTCTGCCCCTATATTGCAATATTGTTTGCAACAAAACTGTTCATACGAGTACATTCTATACTTAAAAACAAGCATCCAGTGTTGAACATTACAAAATAAAATTAAATAGCTCCCTAAACAATGAGTAGTATGCCTATCAAAATTAAAAAAATGACTATTAAAATAGTAATTAATAACATGATAACATTATTTTTAAAATGCAGATGATGTATGCCGCGGGATAAGCCGTCCACCAGGAAAACTGTCCACGCCCGATCACTCTCGGTTGTATAATCTTCCAAACCATCTGCTTACTTAAAATAGTCAGTTTTATGTGATTCTCCTTAGGCACATGTATACCTCGAAGTAAGCAGGGAACATTATAATCCGCATTAACAGAGTAATCCTCTCAAGGTACCGAAAATCCTTGAGCTCATCTTTCCTGAAAACTTAAGAACACATACCATTAAATATAACACAGCTAAAAATTAATAACTGAAGAAATTAATTAAAGTTTTATGTGGTTGTGAGGTCTCGGAGAACTCAATATATAAGCCAACGAATTTGTCACAACAAAAAGACCGAGGATCTTATACAAAATGATTCTTTGTTGTCTTTAACCCACGTAATATCGAGTTTATGTGTGTCTCATACGCATATCACCAAAAAAAGAGCATCCAAAAGAACCTCAAAAATCATAGCATTGAAAAAGATAAGGAATATAGTTGTTTTTATTAGGATTTCACATGTGACACTAATCAATAGCGACATACAAGTCATCGAGAAGAACCTATAAGGTTAAACGTCTCATCATCAAACATCCAAAACCCACAAAAAATATATATACATAGTATTTAGGATACATATATCACCCACAGTTACCTCATCGGCCATTCAAATGGGAGAAAAATATATGCAAAAGAAAAAGTACATATTACTTCAAAAAAACTGATACAATAAAATATAAAACGCATAAGAAACAAAAATATATATGATTTGTATAAAATACTGATATGATAAACAGTGAATATTTTCAACAATAATTATAATAAACATAAATAAAAATTAATGTTCCCTCCAACTATAGCATTTATAATTCGTTCTCTCAACTCCGTCATCTCGCTTGCACCTTCCCTATATTGAATGCAGGTTTTGGGCATCTCAGCAGAGATATGTGAATGATCCCCATCCGCCTTACAGAAATCAATCTCGTTGCGTGAAAAATGTCATCGAATATAATTTTGGAAAACTATCGTGGCAATTACAATCTGCATTTGTTTGAGAAATGAATAAGTTGACATATCACGATGTATGACCCATTTTTTCTTCTAAACTCCAAAAATCATATCAATGACATCGCGCAAGATGTGTCTTTTATTGAACATTTTTCTCTTGCCCCGCGTGACCTTTACTGACTCTATCAAAATCAGGTACGTGATATCTATTATTAGGATAGAGCTTCAGATACTCTTTTTGCAACAGATACTTAGCATTGACCAAAAAATATTTACCTGTTGTGAATAGAACGATTAGTATTAAAAATTATGTGACTAATTCAGTCTCAAGTGAAGCACATGCTCAAGTCACATACAGTCATGTCATTCTGCGTCGGTTACCCACAACGATAGATTAATGCGATCTTTTCATTATTTGGAACATATGCATCTAAGTGTATTACATTGATTGCTCCAATACAATTCTAAGAAGATAAACAAAGGTAACTTATTTATTATATTTATTTTGAAAATTAAAAATATAAATAAAAGAAATTATCTTAAAATATGACATATACCGCGCATCGTGCAAAATCTCTGTGGGGATCTGTTTGAATGTAAAATTTGTTGGTTTTATGACATGTGATGAAAAGCTAACAAGTGCATTCAACCCTAGTAAGAAATATTTATAAAATATTTCGGAAGACTGTTAGAATCGCTCAACAGCTCCTCACATTAATTCATTTTGTGAAGTCGTCCTGGTAGGGCAATGAAGTTCGTGATTTTTGTTCAGTTCCTTCAATAGACTAGTGAAGACCTTCTGTGTCATATGGAATATATTGTTAAACCTAGTTGAGTGGCTCCCAAGCAACTCATCAACCCATTTGTCACCAACGTACGATGATATGATGCAAGAAGAGCGCTCATTGTACAACAAACACATTATAGCTGCAACTCTCTCTCTGCTTCTTTCTCTATTTTCATCCATGTAATTCAGTGTAGAAATAGCTAACACATAAGCATCAACGAATTAGTTATAATCATATAATGTTATAAACAAAACCAACTTCAAAATAAAATTGCAAATCAAATTCAACATCGTCCCAATGGAAAAAGTAAAAAACCATAAGCAAGTAAAAATGTCCAATGCAGCAAAAAAGGCAAATGTCACACAAGAATACAAAGAAAATAAGTTATCCATCAAATGTCACTATTCGCATAAAAAATTGTAAATAATGCAACATAAGGTCAGGAGTCATCATCATGAAAAAATTTTTTAGGGTCGGGTCTTTAAGCAACTTCATCGAGAACAAATACAACAGTAATTCCTCATAAATTTTTGGAGTTCCCTCCAGAATACACATAATATGTTGTACAGAAGTTGCTTGTAATAGGTCAGGGCATTGGTGCATGAAGCGACCAACAGTAAAATCTGACTTGAAATGAAAGTAGCTCCTTTTTTTTCTTTTTCTCAACCCAGAGACGCTTTGACCAGCTAGTGGACTCAACTTCATGGAGGTTCAGGCTGGAGCTTTCATTAGAATCACGTGTTCAGTTGTCAATTTTCAAGGATGCCACCAAACCCACCTCACTAGAGGCACATGCATTGTTGCTTGTTGCCATGAAACCACCAAACATACGATCTTGCTTCTCTTTCAGCTCAGGATCGATGTCGCTGTATTTAATTTTTTTCACAGCTTGCATCATCTACAAATTCATATGACATGTTGATGGACTTGGAAAAAAATAAAATTGGCAAAAATAGTAGACCTCACTCGAAAGCATCAATTAATCGTTTTATCGGATCCCAACTTAAGCTCGTGGATCCTCGCTTCAATTCCTTTTGGATTTTCTAAATTTTTTTAGTTGTTCCCGCTTATTTTTTAACTGTATCCTATCGTACTACTTATCTGCACTTTCCATGAATTTTTTAATAATATTTTGTCAACCCTTCTAGTTGAAATAGATTGTCGGTCTATTTCCCAATTCGAACTCCTTCAGGCAAAGATCGCAAAAATATTTTTTTGTATCCTTATCCTACATTACAGATGAATCAGCCTTTTTGGTCTTAACCATTGTGTATGCTAAAATGAAAAAAACTAATCAACATAAATTTTAGCTGCAAGAAGTATTAACCCCAACTCAAATAAAAAAGTAATGCCGCAAATCATCAGCAATGTCTTTCCATACAACACATCAAGAGCACCACTACCACCGTCTCCACACAACATATCAAGACACAAACACATTCACAACAACACTACAATCATCTTCACACACACAGCACATCCACAACACTACTACCACTAACTCCACACACCAACACATCCACAACACTAATGCCACCAATTCCACGCACCAACACAAACACAAACACAACCACACACAAACCCCAACCTCCATCAACCACCACCACCACAAACCAACCAACCTACACCACCTTCGCCTACACACCTGCACACGCGCGCACCAACCACACTACACCACCACCTCTACATCCTTCAACACAAACACATCCACCTTTACATCAACACTATAATCCAACATTAACCAAAGGTACAATGATTGAGCAAACGGAAAACCATAATCCACCATCAACCAAAAGGCACCCCTTTGCAAGTATTTTCACAATAAATCAAGAACATAAAAGAGAAAACATAAAACCAAAATTCAACATCAACCGAAAACCAACACCCATTTCCGAGTCATTGCAAGCAGGATTCCCAAAAATCTCAAAATCCAACATCAACCTAAAACCAACGAAACATAAGCATTTGTCAAATAAAAAACCATGAAATTCTCAACCACAAAGAACCACAAGGTAGGCATTACCCAACACGAAGAAGAACCACCGCACAGAGAAACCTACAGCTTCTCGGGCACAAAAGCATTAGGAAAACCAAAAGCCACACCATAGTTAGGGTAAAAATTACCTAGCACGAAGAACCACAATACAATGAAACCACCGCAAAGAGGAAACCACAAAAATCCTGAGTACATACACATTTCCAAAAAATTACAAAATAAGAAAATATTTAAGGTAAAGATTACCCGACACGAAGAGGAACCGCCGCACAGAAAAACGACAACTCAAAAGAACTTCAATCAAAAAGTACTGCACAAAGAACCACCGCACAGAGATCAAAAGATCCGAACATAGTGCAGAGCAGAAAGAGGAGAGGGAGAGAAGAACTCACCACAACAATTAATCCAGAGAAGTGAGAGGGAGAGAAGCACAACACTATCTGTGAGAATCGCGAGAGAGAGAAAGGGGAGTTAGGGCAAATATCGCGAGAGAGATAGCATAGTGAGGATCGCATGAGAGGAGAGGGGCATTAGGGCAAGACACAAGAGAGAAAGAATAGCAGGAGAGGAGAGGGGCAACCACATCACATGTATACAAAGGAACGCGAGTCGCAGGGTCGAACCGCGGCTGTGTTTCCTTCGGCTTATTCCTATAAGCAGTCGCGCTAGAAAAGCCAAATAAGAGAGATTCGCGTTCCTTAGTCGTGACGCCCCCTAAACGCTGCCCCAAACGGACTGTAAATACGTATTTTTTTAATTGAATAAGCAAAGCAAATTATTGTAAAAAACTCACTTTTTCTCTATACTACCATAGACACGGCACTTGATATTCAACTAAAATACAATCCACTATAAAAAATAATGTCCATTCAATAATAAATAATTTGTGTTTTTATACTTTTGGTAAAGAACATTTACATACATATATAAAAATATACTGACCAAGTTCGTCAACTTCAGATCTAAATTATAAGCATACAATATGCATAACAAATTAACATTTATGAAGTACTTTACTTTCAATGATTATGGTTGTACAGACTTTTGACAACATAGATTTACAATTAAAATTTTAGAAATGTTAAAATAATACTTGGCACTCAAAAAAATTTGAATCATGATCAACTACACATTTTTATCTATACGACTATAAAAAAAGGCATTTGATATTCCACTAGAATACAATTCAACATTAAAAAGATGATATCCATTAAATAATAAACAATTTGTACCTTTATCCTTTTGGAAAAAAATTGAAATAAAAAAGATAAATATATAAGTCAGATCAATTTGAGTTCTATATTATAAGAATACAATATGCAATAATATTAACTTCATTAATAAATTGATAAGTTCGAAGTGCTTTAATTTCAATGATTTTGATTGTCCACACTTTTGATACCATAGATTTGCAATTAAACTTTTAGTTGTGTCTAAATATTAAGTATAATTATATATTTCAAATAATATAAAAATTTTTCAAAGAAAAATAATTAATTTTTTTATTTTATTAAAAAAACTCTTTTGCAGTACTTGTATATTAAATATCTAAATTTAAATTATAAGCATGATTTTTATATGTTATAATAATTTTACAATAAACTATATAAATGAAGGCATAAATTAAATTGCTTTGAGTTTTGAAGCAATTGATTACAATTTTCTTTAGAAAATTCGGAACACACACACACCAATCTTTAATATGTATGTATGTATGTATGTATGTATGTATGTATGTATGTGTATATGTGTGTGTGTGTATAATATAAAAATTTTTCAAAGGAAAATAATTAATTTTTTTATTTTATTAAAAAAACTCTTTTGCAGTACTTGTATATTAAATATCTAAATTTAAATTATAAGCATGATTTTTATATGTTATAATAATTTTACAATAAACTATATAAATGAAGGCATAAATTAAATTGCTTTGAGTTTTGAAGCTATTGATTATAATTTTCTATAGAAAATTCGGAACACACACACACCAATCTTTAATATGTATGTATGTATGTATGTATGTGTGTGTGTGTGTGTGTGTGTGTGTGTGTGTGTGTGTGTGTGTGTGTGTGTGTGACCCCATCAAGCTGATTCTTCGGATGATGAATGATAGGTCTATTCCAGGAGGAAGAAGAAAAATGGAGACCGACTCCAACTCGGGAACATATTGGATGATACATTGGTTACTACTGGCAATGACAATCATCTTACCAACTTATTAGTTTGCTCCTTCCCTAAAACTAGAGACAGAACTTAATTTAAGTAGAATCTTACAAAAGGATACCTTAGTTTATTGATTTCTGTCTCATGAAACAAATCTAACAGGGGCGAGGCTGTTAGATTTGAACTTGTACCATTCCTTGAAATATCACTTTTAACCCTTATAAAATATCATTTTATTTTTCGTTGCCTTAGCTATTCTCATGTTCGACCTAGGGAGATAATTTATACCCTTTAAAAAGAGGTCCGTTCAGCCCCTGGATTCATTATATATATATATATATATATATAATTTGTTTAAGCTTATATAGAGAAGCTATTGTAACTTTTTATGACATGATTGTAAAAAAGTTGTGGAAAAAATATTTTATTGGAAGCTAATACAAGTATTATAAATATTTTTTTAAAACTGGGCAGAGCTTTCATACAGCTGCCGCACTTTGATAGATTTAGTTCTCGGAAGCAGCTTTACACAATAAAACTATAAAAAGCAGCCAGAAAGCGATGGTCAAATATATGTGCGTTGGTCATCTAACCGCATGAAAAACAAATATGTGACAAAAAAAAAAGCCCCAGAAAGGCCCTATGTGCACTAATAGACATTCATGTTTACTAATTTATCTAAAAGACTCGTCGGATGGGCTAAATGGTTAAACCTAACCTAACTTAGTTTAACTTAATAAACTAATTAATAACATATTTAAGCCTACTTAGGCAGCACAAATGCTTTGCCCAGTTAACCAAAGTTACAAGAGAAGATTTCCGTGATTTAACAATAGGGAAAAGAAAACGAGGAGGCACAATAACTCATGACCATGTCAGAATAACATCAAGGTTGGCATAGAGGTCAAAACGGATAGTCATAAAAATTACAACAACAAATGAGACCTTTCCTCCACGAGATATTTAACAATTAAAGGCAGCATATCTACAAGGTTCATCGTTATGCAAAAGCCTTTCCATACAACTCATCTATCTAAAATTATCATCAACGATATTGCAATTTAAATCACCTCATCATCATTCAAATGGTTTTTCATTTTATGTCATGAGCTCATGCAAATGTTGATTTTGCCAAAGCTCATTCCACTTAAATTTGTGAATATTGCATTAATGATCCCAGAAATATATAAATTTCGAGTAAATGGCCGCCTGTAAACGACCCCCTCCTTTGTGGCCCCATCTTTCTTTGCCCTTCTTGCTCACAAAGTTTTTAATTTCTTACCACCTTAACGGAGGGATACAATGTTGTTGTTGTTAAGGCTAGAAGTGAGGGGGGAGACAAATTAAGACTCGTGGAAGGGGAACAAGCACAGGAAGGTAATTAAGAAGGCACTGAGAAGCAAGTGAGGAAAGCAATTTCATGAAGATTAATGGAAAATGAAGGAAGCAGCATAGTGTTTTAGGAAAGTTTTTTCTAAATCAATATTTACGTCAATTATGAATTTTTTTGAATAGTTGAAGCATGAATAACACCGTATAATGAGGATGGTGTGCTACCAAAGGTTAAGGATTTGGTGTTATAAATTGATAACAAAAGATAGGGTCCTGAGTAACTAATAATATAAAAGGCCTGTAAATACCTCTAATTTTTTTTAAACATGATATTGAGCCCACTATCTATACTAACTAGTTTCTAGATCTTAAAATACATCAAACTTCAGTTATGCAGATATGGAAAAAAAAGGTATGAGAGACACAGGAACCTTCAGTTAGCACCTCGCAACAAAAGAAGAACAAATGCACCCACCAATAATAAGAAAGGCAGATAACAAAAATCAAATCATACAAAACACATTAATGGTTCAACCTCCTAACAAAATTTTCCATAGTTACCATTAAACCAACCTCTCCCCCGTTCTCCACTCAGATTAACCAAAAAAAAGGGTGCATCAAAAAAGGCATACAGAGCACGATAGTAATTCGGCTTCCAAACAACTTTGTGGCATATTTAAAAGTATATCACATCCACACTCCTCTTGGAAAAAACATACGCATAAGGGTGTCAAATCGGGTTCATGTGTCAGGTTAGCACTTAACCCAAAATTGACCCAACCCAAAACTATCAAAACTATTTAACCCAAAATTGACCCAACCCAAAACTATTTAACCCAAAACCGACCCAAATATTTAATGGGTCATAAAGCCTAACCCGAACTCGACCCACATTTATTTTGATTAGCCTGAACCTGACCCACATCAGTCAATTAATATATGCATAAAAGCTGGGCCGAATTCAAATCAATTTCCAACCAATTTTGAGTTGATGGATCAGATTCAGATCAATTGTGGCTTGACGAGTTAATTTTGGGTCAGTTTCGGGTTTATGGACTAATCCAGAACCGAAGAATTAAACTTGTTGGGATTTTTTTCTGAACTTGACCGAAAAGTTAAGCAAATCAACCCAAACATAGATTCATTTAGTTGGGTTCGAGTCAACTTGGCATGCTCCGTCAATTTTTAACACCCCTCCATGCATACACATAAAAAAAAGTAAATAAAATCAATGCAATTAGACAAATATTAATAGTATCACGGTTCAAACTAACGGCATTTAACAAGAGATCTAACGGAGTTCAAATAAATACGAGCCGAGCCATAAGAAAACATCCAAAACCAACCAGGTAACCAAATCAAGGATTCAAGCCCAAACCCGTTTTTTCAAGTTAGGGCAAGCACAGTTGGTTAGTGCATAGTTGATTGTGTTGAGTAAAATGGGAATCTTCATGACCAAATCCCAACATGTACATGTCGCGTCGATCAATTTCAAATATATTACCAAATAAACAATAATTCATATGACAGAGTCAATCAATTCGATCTCCTAACCCGTGCACAAATATATTTAAAAAAATAATCTTATGGATATCATGAGAAAGGAAACGGACATGGAAAGATCCTGATAGTCTATGAATTATTCATTTTTCCACTTAACATTGACAAATTTTACGTTTGCTCACAAGCATGCGGCTCTAGCAAGACATGCATGACAAGAAATCAAACTAAAATAAATTATTTATCTGTTGGGAAGTAAAAGCTAAACTTACTATGAGAAACAAACAAGAAGAAAAATAAATTCTCCTGAATTTTCTTGGCCGTTAATGGGTACTAATTATTACACAACCCCGTACAATAAACTGAGATTATCACTTAAAAATATTGCTCGTGCCTAGGCACGCATCCTATAGCATTTGCTTACATAGGTGTAACTCCTTTCTATCATAGGCATGACAGGATGAGAACGAACGCACTTATTTGTAAATGCAGTACATAGGTTAATGGAAAAAAACCAAAAGAACATCTAGCAAAACCTCGCTGAAAATGTTAAATTCCTAAACCATCTAAATCATGGTTGGCTAAACCAGTAGGTTTCGAATGATTATTTGAGGAAATGATCATGTAAGGAAATAAATATAGTATTACGACTGCTTAACCTGCAACTGGTTGATTGTTAAAATCCACAAAACACATTTAAAAATACATGATCCATCTCATCATTTGTTTAGTTGCGACCAAAGTTGAAAGTATACTTTCTGTAAAGATCGAGATAGTAGCTTGTGTTAAATAAAAAGGTCTTTTCTTTTCTATATCGAGAGTCAAGATGGAAGGATATGGAATTATAGATTGTGTGTTGAACTGAGTTTTAGGATGCATTTGGGGCAGCTTGTGCTTATCCAGATAAGTCGTTTATCTGGAAACGCGAACCAAGGGTTCGACCCGCGTTCCGCGTTTAGTATAAAAAAATAACTGTGTTTTCGGATAAGCTGCTCAAACGCAGGTTTCAAACGATTAGACGATGTTTTTAAAACGCCGCTGCAGCGGGTAAGTTGCCCCAAACGAAGCCTTAGTTACTGAAAATATTATAAGGATCTTCAATTAAAGCTATTTAAAGATGAGACATCTACTGAAATAAATGAAATGTTACGCCAATAGAAAAAATGATTACAGCATAAACATCTGGAATTAGAAGAATAAATGTGGCACAATATGACATATATTCAATCTGTGCGGTCTTACTAAAAATTAGTCAATGTTGCGCGATAAAATGATACAAATTGCACAATAAAATGATACAAAAATGTATTATGATTAAGTATCTTTGATCCATTATACAGAGAAAAATGATATATGTGAGGAAATGATTTCTTAAGTTAAAGTTGAATAGCTGAAATAAATTAAACCATAAAGAGTATTATTTCATAAGAGAATATCATGAAAACTTAGTTCCATAAGAGAATAACACGAAGTCTTAAAGATCAATTTTATAAAATGATAATCAGGACAGGTGTATTGTATGGACCCAATTGTCAAGTACAAAAGTCATTGTTAGCAAAGTAGAGTAAAGAAAAAATGAGCATATTGATTTGATGTGTTGCAAAAATATAAGAAATGAATTTAAGAATGATTAAATTAGATGGCAGAAGACTAACATCTATTGAATATAGAATAGTAAAAATAAACTTTATTGAGGGCGGGGGAGTAACACCTATTGAATATAGAATACTAAAAATAGGCTTTATTGGTTTGGAATCTAAAACAGATGATAGAAAATGCACTAATATAATGGGTATTAAAATTAATGTTAGAAGTTATGCAAAGATTTACATGGAATAGCTTGTTGACACATTCAATACTCGATAAAAATGAAAGAAAAATAATAATGAAAAAAAGGCAACATAAACAGATAGACAAAGATTGATGTTGATGAAGATGATGATCATCATTATGATAATGATTTTAAGTGATTTTTGGCTTGAGTCGCGTTTAATAGTGTTGGTTAGCTCTTGAGTGAAGAATTAAGTGTGATTTGTACTTGTGGCACATTAAAAATAAACATCTATTTGTTTCATCCAAGACTTCTATACCTAGAGAAAGCCTTCATATACTGAAAATAGGCTAGGAGCTTGCATACTTAAACGATCGCAAGAGCAAACTAACGAGGAAGCAGAAAAATGGTTAGCAACTTATATCAGAACTAAGCACCTACCAAGAGAGATGTAGTTGCTTTGCCAGAATGAATCAGAAAAAAAAATGATGACAAGGCACTAATTGTTTAAGGCTTTTTTGGGATCATTTTTTTAACTCATTTATTTAGTGTGTTTTTATATGTTTTTACCTTTTGTTCCTAAAAACAAATTAAAAAAGTTATTGAAAACATTTTAATTTTTCGAGTGTTTTTAAAAATAATCATATCTTAATCAAATCTGTCAAACATATTTTGTTTCAAATTAAAACATAAACAAAACAAACTAAAATAAAATTAGAAATTAAGAAGTTATCCCAAACGGCCCCTTAGTTTTAGAAATGCTTCTGCGAGTTTAGGCATCTATTAGTATGAAATACTGAAAAGTAAAATTTTAAGGCTTAAACCATTTTCAAAGAAAAACTTTTTTTTTTTTTTTGTGTGGTTTAGTAGGACTATAATGAACTGCACCTTGAGGCGTTGCAAACTTGTAGTTGGCGGATCAGCAATTGCCTTAAAAATCCTTGCTTTCATGGCCTCATCTGATGCCAGCTTTTGCAGCACCTCTAGCTTGTCCATCCATGGCTTCTTCTCTGGTAGAAAGAACCAATAGTACTCCATCAAAAACAAAACTACATGCATAATCCACCTATTTATCCGAAACATGGCAAAAGCAAAAGACAATGATTAAAACAAGGGAAAAGAAATGCTCACCTTCAAAGAAAATACTCGGCGCCACGAAATCGAACCTAAAACCACAACAACAAGCCAAAAATAAGTACTTGTCATCAGAACGCAGAGCAAGCTTCGATCCACCAGATTTTGTTTGAGTAGAACCAAAAAAAAAGGGAGTTTGGGCAAACAGAAAGAGGCACCTTAGGGCGTCAAGGACGATGATGACGAGTCGGTCCACGGCGGGCCTCGTCCAGCATTGACTGTTGTCGCTAGCATTGAGTGGACGATCACCGGAAAATGATGAATCGTTTATAGGAAAGTGAATGGAACACGGTGATTCGAACTGATCAGAGCAATGGCTGAATGAAGAGAGCTCGGTTCGGGTTAGGAGAAAGCCGCGAGTAAAGAGGTAGATGGCCAAGGAATGCAGGGTGAGAATCAAAAAGAAGGGACGTATCAGATCCCACTTCGAAGCAGCCTTCGCTTTTATATCAGAGGAAGAAAAAGAATCGTGGTGTCCGGCCGTAAGCACAGGCCACTCATCCAGGCAATGCTTTGAACCTTCTCCCATGACAGTCGCAGAGTGGAGGACTCACTCAATCCGGCGATAGGAAGGAGGCCTGAGAAGCTGGAGGTGGAGGATTCAAATCAACGATCAATTGGTGTATGATGTATCGGTGGCCACCACCGAGTGAAAGGCGACGACTGATGCACGCATACGCAAGATTTATGCGATATTTAAGCTGAAAACGGCCATTTTTTATCCTGCAGAAACTTAAATCCCGTTTGGCCTCCTTGTTGCCTTAACTCCCGCATTCAGTAAATCGTGGCATTTGTTAGAGCAGGATCTAACCTTGATTTGACCTAAATCCTGCCAGACAATCCACTTGGACAGAATAAAGCCAGGGATTTTATAAATCCGGATTTTACTGATTTCGAACCAAAAGTAAGATACGGAGTTATGAAGTTACCTTCCTACATCTGCCTCCATAGTTTCGGTTAGAAGCGGTGCGGAAGAAGAAGAAAGGTGGGAACAGTTGCCTTAGCTCTAATTGCGACTGTATCGCAAGGGTTCGGTCACGAAGGCCATGGTTTTGGTCGAAACCGGGAGAAGGCGAGCGATGTAGTAGAGGGTTTTCGCGCCGAGGGGAAAATATTAAATGAGGATGCATAAATTTTTATTCTGTATATTATTCATATTTTATTATATTTTAAAAATATTCTCATTATTATAATAATATAATAGAATATCAATATCATCACAATAATACATGAATAAAGCGGAATAATATAGGAAAAATACTCCCGTGTTACCGAGTCATATCACATAAAAATTTACGTGTTTCCTGGAAGCAACACGTCTGCATATCAGTTAAATCTGAACATAGCTATACGTTAGGAGTCCTTATGTAATATTTTTCCTGCGCGGAAGGGAGAAGCGAGGATGGTAGAGTTGTTTTAATTTAGTTTTATTAAAAATATTTTTATTAATTTAATTGATTAATAATTACTTATTAATTATAATTTTATTAAAATAAATATTTTAAATTTTAAAATAGGGGAATTTAAATTCTTAATTAATATAATTGATTAATATTAAATGATTTCTTGATAAGTAATTAGTTTAATAAAAATTAATAATTTATTAATTTAGATGGTGCTTAATATATATATATATATATTTTCACTTAACAAATTCAACAACCTAAAGTATGAGTTTATGAAAGGTGATGTAGGACAGCTAGGGTTGTAATCAAGCTGAACCAAGTCGATTATATCATATTTCATATTTGGCTTGGTATAATTATAAATTGTTCATGTTCGGTCTGGGCTTTTGTCGAGCTTTCATATATTATTTAAGCTTGATTTATTTGAATTTTTTAATTTCTAGACTTAATTTATACTTTATTTCTTTATAACAAGTGAATGAGTATTTAAACGAGCAAAAAATTCAAATGAATATCTAGATTTTCATACGGAAAATTCAGTAACTAATTTTATAAATTTGGTTCCAGCTATTAATTTATTTAATATAAACTCTAAAGCTTATAATATCTTAAATCTTGTTTCTCCTCCATTTTGCCCTGAATCTCTTGCTTAGGGGATGCTTAGTAGAATAATTTGTGTACCATTTAAACATTATTTAACATAAATTCTTACAAACAACTAAAAATGGCAACTTTAAAATCTAGAGAAACTTAATATCAACTATTTATATATCATACAGTATGTAAGCTATCAACGAACGAGTTAGTATTTTATTTAATTAAATTTTATTTAAATAATATATCATATATCATACAAGTTATAATCGAGTTTAATATCGAATATTTAACAAATTATTTGTCAAACAACAAATAATATTACGATCCCGAATAATAATGTTATCGCAAGTTTTATTAATGTGCACATTGAGAAAAAAACTCATATGATTTACATAGCAATGAGAAAAACATATAATAAGCCTATAAAATGGACTGGAAGACACAAAAAAGTAAGAAGGAATCCCATAATACATTCTAAAGGAGTATAATTAAACTATAGTTGGGGTGGAAGCGAAGGCAATGCAATTGTGGCATTAACTTTAAGTTGTTTACTAGATGAAAGTTAAAATGAAAGAATGTTAATTTCTTTAATAAAAATCAAATTAAAAACTTAACAATATATCCAACCCAGTCTTTAGACATCTTAGAATGGAAGGCCGCCCTTTGGCAAAGCATTAATCTTGCTCGGCTAAGGTGTTCTGATTGGTGGGCCCCATTAATCCCAATGCAATTAAAAATCTCAAGCTACATTAAAATCCAAGCTAAAATTAAAACTTAAAACACACTCCTAAGCCATTAATTGCTTGATTTGATAGCACACAAATGATAAAAATGAATTTCAAATCAAATTAAATTTAAACACAAAATTGGTTAGAGACACAACATGTTAAGCCACGCATAATAGGTATAATTGCTAACCTACTAACTTAAACTTAGATTAGGGTACTTAGAGTTGATTGTTAAGTGTTATGTGGTTTTGTGATGTGATGAGTTATTTGACATGAAGTTTTCATGTTATAAGATTGCTTGTATGTTAAACTATATGTTAGGATGACAAATATCTCCTACAAAAAAACGTACCTGACAAGGCAATAAATGCTCAAGCAATTTAAAATAAGAAGCCAAAATATCTTCTTGTAAATGCTATTATTTTTAGCATAATAGAAGCCTTAGCATTTGTGGATGTTAGACTATGCATGTGCTTGTACTTGTTTATGTGGTTCTACTTGTCAATTAACCCATATTTTGTATGTTCAGCCGAGTTTTTTTTTTATTTTTTTGGGTTTCAATTGTAATTTAAAGTAAGATTGGAGGTAGGGTTTGGGGCAATTGGATAAGCAAGGGTAAAGTGCATAACCTAGTGAGAACTTGTGAGGCCAAAAGAACATCTAGTAAAAAGAAGGCAATATATAGAAGAAGGATGAAAATATTTATAAGCCAACCATAGCTCTAAGTTAGTTTATACAAGGGCAGAGTTTGACTGGCTTATTTTTTGTAGTTTTTTCCTTTTAGGGATTGTTGTTATCCCTAATATACATTGGTCTTATATTATTTGATTTGTTTGCAGTGTTTTGCTTGTTTACATTTATGCTCCACTTGAAAGTATGTTGTTCTAATATTTCTTTTATATGCATGATTAGCACTACTTAACTTGGTAGGCTCATATGATAAAATTTTTTTTCTTACTCAACTCAATTAACTAAACAAATATTAATAATAAAGTTGTAAAAAAGAAATATGACTTCTCTTAAATAATAATAATAATAATAATAATAATAATAACAACAACAATAACAATAATAATGATGATGATAATGATAATAATAATAATAATAATAATAATAATAATAATAATAATAATATGAACTAGAAAACCTACACAAAAATTTATCCTTTTACATTGCATGTTGATTCATTCCTTATTTTTGGGCGCTTCACCCATTACACTTACAGGTTTATCTAACATGTGAGAATGATTGTCTTTCCTAGAAAATTACATTAATAAAAATATATTTGGTTTTCTATACACTTAAAATTTAGCACAAGCATCTATGTATTAAACTTTATACCCTGGATTGGATTCAAATAAAATTAAAATTAATAATAAATTAATTAAGAAAAGCTACCAAATTTTATATAAATTAGATAAATTGCATGCTTGCATATTTGATCCACTTGATTTTCAAGGTTAAGACATGATTCCTATTAATTATCATATATTTATATAACAATTTTACCTATCTTAATTGCATGTTATTAGACTTCATGAATTGGAGACGCTATATGGCTTACTTGGCTACCCGTTTTTCGGCAAGGTCATAAATATAGTAGAGTTGGATCTCATTCCCAATTGATTTTAAACTCTACAAGTCACATTGCTTATCATTAGACTATGTTATAACTTTATACCTAACAAGTAATGCTTGATTTATTTATACAATTTGAGGCACCCTATCACCTCTCATTACGGTCCAAGTTTTACTTCTTGGGATTCTTCTCAATATTATGTTGTGTGAGTGTAAATCATAAATTTATAGTAAATCGAACAACATAAATTAAAATTAACTCCCAATTTAAAATCTACATCCCAATTATATGATTGTTTGAAGCACCACTGAGCCTTTTGGTATTTGATGCTTCCAAGCATTCATCCATTGGCCTTCGATAAGAATTATCACAAAATTGAATAAATCTCAATTAAAATCTCAACAAAATGATCTTGAATACTTTACTTTAGTAATTTATAGAAATGTGAAAGATATTATTTTAATTGAGTGTTTTTTCATGGACAATTTCTCTTATAATGTAATCAACTATAAATATTTGCCTTTATGGAGAACCTCTATATTGGAATTGATTAAACTCAATCCCACAAAAATTTGGCAGGGGGAAATCTATGAAAATGTATAGGGTCAGTCTTAAATATATTTATTTTATGATCAAATCAAAATTTAAAATTTATTATTATCTCTTGATATGATTTATTATTTGTAGTGTATTATTTGATAAAAAAAAAAAAATGAAATAAAACTCTTACATGATTGACATCATTTGTTTCATGTACGAGTGAGATAGCGCGTCACTTAATTTTCGTGGCTAATCATTCTTCCAACGATGACCTCAAGAGGGATTTTCATCGGATTATAAGTATATCTAGAGATAACTAAAATGTAACATTTAAGACATTAAAAATTTATTTACACAATTAATTGTGCTCTCCAACCTTCTTAAAGTTCTTAATATATTCACAAGGCTTGTAAACACATTTTAAAAGCCTTGTAATGGAAGATCCCTTGTGCTATGTTTCAATCATATATTAATTTATAGTCTTGATAAAGAGAGCCACATAAAACACTTAATTTTTATTTTTTTAATATTTAGGGTGATTTAGGGTGAAGAAGCTGCATACGACTATTAAATAATTTTTTTTTTTTACAAAATTAAGCAAATTCTGTAGAAATTGTATTACCAATTTTAGAGCTATACTTGACTTGCCATTCCCAAATATTTCACCGAGGAATGAATTTTTCATAGCTTTGCCACATCTTATAAATGATTCATTAGTAACCCTAGCTCAATCATGACTCATACGATAAAATTACTTCAAAAGAATTTTTTTGTGAACTCAAGATGTTCAATAATGCTAAGGGTGTGTTTGAGAGAACTTATTTGTAGCGGTGGTGTTTTCAAAACGCCACATTCAGTTTGGAAATCTCATTTCAAGAGTTTTTTATAAAACTCCATTTTTATTTTTCTACTAGACGCGGATCGCGGGTAGGACCCCACGATCCACGTTTTATGTCCGAAAGACACGACTTGCCCCTCTCGTCGCTCTCGTTCCTCCTCTGCCCTAATTTTGCACGTTGCTCTCGTCGCTCCTCTCTTCTCCCTCACCAATCGAGCACGGATAAACAACGTTTTTTTTCTTCTCCCACACTGTGCTGCCGCTCCTCTGCATTGCTCGTCGCTCCTCTCTTCTCCCTCACCGATCGAGCACAAATAAATAGCAATTTTTTTTCTTCTCCCGCACTGTGCTGCCGCTCCTCTACGTCGCTCTCGTCGCTCCTCTCTTCTCCCTCACCGATCGAGCACAGGTAAACAACAATTTTTTTTTTTCTCCCGCACTGTGCCGCTCCTTTGCTCTTGTTTCGTTTCCATAGCACTTGCTTTGATTTTCAAGAAATGCGAATGAATTTCTTCTTTTTCAGTTGATGGATCAATTTTAACACGATTCTTACACCTAAATTTATATATCTTACACGTATATTTTATATGAATACCTTACACCTATTATCTTACACGTATATTTTATATGAAAATGTCGTGGAAGTTGCCTGGCTCTCAAGCATCACCAATGGCTTTATAACAATAAATATCAAACTTTGGATGCTAGAAATGTAAACACATAAGAATTTTGTGGTTTCTATGTAAATATTCCATATAATGTCATGACATGAATATTTTTTTAAGTGTTAATACACTAATGCACGATTGCATTAAGAAGTTTGGTAAATTTGTAAAAAGATCTGCAAATCAGCTGGTTACAAAAAACACAAACCAAACAGCTGCAGTTTATCCAGTATAAGGGCAGATTGATCATTTTTCCAGAATCAGCTGTTCTCTAAACGCACAAACCAAACAGACAGACAACTTATCTGGATCGGCTGCTTATCACCAGATTATCAGGATAAGCAGCTTATCGAGATAAGTTGGATAAGCTGTAGCTACCCAAAACAAACCCTAAATCAAATCTAACTCTCAATGACATTCTCCTTGATCCCCAGGCTCCCTAATTCCTCTAAATTCATTCGAACTCACATGTAATGCATTTGCAGTTGGTATATGTGATGTCTTAAGCTAAGAAAATCATCATGCGGTCTTTTACAGTGAAAACTTTAATGAATCAAAATATAGATACTATATTTATCAAAGAAGATTTTATGTTATCATTCTTTCTTTAGGATAATAGAAGAATTACCCTTTGCAATGAAAATTTATTCTTAACAATGACCATCCTGTCTTTAAATTGTATATTGTAATTTTCTTAAAAATTATAATTTATGTCACAATTTTTCGCGACGACTCATTATATATTTTAAAATGCATTATTTTATTATTAAAAAATAGAAGGCAAATGACATGTATATATAAACATGCATATATATATATATATT